>NC_057868.1:40304194-40669194 GCF_019740435.1 Gambusia affinis | reverse complement strand
CCAAACAACCAACCAACCAACCAAACAACCAACCAACCAACCAAACAACAAACCAACCAAACAACCAACCAACCAACCAACCAAACAACCAACCAACCAAACAACCAACCAAACAACCAACCAACCAAACAACCAAACAACCAACCAAACAACCAACCAACCAACCAAACAACCAACCAACCAACCAAACATCCAAACCACCAACCAAACAACCAACCAACCAACCAATCAAACATCCAACCAACCAATCAAACAAACAACCAACCAACCAGGCCTGTGCTGCAACCAAACTGGACCAGACGTCAGCTGGAGTGCTGAGGCTCTGGACAACCAGGTGACCCGAACAGAGGGACAGGAGCTGGAAAATATTTGTATATATGAATACTGGACAAAATATATTTTTATCTTTAGAGAAATGAAAACATGGTGACCTGTCCAGGTGACCCGCCTCTCACCTGGAACGTTAGCTGGAGAGGCAGCAGCTCCTCCAGACCCACTGGGGACGAGATGTTAGAAAATGGATGGAAATGAAAAGATGAAACTCGCTGGACTTCATCAGTTTTAAATGTAACAAAGTTTAAAAGAACCATGCTTAATTATTTTATTATATAAAATGTCATAATAATTGCACATTTATGAATTAATATGCTATGTTACTTATGTTAAGTATGTTTAACTGTTTTTGTAATAAATGTTTTTTATGATGTGGACTGCATGAGAAGCAGCCGTTGTTATGGTAACGGCTAAAGGGAATCCAGATAAATGAACTAAAAAAGTAGCCATAAGTGTGAAAATACCCTAAAACAAGTTACCAGAAATAAAATCATTTCTTCCTACAAAATGATTCAAATAAATCATTAAATAATCAATGCTTCTAACTGCTGCTGTAATCTGAAGCCTGATATTGATTCAATAACGGCGACTCATTTCTAAACCATATTGTTTCTGATTGGAACCAGCAACCTCCCTGCTCATCTGCCCTGCAGCCACGCGGCGCTCTACATCCTCTCGGGGAAATGTGGGTTAGTGAAACACAGCCTCCGTTTACAAGAGCGTGTAAATGTTTCCTGTATCGACGGGTTGGTGAGCGAGCCGCACCAAATGGTACCAAACCCAGAGGCATCGATCTGCTTCCCACAGTGACTGCATGCCTCTCCAGCTCTCACACAGATGGTCCATCGCTGCTTCTTTTATACGCATTAATACAGAAATGTTTAAAAAACTACAACAAAACGTGATCAGAAACGTTGAATAAGACTTTAAACACCAGATTAGGTGAGATGTTTAATCACATTTATTAAAAACAACAAAGAAAATTGAGTGAGAAAAAGAGAACTGAATAACACAAATTAGCGCCTTTACCTTTAGCGCCTAGCATAACGCTGTGAAGACGACGAGTGAAAGCTGGTGCTCTAACTTTATACAGTTAGAGCACAACTTTATAAAGTTGTGCCCAAAAATAACAGTAAATACAATTTAGTATGTAACAATATATATCAAAAATTTAGATATGATAAGGAGGAAAGCAAACAACGTTAGCGAAGTTAGCATTGTTAGCATTAGCCCCCAGCTCAACTTCCAGTAAGAAAAATGACTTAAATAAAGTAACGGTGCTTTTTGCTCCATCGAAATGTTATTAACATTTTACACACAGTCCGACAAAAACAAAAAACAAAACACAATTTAATTACAAATAAATAAAACTTAAAATAAATACATTTAAGGCAACAAAAGAAAAGTATATTTAATTTGAAGGAGAATAATGAGTATTTTTTTTCTAAATCAGAACTGTTCAATGATCCTGTAAATTTAGATTTTTTTTCTCGTGGGATTTGATTAAAATGTGTAAATTCGTGGGATTGCTGGCTGTGCGTCAGATTTATGGTTGTACCAGAAACATGTTGCGGTCGGAACCTTTAAATGTAAAAAAATAAAAAATAAAAATCACAAAAAGAGATGAATTGTATTAAAATTTCTAATGCGTTAAATTTATGTACTTAATAATGTAAATGAACGTGCTAAAGTCCTGGCCCTGTTTCTCTCTACATTGTATTGTTTTTATAGATGTGATGGTAATTCTGAGTAATAAAAACAAGAAATCATTCTAATATTAGATTCCTTTCAGTGAACACTGGAGGACCGCTCTCTGACAAACAACATTTGGACCATTAAGTCCTGACCCAATAACCCGACTCTGCAGCTCTGCAGTGACAGTGATGAGGTGAGTTCTCCTCGGATCGATAATGTTCCTCCTGCATGACAAATGCCACCCGTCAGCTCTCAGTTTGTCTTGGTAAACCAGGCCGTTTTTAAAGCTCGTGCTCAGATCTCCGGAGGGACTCCACACAAACACCAAGTTTTGATTTTATTGGTGCTGACTGATTCTGGCTCCAAAACAAGCCGAACACATCCTGACTTCCTTCTGTTTCCCATCCCTCCTCCTGTTTCCACATGAGCAGCAGCTGCAGCAGTCGATCCCTCGGCCTACCGGAGCTCATATAACGCACACATCACAGTTTAGTTTTTATCATTTATCCAGCACATCCCTCCATCTTGAAGCCATCAGGTCATGTCAAATGATGCCTGGCAGCAGAATAACATGAAAATGAATATGGCTGCAACGACTTGAGCCGGAGCCAAGAATCTGTTCGGACGCTGCAGCTGATTTGTCATCTCCGTCTGCAGGGTTGTGCTAATGAAAACAGACAGTTAGTCCTGAGTGGGCAGCAATGTGATTGGGTGAAAAGGGTGACAGGATGACACATGATACATCTGTGTGTCAGTGTGGGCAGCTAAAAGGCAAACACTGCAAAAGGTATTTGCATATTTATGTAAATCTTCATAATTGGATCATTGTGTTTGAGGAAATCTCAACATTTACTGGAGCTTAGTGTGCAGACTGGCATGGGTTAGCATTGATGGCTACAGTAATCTGGCAATTACAAATCAAAGCCGTCTGCAGGAGTGGAGCAGCTGAAATTAGGAAATATTGTAATGACTCTTATAAATGAAAGGAGAAATTCTTCTGACATGTTTTTATTATCCAGCTTTTACCTCTGCATTTTTATTTCACTATCGTTTCTCCTTTAAACTATGATTTACTGCTGAAAGCTGCACGGTACTTTTTACAGCTTTTAGGCCGTAAAAATTCTTTCTGTAATCTAAGATTGTCCTCCCTATTAATGGTGCTGATATTTTAATAAATTTATAATCAGATCAGATAGTCAAAAATCAGACAGTCCCATGTAAAACCATTATGCATCTTACAAAATAAAACACAAGAAAGAGTTAAAAAAAATATTTAGGAGAACAAAAACCTGAAGAAGGAAAAGACATGAACATAGAGCAGCATGAAAATAAAAAATAAGAAAAAGGATAACATGGAAACACTGAACATAGCAGCACATAGCATTTAGCATTAGCAATGCTTGCTAATGCCTGAACTCGAATGTTGTGTCAGGCAGTCAGAGTGATTAATATGAAGAAATATTAAATGTGATATGAAATGAGACAATCATAATCAGACCTGAACAGACCAATGAAGACAATGAACACTGTTAGCATTAGCAAGCAGCTAATGCTAACAGTGTGTGTAATCACAGAACCTAAATAATGCTGTGTAGAACAAAATTACGCTCACATAAGTTTGTGAATATTTTCCATAATGATTTATAAAATGTTTGTAAACTGAAACAAAATTAAGTGTCAGAGAAATGACTGAATAATACCGTGACAAAAGACATTAGCGCTGCTACCTTTAGCCGCCCTAGGCTGTAACTATCTGTGAGGATCACAGATAGTTACAGCCTATCTGTCCTGACTTTGTAACAATTGTTATTTACTCAATAATTAAAATTTAAAATGTACGACTGTCGAAATAGAACATATAAAAATTATAGGCATGTCAAGGAAGGACTGAGAGGAGAAGTTAAAACACTGTTAGCATTGTTAGCATTGTTAGCATTGAGTCGTGTCTTAACTTTCAGTTAGAAAAAACACTTAAAGATTTAATGTGTCTCCCTGGATCAGTATTTTTTCCTAAACTACATTGTTTTCCACAGATTTGATGATGATTCTGAGTAATAAAAACTCCAGTATTAGATTCTCTTCCTCCCTTCCTGCCGCAGTGTGACTAACAGCACTGCAGCCATTAAAGCCCAACTCTGCTCCAGGCTGAAGGTCCAATAATGTTTCTCCTGCAGAAAAAAATGACAGAATTTCCTCTTAAATGCTCCTTCGTAGTTTATGTTGGGAAATGAAAGGTTATTGGTCTCAGTTTTTCTCAGAGTTTTGCATTCATACTGTGGATCACAGAGGAGCAGCTCAGCAGGGGGCCAGCTGACGCAGGACGAATTAAAAAGGCATCGACCTTAAAGTTTTAACAGCAGGAAGACGTCAGTCTTCTGTCTGAAGCTGCTGAATGATCCCGGTTAGCATCACCGCGCTGCGCTGGAGATAATCTGCTGACTGTAAACAGACACACAGCTGGAGCTGAGATACAAAGTTAGAATTCATGTTTAAAAATAACCAGCTGTATGTAGAACTGTAAGCATTAAAGTTGACATTTGAAGCAGATTCAAACTCAATCAAGTTCTAATCAGCAGTTTTAAGATTTAACATAAAGAGTTTTGCAAACTGCTGCCAAAAAACAAACTTTCTTCCTTTTTAATGAATTGATTTCCTCAAACACACACAGTTTATTTTAAATGAACAAAATCTCTGCAGTTCAACTTTCTGCAAACAAAGCATCAATATTTTATCATTTGTAAGGAAAACAGAGCTGCCCTGCAGACAAACACGCCAAATAAACAGTTTAGGTTGGTGGCTTAGTAAAATCCCTCCAGAACTGCAGCATTAAGATTGCAGTAAATAAATAACTCCTCGTTCAAACAGTTCATCTCTGATTCATCTGAAACCAACTTTCCAGAAACAGAAACAGAGACAGATGCTTCAGTGACTCCTGAATCCCAAAGATACACAAAAACCGTTTTACATTGAATTCCCTCCAAACCAAATTCAGTGACAAAGAAACGAGATCAATTTCCTGTTTACTGCAAACATAAAGCAGCAAAAATAGTCCAGCAGACGCAGTTTTGGCTGAAGAGGCTTCATTTAACATCCATTTATGTTTCAGGAATGAATGTGATCCTGGATTCAACACGCAGAAAGAAAACATGAATAATGAAACAGAAACACAAATCTGCAGCGATGCTTTAACATAAAACATAAACCTTCTGGTTTTTACTGAACAAGAATCATTTATTCACATAACAGAATTTCAATAAATCAATAAAAAGGTTTGAAATTATTCTAAAATAAAATTAACTCCCGAACACTTAATTTCAGGTTTACATGATCATCAAGATTACTGAAAATAAAAGCTTGAAATATTTAACTCCATGTCAATAAATTCATTTTAACGACTCATTTAATTTTATTTTTAATTTTTGGAAAATCCAGATTATTTTTCACAAATGCACTCCTTTGGGTTTTTAACAGCTTGTATTTATTTAGACTTTGATTTCCACTCAATTTTCAACAAGGATAAATTAAATAAAAGCTTTTGAATTATTCTTTATCATTTGTAATTCATTTTTAAGGAACAAAAGTGAGAAAAACAAATCATTTAAAATCAGAAATCGGATTTGGTGGGGAACAAAAATCTATCAGATTTGATTTAGTGCCACATGGAAGCGGGTCAGATCGGACCAGAATCGGTTCAGAATCGGATCAGAATCGGATCAGAATCGGTTCAGAATCGGTTCAGAATCGGATCAGAATCGGTTCAGAATCGGATCAGAATCGGATCAGAATCGGATCAGAATCGGTTCAGAATCGGATCAGAATCGGATCAGACTGCCGGGAAAAAGTCCGACTCAAAACAGAAAAAAATAAAATAAAAATGTAAATTTGATCACATTTTCTTTGTGAGCGCAGCGTAAAGAAACGGGCAGAACAAAGCAACATTAATCTACTGTCAACGGCTAAAATTAAAAACCGTTCCTCCAGTTTTAACTAAATAGCGCCCCCTGTAGGCCAGGAGTTAAATTAAACGACTGGTTAATTTCATAATGTAAAGTAATGCAAAGTAAAAAAAGAAACGAGGTTTGTTGAAATAATCTGAACAGATTCATTAAAATCAGATTTGGTATGAATTTTATTTTTAATCAGCTGCAACATGAGATTCACTTTCTGAATTTATGCTGAATGTTTCTGCAGATGCACCTGTGATGGAGATGTTGAATATTAAATATTTGAACTGTTTCAGTTTGCAGAGAGGAGGATGATGATGATGAAGATGATAATCGTCAATATTTGATCATTTCTGGCCAGAACATCCAGAACATCCATACATTCTGACTGATTTTCTCTTCATCTGCTGCCTTTTCCTGACATTAAAAATCGATAAATAATAGATTTCTAGTGAATGAATTGTTTATCGCAGCCTCCTTGAAGAGAAAATCCATCCAATAATTACTGCTGGTTTCAGTCGGACTGGCACTGCCGTCCCTCCAGCCATGCTGCCAGTGAGGCTAAAAATACTTCAGCAGCAGAGAGTCTTTCCTTTTTCCACAGAAACAATCACTCTGACAGAGACGAAGCATCGCCGGGTCCCAGGAAGCCTGGAGCGTTTCTACGCTCGGCTGTAGACCTGGGATGTTTTCCTGGGTTCTGTTTGAGGTCCAGAGATTTAATCCTCTCCGTCCAACAAGACGCGGATCTCAATAATCCATATCATAACCAGATTACAGCAAACCTCATTAATCTGAACGACGAAAACAAAACTACGTTTTCAGGAAAACTGTTGAAGACATTCTGGGAAGTTTTCAAAATATTCTGCACTCTTACATATTTAGTGAAGCAGCATAAAGACGAAACATGAACAAAACACCAACATCTGTTGTTTCCACCCCATTTCACTTCCTGAATGTTTTAGATTTTAGTCAAGAAAAAATTAAAAGCCTGATTTTCTTTCAATTCTTATAAAAAAGTATGATTAATAATAAATACTTTCAAGCTGAAATAGGCTAAACAATCACAAAAAGTAAAACATCGAAACAACTTTCAGAATACATAAGAAATAAATTGGCAGTGTGAAAAGTTTTAGAGCCATTTTTAAAGCTCTGTGATGAACAACCAAAAATATCTGAATGGAGAAAACAGAGCAGAGGCAGAGCTATCAGATTATTAATTATTATTAATTCATGGGAGATAAAGCCCTGATGAATATTTGCCTCAAACATCTTGATGATACAGAAATGAAAATATTCTGAGGAAGTTCGCTGAGCTCCGTCCTCACAGCGGCGCTCAGAAAATCAGATGTTTTTCAAATATCTTTCAGAGCTTCTGCAGTTAAAAGGTTTCTGTCAGACATGATTTTGCACCAGAAGAAGCCGGATGTCTGAGGAAAAACACTGTTTTACCTTCCTGTCATCATTTTGTGACGATGTTGTTGCTCCTGTTGCTCAACAACTTTAAAACCGACTCAACGGCAACATGCACTGTTACTTCACGTTCACACAGACGACTGACTGCTGTCGTATTTAATTAGCAGCATGAACAAGAACACACACACACACACACACACACACACACACACACACACACACACACACACACACACACACACACACACACATTAAAACTAGGATTTCAGCCAAAACTGGAACTGAGCGTCAGGCCTGCTGTGAGTCTGGTTACATCTGACAGCGCTAGTCAAACATGGTGACAGTCTGAAGCTGCAGGTTCAGGAGTGGTCTACTCAAAGTCTGGGCTGAAATCTGACTGAGATTATGTGAAATGACCCTAAACATGCTGGAAAAACCTCCAACCTGTCTGAGTCCAAACCGTCCAGAACCGAAGTTCCTCCACAGAGACGGAAACGACTCACTGCCAGTTTCCCAGGGAGAAACAACCAGTTATTATTTGGGAACTCTGGGATTGAAATGTCATAATAATATTACATAAAGCGCTCCGGATCAGAAAATATCATTACGGGCAGAAAATTAAAACAATATGTCAGACTGGAACAAAAAGAAAGCTGGGGGCAGAGAGGGCAGGACTTCAATAAAAAGTCAAAGTAACAGCGTTCAGCTGCCGTCACGCTGCAGCACCAATCAGTGTGTCCATGGCAACCGCAGCACTTCCTGTGGATGCCAAACAGACTCTGTAAAGGTGAGTGTTTGCTGCATGAATATTAAAGTTGATGTTGTGCAGATGAATGTGGGACTGAAACCCGTTTCAGCTCCAGCTCTGTGCAGCTAGCTGACGTTAGCTAAACATGTGAAATCCTCACATTTTCATAAACAACAGTTTAAGACACATTGTGTGGGAGTCGACGTCCACGCAGCTTCACAGGCATCAGAAAACAGAGAACCCGCTTTGTTTTATTCACAGATTATCAACTTAAAGCTGTTAATGCGTCTCTGTTCAGTGAAGATCTCCAGATCTGTTTTAGAACCACTGAAGGAAACGACACGGAAACCTCTGAAGACACTGAGAGCAACTTCCTTCTGAAACGGAGAGATGTCAGATTTTATCATTTGGAGGATTTCTCTTTGATCTTTAGCTAAAGATCACGAGTCATTTCCACCGCTAGCGCTAAGCTAACACATTTGTATTTACCCAGAAAGCCCTGCTCTGTAGTCCTTTTCCTGCTTTCAAACTGCACCAGAGTTCACATCAACTGAACCCAGACTGACCGTTGGACGGCCACAGTTAGTGTTTTGGTCTCCATCAGAGTTTGATTCTACATTCTCAGCAGCCCAACCGAACCGGACTTTCTTCCTAACTGGAGTTGGACTGAACTGGACTGAACTGGACTGGTGTCTCCATGTTTCCACCTCTGGCTCCACTGCTGCCATTGATCATTGATCTGGAATCACATTTATCATTTGCAGCTGATTTTGCATTGCCTTGGTGTGGAGTGCTTCAGGCAGAACCTTCATCTACTGGGTTTCTATCATAAGCAATAAAAATAAAGGCTTAGTGATCATGTTTCACTGTAATAGAGGAAACTATAAACCACCTGGTTTTCAGTTTCCATCTTTCCACATATTTTAATATTCGTCCATCTTGCAAAAAAAAAAAAAAGACAATCATCGTGAAGGCAGGACGACATGTTAACGAGTGGTTAACAGATGACTTTCTCTCAGCTTCCTTTGTATCAGACTGGCTGCTTTGTCGGCAGATTCCTGCCGGTGCTAAAAATAATCACTCCCCCCTGTCTTCTGTCGCAAAGCTGCACCAGAGCCAAAAAACAACAGCGACCTGAGAACCAGCAGCAGAGCCGGCCAGGCGTCCAGCGGGCCGCCGGCTGCACACGCTGCTGCTGCCGCGGCTGCAGGAAGCAACACGACGGCGTCTGAGCAGAGGGGGCGGCGGCCGGAACGAAGAGGAGGACGACACACGATGAAGATAATCAGGAGGGGGAGGGGAGAGAATAAAGATGGAGCCCAAAGCTTTAAAATGAGGTGATGGTGATGATGATGATGATGATGATGAAGAGGAAAGAGACAGACTGCAGGAAGAAAAAACTGGAAAACCGAGGCGGATGTGTTTGGAGGTCAGAGGTCAGGAAAAAGGTGCAGAGGGTTTAATGAAGCTGAAAAAGTGATTCTGTTTCTGACGGATCCTCAGCGACCGGCTGCTGGACGAGAACAGCTACTTCCTGTCGGCCATGTTTGCTTTGACCATAAACCATTTATCAGATTGTCATGTTTTTTTATTTTACACATTCCTGTCAGAAACAACCAATCAGAGCCAGGAGGAGGGACTTAGTGCTGCCAATCACCTTTACTAGCTGCTACTCTAAAGCTGCTTCCCCACATCACAGCCTGCCATGAATGCTAATGCTAGTTAGCAAAACCACGGTTGTTTCTCCATTAGTACACTGAGCAGCGTGTACACGAGGATGATTTATTTGTGCAGCACATTTCAGCGACAAGGCAGTTCAAAACCTCACACAGTGACCAGTTATGAAATAAGTAATTGTTACATTTTGTCAAATGAAGCAAATATATATCAAATATATTGATCAATATTCCAATTATGAGTTAAAAGCTAAAAAGTGGGATTTCAGCCTCAATTTAAAGAAACTATTTCGGCTGTTTTGCAGTTTTAAACTGTGAATCACTTTAGAAACAAAACGGTGTTTGGAAGGTCGTCTCGCTCGCATGTGAATATTTTCCAGGGTAAGTGAAGGAAAGCAGGCGGAGCGGCTGCTTTCACCTGAACTCACGTTACATCGCGTGCCGTGTGCGTCGTTCTCGGCTCTATTTCTGAGGTGTCGGCTGCTTCTCAGGCTGTAGAGCTGACAGTTTGTCGGATGTTTCTATCTTTGGTCTGCAGGGCGGAGGACGGAAAACTGCTGCTACATCGTTTCTTCACTGTTTCCTCAAAATGAAGCAACAATTCACTGAAGAATTACGTTGATTTGTGGGTCAAAATCTTCGGTATGAAAGTAGCTTCGTTCAAATCCAAAGTGCCCCATTTGGTTAAAACACTTTAAAAATAAATCAGGGTTTTATTTTAGGCTTTTAAAAAAATGACGTTGAGACTCATTTTCTCTTGCTGTTGACAGTAGTGATGCTGTGGGCTCCTCCTCCCTCACACATCTCCACAGAAATTATAGATATGTAATCTCTAAACCGGACCAGCAGGTGGCGACAGCACCGACATCAACCACAGTGAAATACAGAAGAAGTTTCTGAGCACGGCTAGAACAGAACCTGGTGCTTCTTTCACACCAACAACACTTTAAAAGTTGTAGTTTGAACAGAGTGGGGACACAACGAGACAAAGAAAATATGAAAATACAGATGAAAGAAAACTGAAAAGCCACACTGAGCATGTGCAGACGAGACCTCCATGTTTTAGTTTCTAAAACCTTCAGATATCTGATCCACCACAAACAGAACTTTAAAAATTCTCCACTTTCTCAATTCGGTTCAAAAATACTTTATTTTTCTCAAAGGAATTAAACTGATTCCGTCCTGATAGTTCAGTATATTTGGTTCCACTGGGTCCAGAACTTCAGAAAGTTCTGCCCCGCTGCCTACTGCTGTGGTTCTCTTTGAGGAACCTGTTCCCCTCCGGTCCGGTTGGCGTTCACACAGCCATTCAAACAGAACCAGAGTTCATTTCAACAGAACCAGAGTTCATTTCAACAGAACCAGAGTTCATTTAAACAGAACCTGAGTTCCTTCAAACAGAACCAGAGTTCATTTAAACAGAACCAGAGTTCATTTCAACAGAACCAGAGTTCATTCAAACAGAACCAGAGTTCATTTAAACAGAACCAGAGTTCATTTCAACAGAACCTGAGTTCCTTCAAACAGAACCAGAGTTCATTTAAACAGAACCAGAGTTCATTTCAACAGAACCAGAGTTCATTCAAACAGAACCAGAGTTCATTTAAACAGAACCAGAGTTCATTTCAACAGAACCTGAGTTCATTTCAACAGAACCAGAGTTCATTTCAACAGAACCTGAGTTCCTTCAAACAGAACCAGAGTTCATTTAAACAGAACCAGAGTTCATTTCAACAGAACCAGAGTTCATTCAAACAGAACCTGAGTTCATTTCAACAGAACCAGAGTTCATTTCAACAGAACCAGAGTTCCTTCAAACAGAACCAGAGTTCCTTCAAACAGAACCAGAGTTCATTTCAACAGAACCTGAGTTCCTTCAAACAGAACCAGAGTTCATTTCAACAGAACCAGAGTTCCTTCAAACAGAACCAGAGTTCATTTCAACAGAACCCAGACCGATGTTTGGAGGACCAGAGTTTGGTTTTATTATAAGAACAATATAAAAACAAAATCCAGAATCAAACAAGACAAGGTCTGAAATCAAAGTAAATCTGACAGATACTGTTTTAAATCTGGAGTCAAACCTCAGATTAGATCATTTCAGATAATCTCCAGGGATTAACGCAGGAAGCCAAACTGAAGCTGTGGATCAGCTCTCCTTCAAACCTTCTGATGAAACCATAAAACCAGGAGTGAGTGTGATTATGATGGTTATTTCCACTGATTGTGACCTACTTTATCTCTCTGAGCTGCTTCCTGTCTGCCGTTTGAAGGTCCGTCCAACGGATCCTGGTGGCGCTCCTGGAAGGTTCCACCAAACTGAAAACTGGGTCAGGTAACATCCCGGTACCAGACGGTTTGCCTCCACTGTGCAGGAAAACGCTGCCAGAACCTTCTTCATTTTCCAAACTCTGTTCAGTGATTTCTACTAAACTGCTACATTTTTATAACCCTGAAAGCAGCAAACAGAACCACCTGCTCGGGTTCTAACACCTGTTTATTAACCAAACAGCGAGGAGGAGAGCAAACATGTGGGCCGCAGAAACCACGTCGGTTCTGTTCAGCCGCCGCGGGCCAACATGCTGGGAGTGTTGAATGAAACACACGCTCTGGTTCTGCTCTGGTTCTGCTCTGGTTCTGCTCCGGTTCTGCTCCGGTTCTGCTCTGGTTCTGCTCCGGTTCTGCTCCGGTTCTGCTGACGTTTCAGAGCCAAGCTGAACTTCAGGATGCTGAAGTTCATGAAATCTAATTCTGCCCAGAAAAACTCAAACAGCAGAAATAAAATGTTAAATGATGATTTTATGACAAACATTCAGGTCAGACCAGGAGAGTTTCTGTTTTTATATTATATATATTTATATTATAGGATAAAGTCACAATATCACCAGAATAATGTCAAAAAGTTACAAACAAGAAGTTTCAATGAGAAAAAGGTTTTAATAGTTATGAACACTTTGATTTTTCTCAGTCACTTCAAAGTCCAGCAACTAATAATTATTTAATGTTGATCATTTTTTTGTTGGAGTTTTAATAAAATTACTACATTCTACTATTTCAACTTGATTCTGGTAATATTATCACTTTATTCTAATAATGTTATAAGTTTAAGACCTTTTATCATATTACTACAACTTACTGTGGTACAATTTTATTATTGAAATATTACTTTATGTCCAGAATAAAAAAAAAAAATCTGTCTGGCCTCAATAATCTGTTGAATATGTCAGGTTTAGATTTCTGTACAATAAGTTCAAAGTTCAGGAACAGTTTCAGTGTTTCGGACCTTTTTGTTTAAACGTTTCATGATCATTTCCAATCTGTGAGGATGGAAATGATGATGATCCGGATTCACCGCCGGCAGAAAATCTGAACCGAATCCAGAGTTTGAATATTTCACAGGTTCTTCTGCTGCAGAGCTGCAGCATCGCAGCAGCACCAAGGAAAGACAGTGAAATGCTGCAGCCGCCTCAGTTCACTTTCACACCCCCCCCCCCCCCCCCCCCACCCACACACACACACACACACACACACAGACATGTGAGCCCCTTCTGGTTGCTTTGCTCTTCTGTTTGAAGCCCACAAAATGCTGCAGAGCACAAACTGATTAATCTCACCGACACGCCCGGCGCGGTCGGCTGTTTCTGCTCCGCTGCAGTGGAGCTGCTTCACGTTCACACACACATCTGAGCCGAACCGACGCCAGAACCTCCGTCATCCACAGACAGGCTGCAGATCAGCGCCGCAGCCTTCTGCTGCATCAGGAAGCAACAAGCTGGTCACATGACCTCAGCAGGCTCACTTTAAAACTGATAATACTTTCATTTAAGAGTCAGTTATCGGTTCCAGAGTTATTTTTGTTTCTGTTAGTTTCTCCAGCTGTTTTAAACTGGACACTCAGTTTAATTCAGTTTCTCTATTTAACAAACAGGAACAAAACTTAAACTGTCCCCACAATAACATCTTAACCAGAGACGGGTAGTAACTAGTTACACTTAGTCACTTGGACTGGAGTAACTAGTTTGAAAGAAGTTACTTTTAGGAGTATTTTTACTTTTACTTGAGTAATTATGTTGTAAAAGTTTCTGGTGTTTCTGAATGAAGAACAAAATGAAATAGACACAAACACAAACCTGCAGTTTCTGTTAGAGTTTCATAAGTTTTATATGAACATGAACTGAGTTTGAAAAAAACTGAAAATCAGAATTATTATTTTTCCACTGAGCTTTATATTTAATCCGTCTGATTTTTAAATACTGAATGATTGAAGATTTGATTTAGAACTTGAGAAGAGTTTTTATTTTTACTTGAGTAAAATTATTGGTTACTTTACCCACTTGGAATAAAAATATTACGTTTCTTAATGCCTCTGCTGAATGAAGAGTATCCCTGTGAGCTGGTAACACGCTATTGTAACAGAAACAAAAGTTCAGAAGTTTACAGATTATTGTAAGAAAATGAAAAATAGAAACATTTGTGGCGTTTTATTTCCACCACCGTCTTCAGCTTTTCTTTTGAGTGACCCATTCATCCATTATTATTCTTAAATACAATCATTTGGTAAGCTAATTTACACATCACAATTTGAGCTCATATATAACTGTTATAACGACCAGTTATAATTAATAAATAACTGGTCGTTTATATGCAGTACCATGCGACCCACTAGGGGGCGCATGCGGACCACAGTTTGAGAAAAACTCCACGGATGTTTGGAGATTCTTCTATTCATCTGATCGCATTTAAAGAACCAATAAAATAAATATATCAGGATGCGCTCCACTGCCCACAGCATTATACATCCTCTACCATACTTAACAGTAGAAACAAGGTCCTTTCAGTAAGATGGCCGACATGTGCGACAAAAACTCTAAAACCCGTTTCATCGTTCTTGTAAAAATTTCTCATTTGAGGAATTTTGATTTATCATAACAACAATTAATTGTCTTCTGTCTGGAGAGAAATGATGGAGCAGATGGTTGTGGGTCAGTCTGGACTGAGAGCTGCCATGGACATTCATAATAAGACAAGGTGTTCCTCAGGGTTGTGGACTCGGATCACCTCTGTTCTGTTGTCTCCTTAAACAGGAAATAAGTGAATGTTAAATATGTTTGTATTATGTTAATGAAATAATAAATCTGAGGACATGAGGCTCCATGAAGACAAAAATCTGGATATCCTGAAAGTTTTAGTTTAAAATAAATTTGATTTATTTTGGTATTAAATTATTAAATTCTCCAAATTTGTTCTCACTCAGATCTACATAATGAACTTCAACAAATATTCCAGTTTATGTTCAGTTGTTAAGAAGTTTTATTGTTATTTTAGAGTATTTGACCAGCAGAGCAGTTTGAGCTTTGATGCTCAGGATCAGCTGCGTCCTGCAGGACAAACTCAGGGCACATTTAACCCACATGTAAACCACCTGGACGTTTCTCAGCAGCTAGCGCCCCCTTCAGTCCAAGATACGCATCTCTGACTCCACAGGCTCAAACTAAGTTCATACTTCTTTCCTGCATCCTGCAGTGAATCTGAAGCATCTCAGACAGAGAAGAAGCAGAAGGCTGGTCTGAATCTGCTCAGAGGTTTCCAGGCAACAGCTTCGCTCCCGTGGGATTAGAGCAACAATGCCGCTGAGTCAACTCCTCCAGCATGTAGCAGCCTGCATGACTCAGGCTCTCTGCCTTTTCTTCCTCAGCTCTCCCACCGGCGCTGCGGAGAGCTAATGAAGATCCACGCTGCTGGGAGAGGGGGCAGAATTCCCAGCTGGACCACCAGGATCCGGATGGAGACGCTGCAGCGGATCCGAGGCGCTGAGCCCAGAAACGAAGGAAAAACACAGGAAAGCAGAAGAGATGGAGCAGAAACACAAACATCTGTCCAGGCAGCTGGGTCTAGTCCAAACCTGATCCAATCTGACATTGTAGGATTATTATTTAGTTATACATTTTATTAGGTTTTTACACTGAGTCTGATTTTGAGAGGCAGAAATCTGAAAATAATGAAACTAGTTTTGGTGAATTCACAGCAGCCTGGTTTAGTCTGAGTTAATCCAACTCCAGTTGTTGAGGTGTGAAAACTAACTGACCTCTGACCTCTGGTCCTCCAAGCTTCTGTCTGGGTTTGATAGAAGTGAACACCAACCATACAGACACCGCTCCAAAAGCAGGAAGTGAACTACAGCACAGGGCATTCTGGGTAAATCCAACCAAAGCTAACATGTTAGCCTAGCGCTAGCAGCAGAAATGTCTCCTGGTCTTCAGCCAAAGACTAAAGAGAAATCCTCCAACACTAAAATCTGACGCCTCCATCTTGTTTCCATCTGGTGAAGAAGGAAGTTGCTCTCAGTGTCTTCAGAGGTTTTTGTGTGGTTTCCTTCAGTGGTTGTTGGTGCAGCGCCCCCACAGGCCAGGAGGGGAACAGGTTGGTTTGACTCAGAACCACAGCAGCTGCAGGTGGAGCAGATGATGGAGTTCTGGTTCCAATTCAAAGCGAGTCTATCGGACTATCAGGAGGAAAACAGTCCGACTCTGATGGGTTTCACTGATTAAACTAAAGGATTTGATTCTGTAATTATTCACCAGCTGCAGCTTTACCACTTTTAATATTTATTTAACCGATTAATAAATGTCTTGTTTTCTCTTCCTGGTTCTTTAGGAGTTGTTCTTTTGCTGCCTTTGGTTCTGTTTCAGTGACCAAACATCCTGTTTTTCCCTGGACACGTCCAGAATCTGTGGCTGAAGAAAAGGTTTCATCGTTTTTCCACTGAATAGTTAAACTGAACCCGGCCGCGGCAGAACCCGGCCACCGCGGCAGAACCCGGCCACCGCGGCAGAACCCGGTGCTCTGAGCTAAACTTTTTGTGATGATTTTATTTTATTTGTACTACACTGTATATACTTTTAGATTATAGAATATCTTTTTGTCTTGCTGACTCTAAATGTGAGCTCTTATTGTTATAGGTTAATTTTCTACAGCAAAACAAAAATCACTTCCACTTCCATTAAATCATTCACTTTTTTAAGATTTTATTGTCTTTTTTTAGTGCATAATGAAAATAAAATTCTGATTAAAGTTATTCTTGTACATGTTGACTTGTGAAAGTCTGAAGTTAATTATTTAAGTGTTTAACTTATTAAAATCAGAGCAGAGTATCAGAATATGATCTGAGTAAAACGTCCTGATGAATGAATGAAACTGAAATAATGTTGAGTTTTCTGACAGCTCTGGCTGGAAGAGGCAGAGGACGGCAGGTGTCCATGGCGACGCTCACTTCCTGTTTGTGGTTTCACAGGACGACTCTGAGGCTCAGAGGAACAACGGCAGGTTGACCTCTGACCTCTCAGAACACGGAGGAAAACGCCTCAGCGCCGTCTGAGGAACATTTAATCCTGAAAGAAACTAGAAAACTAACTCAGCTATGAAAAGCTGATGATTTAAAAAAATCTGGAGTTTTTTTCTAGACTGAGGACGATGACATCACCAATGTGATGAAGAGCAGAAACGGGGTTAAAGGTCATCTCCTCGCAACTCAATCCACCGTTCAGAGGAAGAGAAAAACATCTTTACATACAGATAATAAATAATGAAATATTCCTCAATCTGTAGTTTTTCCTTCACTTTTTGATTCATTTTTGTATATTTTACTGTTTAGTTTCTTTTTTTATTTTATTTTATTTTTGCATATGCACCTGAAAGTCGCCCAGGACGGCAGACGGGTTAGACTTCAGTTCAGATCAAAGCAGCTTCATGTGTCAGAACGGCCTAGTCCATGTCCAGAACTGAACAATATAAAGTATTTGCAGGAGGACTGGAAAGTTCTCCATCCAAACTGATGCAGCTTTCAGCAGATAGAAAGAGATCAAATCAATAAATCATGGAAATGGAAATAAATTAGCTCGTTGTAATTTATTATGTGATTAACTGAATCACTACAACAGGTCTATGCCACACTTTCCAGATTTTTATTGGTAATGAAAATGCAAAAAATCTATTTCTGCACAAGTTTGTTTCATGAAATCCTAATAAATCAGATCACAGTTTGAACAAAAACTATCAATTCTTCTCCAACCCTCTTCACACCTGAACTTTACTTTAACTGGGCCGAAGTAAAACATCTGCTCCCCCCCCAGTCAGGGGGTTTCTGCGTGTTTGAAAACCATTTTGCGCAAAGCATGAAATTCAATCAACACAAACAAAATGCCTGAAACGACCGCAAACCGAGTGAAGAGCAACACAGAAAGAGGGAGCCTCTAACTTCCGACAACAGACCGAGGAGCATCCGTAACCCCCCATCACCCACCCCCCCCCCTCACACACACACACACACACACACACACACACACACACACGCTGCTCCCTGGATCCTTCATGAACATCGGAGCCGCTCAGATTCAGGAAAAAGTTTCCGCTTTCCAAACATGTTTGACTCTCAGGATTTCCTCACATCTAGAAGTTCAAGGTCCAACAGAGACATGGAGGACAGAGACAGGCGCAAAGAAAAGGCGCTAAAAATGTCATCAGCGGCCGAGTGGCCCCCCATGAGCCCCAGCCTCTGATGGCGCTAAATCAGCGCCGGAACATCCCGGAGCGGAGCCGCTGCTGGCGCATTTCATCAAGACCCTCAACCAGCAGCTGAGCTCCGTCAGCACGAAGCGGCGCAGCGGTGCGTCAGGACGGGCACACACACACACACACACACACACACACACACACACACACACACACACACACACACACACACACACACACACACACACACACACACACACACACACCGCGGGTTGCTCACCAGTACAGCAGCTTGTTGTTCAGGATTGCGGGGGTTTTGTCCGAGGCGCAGTTGATGCACCACATTGTTGCTGCTGCGGATCCGCCGCGACACGACCCGGGAGGAAGAGACCGAACCGAGCCGACCTGTGCCGAACCGAACCGAGGCGAGGCGAGGCGAGCTGGCGGCGGACCGGAGATGGAGCCGCGGTGCAGCGCTGCCTCTGCCGCTCTGACTGAGTCCTTCCTCCGAGCTCTGCCTCCCTCCTCTTCCTCCTCCTCCTCTTCCTCAGAGAACAGCATCATCAGCAGAGGCGGTGCTGAGATGCTGATGGACCGGGGCCCACTGCCCACATAAATAGAGAAATACCTTCTGGGTTTGTACACAGACTTAAATAAAGGTTTAATTTAATTGAATTTTACTCACTAAAGTTTACAAAACAGCCGAGGAAATTTGTGCTGTATAATTTATCCAGAAAAATTAATTCAGGGGAAGCTTTTCAAAGTTAATGAAACAACAAACATAAAAATTAGCTCCACTGTAAGAAACATGAGCAGAAACGTGTCACCACATGAACTACTGGACCAAATCCAGAGCAGCCAGTCGCTGAGTTTACGGATCCTTTTGCTGCTGTGGAGCAGCGAGGCGAATAATTTCCCCAAACAGTCAATTATGTCTGTATTGATATTACATTCATAAAGCAACAGCAGAACTGGTTTATGTTTTCTAATAACTGAAGCAGCAGGCTTCAGTTATTAGTATTTAGATTTTTCTGTGGAATGTGACTTCAAATTATTCACAGAGTTTTTCATCGAGCATATTTAAAATAATCAACAGAAAATGGAGCTTGGGAAGAACCAACATGCTAATAGGTTAGCATATTCTAGGCAGCCAATCCAGGAGCGGCTGCGACTTCAAAGGAAAAGTTTCTGACATGAAAAAGAGCAAAAGAACCGTCCAGATGTGGAAGATTCTGGAAAAACCCAAAACGAAACCCGAGAACTGCTGGTCTAATAAAGTCAGAAGCTACGAGGCATCATCATCATCATCATCATCATCATCATCATCATTTTGTTGTTTTTATTTTTTGTCAAACTTTTCTTTTCTTTTCTTAACAAGAACAGAATCTGGGTCATCATCTCCTTGAAAACATTTTCTGTATGTAGTTTTTATTAGATTTATACTCAAATAAAAAAGAAAGGAAAAAGTGTGATCACTAAAAAAAATTAATACTTTGTGTTAAAATTTTCCTTCTGAAAGACTTTGTCACTAAAAACTCTGAATAAATCCCATTGTTCAACTGGGGACACAAAATCTGTTCACATGTTGGACATTTCACCAAATGTAAAGAAATGATTGAAGAGAAAATTGAAATGAGAAAAAATATTGTAAAGTGGATTTTTTTCCTGTTTCCAAGGTAAATGGTTCCCTGGACTAAAACATTTCTTCTCTTTAAGCTGAAGGTTTATCTCAGGCAGCAGATTTAAAATGAAAAACATTCTGTTTCTGTTTTGAATGAGAAAATGTTGCTGCTTTGGTCGCCGTGACGACGGAGGAAGCAGAGAGGAGCTGACAGGAAGCCGACAGCGGCCGTGATGCGCTGCGGCCTCGGGGCGGCAGGCCGTGTGGGGGCAGAACGCCGCTGGCGAAACCAGTCTGGACTCAAACAGAACCACCAGAAACACGACTGATCCAGGAATCATTCCTGACCTGCTCTTCGTTTTACTGAATTAATCTGAATGAAACCTGAAACCATCGTCCTGCTCTCAGTCCGGAGGCTGGTTAATCCTCAGGATTATCTCCCTTCATCCTTAAAGGGCCAGTAGCAAGTAAAATTAACTCCTTTGATCTTTCAACATGTTTTAATGTTTTTAACTCAACAAAAAGAAACCTGGAGAGTTCCTTTGATTCTGGCAACCATTCAGCTTCAAAACACCTTGGTGGACTCGGACCCGCCTTTGAGGCACAGCTCCGCCCCCACTCAGCTCCTTCAGACTAGCCAGCAGCAACTAGCAAACACCTGGGGAAACAGCTGAGCTCATTATAAGAGCTACTTCTCAGAGGAGCCATGTTGGGATGACTTCCTGGAGGCAGAACCTCAGAAAGACCAGGAGATTTTAAAGAGACAGCGCCCCAATTTCAAGGTTTTACATCAGGAAGTAAATTTTCTTCTAAGTCATATTTGCTATATGCAGCCTTTTTATGAGAACTGGAGGTAAAATAGTTGTTTGATTATGTTATAAAACACATGACACTGCCCCTCTGATGGTCTATAGCAGCAGTTACTCCGTCCTGTTCTAAAGATGGAGAATAAAAACTGATAATATCTGCATTTATGAACAAAACGCTAACACCAGACGTTTTTCAATCTGTTAAACTCATGACAATAATAATAATATAGAGGTCCACAGAACGCAGTATCACCGACTTCCCTTTCTGGTCGGCAGTGGGACCGCTTTTAGGGTCCGACAGAACCGAAGCGGGTCGTTGGTTCTGTTGGACCTGCAGATCCAGAGTTTTTCTGACAGCACAAACTCTCCTCCTCACTCACTGTGTTTCTCCTCCCATCCTTCAATCTCAGGGCTGTTACCGCGGACAACAAAGTGTGAAACATAAAAGTGCTTCCCCTTGGTTTCCGTGGTAACGGGAGTCAGGGGGCTTGCATGGTCTTTTTAACGCTTTGTGACAAAATGACCCACACTTTCTTCCTCCCTCCTTCCCTCTTTCTTCCACTTACTGTCATCCTCTCATCCTCCTTCGCCCCACTTCTCTCCACTGGCATTTAGGTTCAAATGCTTTTCAGTCTCCCTGCATCTCTCTATGCTTCTCCATCCATCCATCCATCCATCCATCCATCCATGGATCCATCCATCCATCCATCCATCCATCCATCCATCCATCCATCCATCCTCCCCCCACAGTGACTCTTCAGCCTGGGGACAAGCTTCTATAATTCATGGCTGGTTGTCATAAGCTGCTATCCTTCTCTCCTCCTCTCCTTCAGTTTGTCAGCAGAACCTCCACATTTCTCTCAGGTATTCAACTTTAGAAGAAAAGGAGAGAAACCTGGATAAAGTCTGGCTTTTCCAAGTCAAAGTTTCAACTTTGAACACCAAAGTCTTTACAGCTTAAGACAATAATTAAAGTCTGTTTCTGTTGTACGTCATGAAAATGCTTAGAATTAGCTAAAATGCTAAGGTTGGCTAAGATGCTATCAGTAGTAAATGGGCTACAACATGACATTTACTTACTGCATCTTCAATGTTAACAGCAGTATATAAGCTAAAATGCTTACATATCAGTAGCATGTGGCTATCATTAGCATCTTGATCAACAGTACTATTATCAATCTAGTAAACAGCAGTGTGTAAAATGCTGATAAGTAAAATGTTGTCAATAGCAGCTGTGCTATAACAATCGTGTTGATTAATATTAACTTACTCCATATCAATATGCTTTCAGTTTTGCATCAAAAAAATTAACTGCTAATTTTAGCAAAACGGCTACTGTTAGCATAGGGGCTATCACTAGCATGTTGGTCTACAGTATCGTACTACATCCCTTACACAAACAGAATGGTATAAACTGAGATGAGTTGTAATGCTAATGCTAGCTAAAATATTGTCAGTGCATTGTGGGTTAGCACTAGCATGTTGACTAACACACTCCAAGTTAAGTTTCAGTTTTATATCAAAATTAGTTAATAAGTTAATCTTAGGTAAAATGCTAATGTTAGCATGGGGGCTATCATTAGCATGTTGATTATGATAATTATGTATCATAATCAACAGCAGGGTGTAAGCTAAAATTAACTAAAATGCTAAGGTTAGCTAAACTGTTATCATGCGGGTTATCTTTAGCATGTTGATAACACTGACTCACTACATTCATGGTAAGTTTATCTTCAGGATTTTTAACACCTGACTCGTTCCTTTGGCTAAATACGTTGCCATGGTAACTCAACACGCCAACAGAGGCGCTGCTCTCCTTGCATTGAGACTTCAGGCTCCAATAATCCTGGTAATGTGACGATGCAGTAGTTCTGCAGAATCAATGATCCGACAGTCGTGATCCGGAAATGGTGTAAAATCTCAGAATGTAAAGAGATTTAATAAAAAGAAAAGAGAAACGCTAACAGGACAGAAAGTTAACCTGCATCAAGAAAAAAAAGATGATGGCAAAAAAAACGACCATTAAGAAGAAGTTAAAGAACGGGATGAAGGAGAAAAAGAAAATGAATGAATGAGGAGAGACAATAAGAGGAAGAAAATGTGGTTAATAATGCAAACAGCAGCTCTTCCTCCCTTTATTCGTTCCACACTTTCTCCACATCCATTATTCACCGATGACTTCATCTTCCTCCTCCGTCGTCTGTTTTTTTTACTCCCACTTTCTGTTTGTCCTTTTCTCATTTGTTTCTGATCACATGTTTTTTTTTAAATATATAAAATAATAAAAAAAACGTTTTTAACCCTCACAGGCTGCCATCCACAGAAATTAAATGAAATTAACCTGGAAATGTTCTCAAAAAGGCAACAGGAGAAAATAAATACATTCAGTTTTAATATTTATGGAAAAAAATAAGTTAATTATGAATCTGAGAGCTGCTGCAGGTCGATAGAGAGACTGAAGGAAATCAGATGTTGCATTGGAAAATTTATACTGACAGTTTATGAAGCAAAAATTTCAAAAACTATTCAGCCAGAAAACCTGAAGGCCGATACAGCCTGAACCCGACCAGAACCTCAGAACCGTTCTGCCTCCAATGATCCTCCCCACTTCTGAAGGGAAGAGATTTTAAAGTATTCAAATAAAACACACACACACACACACACACACACACACACACACACACACACACACACACACACACACACACACACACACACACACACACTCACAGGTTTGTGTTTATATCTGATGGGTCGCTGTTGACTGAACACGTTTAGCATTAGCATGTTGTCAGTCAGTGGACTGTTTATCACAGCCTGATAAAATATGTTTTTCTAACTCCCATCTCTCAGAGTTAATGAGCCGTCAGAATTAAATGTCTGCAAACATCAGACATTACTAACTTATAGCAGTTTTATTAAAACCATCAGCTCTCAGTGAGAAACGCCAAATGCCTCTAAATAAATCAAACATGGTGAACAATAAGAACAGGGTTTTCCTAAAAAAAAGATCGCAATTCACAAAAAATAAAATCATTTCTTTCTATTTTGGTCACAACCAGAGGAAAATGAAGCTGCAGCTGCATCCATGAAGACAAACTGAGCCTTCAGAAATAAAGCAGCGGGTCGAAAGGGAGGCAGCGTGAGCTACAACACGATGCACCAAAATAAAACCTGATGGCTGCAGAGAGACGATCTGCAGTGGCTGTGGGTTGGAAATGATTTAATTAGCCCAACTGTAAGTCATTGAGACAGTTAGATAGATAGTCTGAAGGCGACATGCGCAGTAGAGAGACTTTCTGCTGACACAACGTGACTTTTTACATGAGGACATCAGAGCGTTGTGTGGGCGGGTTTGATGCATGACGTGTGGACGGACGTCATAGTCAGGGTCTGTATTTGCTTGTTCTTTTTCTCTAACCGTCACTTTGCACTCGTTTGTCACAGAGCCCAGACCACTTCCTGTTCTTCTCACTAGTGGAGCAGAAAACTCGTGGCTCATCGTCAAACCTGAGACATCTACAGCAATCATGGCCAGTAGACTGACTTCTCCAGACGGTCACCGGCGAGGCCCTGATGGCCGCGGTCGACCGCCTTTTCATCGACATGACCCGGAGGATTGGCTGGAAACCCAGTACCCAGAACCACCTGCACTCTGGGGGAGATTTCTGGAGACATCTTGGATCTCTTTACTGCCATCGTTCAGGATAATCAGCCAATCTGCTTCTCTTGATTTCTTTTATTATGAACTTTTTCGTTGTTAGTGGTTTGATTTGGCAGTAATTTACCAAGTTCCTCTGCCAAGCAAAGGAAGTTCACCTCAGCACCCAAACTCAAGGTCTGTAGTCTCTGCATGTGGGTGCTGCTGTAACCAGGGCGCCACGCGATGCCCAATTCTGAGACGTAAAAATAAAAAGTTACCGATAGAGTGAATGTGTTAATGGCTTCGAGTTTTTCCTAAAAACAAAAATATTTCCTGTGGACTCAACGTCCTTGTTGGGTTCAATTGGACCAAACTTGTCATGAGTGACAGAGGATGTCTGACCATCCTGTCGTTATACTCTGACCCCTTATGTGTCTATTGGTAAATTACTCTCTAACAGGTTCATGTGCGGTTCGGTTCTACTCCGGCTGTAAGCGTCTTCATATTATTTCTCTGCACGTATATCTATAGTTACATTCTTGCACCTTGTTTTTTCAGGTGTAACCTTGAGATTTTCCCTTAAGTAAAGGTTTCTTTATTTGTCTGATTTCCTGAACTGAAGAGCTGACGGGTCACCTGGTTGGACACCATCACATCTGCTGCTCTCTTCCTGAGACTGAGGGACAGTTAAACAGTTAAATCTAGTTGAGACGTTTCACAAAAGAGCAGAAGTCAGACAAAGATTGTTGCTCTGGAAGTCTGAGAACCTGATAATCTCCATCCTCCTTCGTGGATCTCACGGATTTCATGTCTTTATTATTCAGCATAATAATCTGTATTGTGTGGTTTAGATTTGTGCTGGTTTTGTGTGACTCACACATGATGCGTGTTGGAGATGCAGTGATAGTTTCACCCTCTGATCAGGTCCTGCAGGTTTCCTACATATTTTGATTTGCACTTGCAATAAGTGAGGAATTATCTGAACCATCTCAGGTTGTGTATGAATGTTTGTACAGTTGCCTGAAAAGTTACTGCTTATTGGACCCAGTTTCACGCATTGATCTTTGACCAATAAACATATGATGTAATGATGACAAAACCTTCATACGAACATGTTTTAACACCGTGGATCTCTGTATTAATCCATCTTTTACATTTTCCCAGAGTCCAGTTTTGAAAATGTAATAAACTTTATTCCCCACTGACTAATTTTAACAACTAAATATTTTCCAAATAAAACTTTGCATGTTATGTTGTTGCTTAAAGTGTGTGAAGATCTGTCAAAACTTTTATAAAGCCAAAACAAAATCTGCTACAAAAAAATTATAAATGCAAAATATTAAATATTTCTAACACTTCATAATTTTATGATTTAACTGAAGTCAGAAAACGTATAATAAAAGTATGGCATGTTGAAAACAGAAGTGATTAAACATGTAAGAAACAAACTATGAATTCAAAAAGAAAAGTTTGTTTAAAAAGCTAAATATTAAAAATGGTCTCAGTTTTTCACCTTTTAATTGCAAAAAGTATATAAAAATAGTTTATTCATCAGATAGATTTTATTTTATTAATGCAGTTTTTAAAAATTCCCAGATTCCTAATATTTAGTTTAGTAAGTTTTTTTGTCATGACTGTATTTATCTGCTGAAATTCCTGTAAACAAATGAGACGTTTATGAAACAATCAAGTCAATAAAAGTTGATTTTTTTCTAATATTTTGATGCCTAAACTGTTCTCCAGATGCTAGAATGGCCTAGTCAAAGTCCAGACCGCTAAGAGAGCGTCTGCAAACTTCAACTGACCTTGGCGAAGTATGGGAGGAAAAATGGAACAAATTTTCTCTACAGAAATTATAAAACGGATCAAATCAGCCAAAGAGTGTCGCTTTAAACTCCGGTCTGCTGTTTTCCTGCTTTCAGGTGAATTATGAGCAGCTTTTGCATCTGTGAGGATTTTCCCACCAAATATTCATCCCAAGTTAACTAAAGTCTCTCAGAAGACTCTTTTAAACCAGCAGCAGCTGAAGTGTCTAAAGGCGACTCCAGTCTGAGTTCTGAGAGAGCAGATGAAGAGTTTCTACCCTCTTCTTCTTCCTGCTCTTCATCCCTCGTTCAAATGATAAACTCAGCTCCAGCAGAGAGGAAGAGGAGGGGTGGGAGGAGGCTGTTGCCTTGGAGACGGCTGGGCAGGGAGGGGTAGGATGGAGGAGGAAGAGGAGAAGGAGGAGGAGGGGACAGGAAGGTGGTCACAGAAGTCAAGTGAAGTGTTGTCATGACAACGCAGGTTTCATGCTGTCGCTTGGTGTGTGTGACTTTGGCATTGAGTGGGAGGGGCTCTGGTTCAGAGGCATATGGAGGGGAACACACACACACACACACACACACGCACACACACACACACACGCACACACGCGCGCGCGCACACACACACACGCCCCTGCAGCACTTCTGAGGACATCAAACTGATTTCCAGTCATTTCACACAGATTTAATTTGACCGTTTGGAAATTTTTCACGTTTCAAATGATTTTTTTTTTCTTCAAATCTGCAAAGAAAAAAAAGGAGAAAATCAGCTGGAAACCGAGAAGATTTCAGAGAAAAAACGCTTCAGAGCTGAAATATTCTGGAGCTCAAAGTGATGACACAGACACAGCGCCACCTGCTGGCAGCAGAAATTAACTCAGGAATTCATCCATCACTTCCATTAAATCTCTCCTGGTTCACTAAACATTTATTTGACTTAAAGCAGAATGAGAAATATCCACCTTTCCTTAAAATGGTTTCAGATTTAATTCTCTGTTAAACAGTTTTTTAGGAGCAGGTTAAACTTTCTGCTTCCTGCAGAGACAGGAAGTCAGAGAGCAGGGGTTCAGGCGTCCAATCAGGCGTCCGGCGTCCAGGCTGGACGTTGTGTGTTTGAGCTGGTCTGAGTTGGGTTCAGGTCCGGTTCAGGTTCAGGTCCGGTTCAGGTTCAGGTTCAGGTCAAATCAGGTCGACCTTCAGATTAAAAGCTGAATAAACTCTGAATCTGCTGTTTTTCTGCCGTTCTAACTCCACCATCATGTTTGGTTTTTGTCTTTGCTGTTTATGACAGTAAACATAATGATGAGTAAGTTGTCATGGAGATATTGAGACAAAGGATGTAGAAAACATGAACTAGGAGCTGTCACTAACAGAAATGACTCATTCTACATGGAAAATCAAAAGAATAAAAAAGAATCTTTTTAAATCCATTAGGAAGGAAAAACAAGATCAAAACTCAGAATCAAACATGAAGCAGCAGCCAGAAATCTACTAATGTTGGCAAATTAAATGTCACAAAACCACCAATTAAAAAACTAAGATTTTACAATAATAATGCTACATTTCTGGTGCAGTATTTAAAGTCACTAAAAATGTGATAACTGCAGCTGTTAATGTAATAATACATAATTAAGACAGAAATTACAGATTTTGTGCTACTTTATTGTAGTTTAGATATAAAATTTCAGAAGGTATTTAATGGAGGAATAATTGATGAATTTCTGTGATCTGGTAAAATCCAGGAAGTGAGAGTTGGTCATGTGAACAACACTTCCTGTGAGACTTTCTCTGTTACTCATGGTACTCCAGCAATGAGCCACTCATTATGAGAAACTTTATCGTTTTAAAGAGATTCTTCTCTTGCATTAAACGTTTGTTTAAAGCTCAAAGCGACGCGCAGAAGAAGAATGATGATGTCACGCTCGACACTGCCCCCGTCTGTCCACCTTATTCCTGGGAGGTTTACTGGGGAAACGGTTCTAAACTGTTCTAAACGGTCCAGTGGGGACCGAATCACACATTAACCTGTTATAGAGAACAACTTGTCTCTGTCTGCCCTTGTGGAGCTCAGGTAGCTGTTGTGCTGTTCGTGGCTCTATTTTAACAATCAGATCGAGTTTATTTGTGGCAGCAGCAGGTGTGTCTTTAACGGGCTCCCAAAATAAAAGCTGTAGTTTTCATCGCCTACCGACAGATAAAAAAAACAGAAACAATTTGACTAAAACTTCTAAACTTGAACAGAGAACCCAAAATGCTTTATGTGCTCGTTTCATTGTGTGGATAGAAAGCCATGGGAAGAAAACCTGCATCTGCATCCGAAGCAGCTGAGTCAGTGAAGTAGCTAACTATGCTAATGCGGTTATTTGTGGCCATTTCTTCTGGTCGCCATCCCTCCCAGCATTAGCTGTGGGTAGCGGTAAAACAATATTGTTACATGTAAGCTGTGATAGCTGGAGTTCCCACATATTTTATAGCCTAAAAACTCAGACGAACTGCCGTTAGCGAGTTGCTAACGTGTAAAAAAAAATGGCGGTTCCGGTTAGCGGCGGAAGTCGGGCCCATAAATCACACAAAGTCTCATGGGGGCTCGGAATAATGTGGATAGATGGATTTTAAAGTTACTCATTATGATCATAACAAGACGGAGGAAGCTGATAAAAAGAAAAGAAAGTCCGGCTAACGGCCTTTAGTGGAGCCGGACTGCAGCCTCTGACCCGGATGTGGAGTCAACAATGTTAAAGTCGGATAAAATGCGACACAACCGTCCAGACTGTGACTGCAGACACTTTGAAAACTCTTCCTGAACCGTGGGTTACCAAGGTTCATCTCCTGATGCTTCTGGTGAAGCATTCAATGTCAGAACACTCAGGGTTCCAACGGGGCTCGAACGCAGCAGCAGCCGGTCGGATTTCAACGAGACAAGAACACAAAGATGGAGAGTTTTTCTTTCCTCGGCGCTGCGGTGCAGAGCAGCTGCTGAGGAAGGAAGGTCACGGACTGTCTGACGCTCCGACAAGAAAGTCGTAATATTTCTGTCTGGTTATGAAGAATAATAAATGTTCAGGAGAAATTACGAGCTTTAAAATGGGACAAAATGCGTGAAGCTTTGGGCAAAACAGCTAATATAAAGATATGAAGGTTACACGTCACATTTAGACCGTAATCCTGCTGTTGATGGTAAAAATAGGAAATAAAATCAGAATAATGAAGTGAAACAGCGCCACCTTCAGCAGGACAGACGGACAGACAGATTTGTCCCGCCTGGTGTTTTTACGGTATTCAGTCTTTTCCCAAAGTTAAATTCAAACATTTCAAAGTAAGTTTTCAAATTTTTCCAGCATCACACGTTGCAGATAAAAACAATACAAATCAAATTAAAACAGACTTTTCAATTCTCTGTTATATGATATCATTTTTACTCTTAGAGATAATTTGTACATTTTAGGGAAAAAATAAGCTAAAATAAAACAATATTTTCTGTTTTAAACATTACAAACAAAACACTAATTTCAACGTTATTTAACATATTTACATTAAATAACAAACACAATCCAAACAGATCATGTTAAGGTAAACAACCTTCCTGCTTAAATTAAGAACCAGATTAAAGACAATTCACAGAAACAAATCACAAAACTATTTTATTGTTCTCACTGAGTTTTCTGACATTTCTTTGATTCTGAGCTAAAACAACAACAAAAGTGTTTTTATTAAGTTTATAAAAAAAATCTGGTTTCAACTGTAAAAGAAACAGACTGGCAACCTGTCCAGGGTGACCCCGTGACCCCGCCTCTCGCCCGGAACGTTAGCTGGGGATTGGCACCAGCAACCCTCCCGACCCCATTAGGGACAAAGGGTGAATAGAAAATGGATGGATGGATGGAACTGTAAAAAAAATAATTTAGGATTTTAATAGATTCCACTTTTTAATTCAAACTGTGCAGTTTGAAAATCAAGCACTTTTAAGGACTTAAAAACCTCACAGGAATTCAAGCATTTTCAAATGGACCGTGTTCTTCACGGCTCAACCGGATCTTGTTTACTAAACATCTAAAGCAGCTTTTCCTCCTGCAGGATGTTTATGAATTTACATAAAGTTTTGCATGATACCTGGATAACTACTCTGGAAGTGAGGAATTAAGCAAATTCTCCTCTGATCCAAGAGAAAATGCAAATCCGGTCCGGCTGCAGCTGCAGGGCTGCAGGCGGTTCTGAGCGCCGGGCTCATCATGGAGTCGCCAGACAGTTGCAGAGAAAAACGAAGATCATGTATGAAACACGTCAGAACAGTCCGTATGAAACACCTGGCCTCAGAACTCAGCTGTTTCCTGTTTGTGGAGCTCAAAATGGCCGACTTCCTCCTGACAGAACAGGAAATAAATCAGTTTGCTGGAAGTCCCTGAAGAGAAGCGGTTCTGTTCGGGTCTTCAGGAGGCAAAATGTGTTTTCTTTTTATGTTGTTATGATCACATTATCTATTTCAGTATTTCTAAAGTTTTTTTCATGATATTATTGTTACGTTGGTTCTGATTGGGTCTTTTTTTGGTCGAATCGGTGCTGCTGGGTCAGATAGTCCTTCTGGTTCTGGACCAGAGGAACCAGACTATTCCACTGGTGCAGCGGGAAGGATCGTTATGATGCGTAACCGTGGCAACAAGGTGTTGTTTTACTACTGGGATCAGTGGATTAGCATCTGATAGGTTAGCATAATAACTGAACTTTGACCCCAAGCCGCAGAGGAGTCTTCAGTCAGAGGTCTCTTCAGATTTGTTGCAACACAGACTGCTACAGGAGATCCTTCCTGCCCACAGCATCACTCAGTGAAGATACTTGGATGATATGAATTTTGACACTTAATATCCCTTTGGAATCGATAAAGGAGTTTTAAATTGGATTATTCCTCACAGAATCTAACAGAAATTAAAATCCATATTGAGAATCTAAACATTCAGAGGTTTAGATGGTGGTCCTGACATCACACCCTGTGGAACTCCTCATGTTATTAACCACAGCTGTGATACTGGATTTTTCTCTGTTAGCTAAAATTCATTTAAATAACTTGATTTTCAGAATTTCAAAGATTTTGTGTTGCACATTCTTCCCATTTTTCACTAATAGGATCATACTAATCATACTTTTTTCAGCAGTTTGACGTTTTTCTGCTTATTTCTCATCTGCTGACTCATCGGTGTTGATAATTCACCTGTTTAAATTTCTTCCTGACTTTTCTTCTGTTTTTTTTCTCTCTTCTTTTACTATTTTTTTCCTTCTGTCTTCTGATCATTTTCACTTCCCATCCATTTCTGGGAGCGTTTTCATTTCTCCACCATCATTCCTGTAATCCCCTCGCTGGTATTCCCATCCAACCAGTTATATTTATACATCTCTCCCTCCGTCATCCTGTAATTACCTCCTTCGTGTAAAAACTCCAGGGGATCTGAAGTGACAGGAGACTCGTCTCGCCCCCATTTGCTGCTCTTTCATGTTGTTCTCCTTCTCCGTTCTGCCTCCCATCTTCTCCCCATCATTTCTGCTACGACTCAATCTGACTGGCTCCCATCTTACCTCCTCCATGTTTTCACTGCCAAACCATCAGAATCTTCTACATCAGCAGGTTTGTGTTTATTACGACACGGCGGGCTGAGGAAGAGGAGGAGATACAACTGATGACGATAAAGATGTGAAAATTGGACTGCAGGCATTTTAAATATTAAAATATTTCCAATCCAACAGTTGAGGATTTTCATATTTCACATTAAATTTATTCGTGATTCAGTGTCATTCACAAAATGACGTGATTTTTTTTGTTCTTCATTTAACTGATAAATTGTCAACACGTTAGCGTTAGCTGCTATATGTTTAGCACTGAGATGCTTTTCTAGGCTAGAAGGCTTTGCTGCCCAGCTAACTCCTTTTAGCACAACCTGAACAACAACAGTCTCTTCCAGCGTTCGGTCAGAAATGAACCCCCAGGTTCCTGAGAGAAGCAGCTTTGTCGTCCTTTGATGCTGTTAGCGGATGTAGCTTGTGCGTCAGATTTACAGGCGTACCAGAAACAAGTGAATACAAATGTTCCGGCCTGGGACTTTTATATCAAGGAAAATACAAAAAACAAACAAATAAATAACTAAATTAAAGTAAAAAATGCTTTAAAAAACCAAAATGGAAACATTTTAATGCTTTAAATCTTTGTCAACTTTGCAATTTGATATTTTGAAAATAAATTTGCTAAATGGACAAAAAACAACCCAAAACATTTTGATATAAAGGTTTGTTGATAGGATGAGTGCTTTTTTTTTGGCTGTATTAAAATTGGTGTATTTTGCAAAACTGCAAGGGAAACACTTCTCTGGGTTCACACGAGTCGTGATCAACAACCAGATGTTACTACTGACAGAAATCAAGAAGAAGACGACAGGAAGTGGTGGGAGGGCCAAGTTTTTATGATTTATCACACAAATTTATTCACATGTGATTTTAATTTCATTTCTAGTTTAATGGAAAGTCCCCAATTGCAAAATTATGTTGTTTTTTTTTTTTTTACCTTTGAGGAATATAGACAAAGTTTTGTTTCATTGTAAAGGAAATGCAGCTGAAGGACATTTCTGTTGTATTCTGAAGGCAGACCAAGAGCCAAGTCATTATATTACCATGTTTCATAATTACCTTTAATTCATTTGATTCACTGTATTTTTAGGAATTAACTTGTTTTTTTCATTCTCTATATTTCATTCCTGACGCAGCCGTTGTCCTCTGCTTACTCTCTGACATTAGATCCATCTCCTTCGCCTATCATTTCCCAGACAGCAGACAATTGTGCAGTGTCAGGCTTTATATCGGCAGTCTGATGGTGTGTGTGTGTGTGTGTGTGTGTGTGTGTGTGTGTGTGTGTGTGTGTGAGAGAGAGCCAGCATTGCAGCGTCAGGACTACAGAGCTCAGCATTCTTCTCTCAGACTGTTACAGCAGCTCGGCTCGTTAACATTCACGTCACCGTTGGCGGCTACAGGAAATAAAAACTGACCTTGACATAATGACTCAGTTCAAAGTAGCTGTCGGAGCGACTGCGACGCCGTCACAGAGTGGGCAGTTTGAAACCTCCAGAGAGCCGTTATAGATGTGTGGCTCAAACGGCAGCGACAGAGAGGATGTTTGAAACGCTTTGGAATAAATTCCTCTTTCAATCCAGCAAAAAAAATCTTACGTTTAAATGATTATTTATACATCTGAGCCATCCAACCTTTAGTTTCAGCACTTTATAGTGGAGCAACATTCAGCAAACTCATAACCTGTTAAATTACATTTCGTTACCTCAACCTGTCCAGCGACTGCAGGTGGAAATGAGCATTTGTTGCTTTTAAAAAGTTAATAAAATGTTGTGCATTATCTCTGTGTAAATAAATAAACAGTAAAATCTCAACGGGACAAACACCAAAACACAGATCAGAAGGAACGTGGGGTAAAGTGCCTTGCTCAGGGGAACATCGACATGTGGCCAAAGTAACCTGGAACAGAACCAACAACTTTCAGGTTTCAAGACAAATACGCTTCCCGCTCTGTTCAACAAACAGGACATTGTTTAAATTTCCCCTTTTTAGAAGCTGAAAGTTTAATTTTTGAAGATTTTGGGGAAATTATTTTAAAATATCAGCCAAAGTAACTTCCAGGATAAAAACTGTAAACGTATCTGAACTCCACAGGATGAGCAGGAGTGTTGACCACGCTCTGCTCTGCTGTGGAGGTTTGACCAACAGAAACCTCCAAACGTCTGAAGAAGGTTTCAAACGGTAGAAACATTTCTGCCGTTAACTTTAACTGAACCAGTCGGATGTGAAACAGAGTCGGGGGGTTTGAGGGCGACGAGTCAAACATTCATATTTCAGTCTGTAAAACATCATCATCTGATCTCCATCAATAAAAACAACTCAAACCTTCAGGAGAAGAAACAACCAGCTCTGCTGCACCTTCATACTTTAATTTCTCCTCTGCCTCGCCTGCTGTCCTGCTAGCCGCCGAGGCTAGCCGCCATCCCAGCCGCTGGCTCGCTAAATAATTGAGCGTTAGTGCATCAGAGTGCCTTAACACTTCACTTCACTCCAGCAGCATCCTGATGGGACTGGCTCTTTATTCTGGGCTGCAGCTTCTTCTTCACCAACAAACCTCATCAAACCTGAACTAATCAAACTTTGCAGGCCCAAGCTAACGCTAGCTGATGCTAGCTAACAGCTGCTTTTTACTGTTTGTCTGACAGTCAAAGCTACAAGTTGGAGAAAAGCAAAGAAACCCCAAATGTCTCCATGTTCAAATGTAGAAGAGTCAGCAGATGTTGGATAACCATGTTGGTAAAAACTTTTGTGTGTTTTTGTTGTTTTCGCTGGGTTTCTGAACAATTAGGTCACAGTATGAATTTTTCATCAGTTCTGCTGGTGGAGGCAGAAGCTAAATGAACAAAAACAAGGCAACAGAAAACAAACACCGTCTTAAAAACTCAGCGGTTTCCAGAAAACTTGCATTGATTCTCAGGAAGCATCTGAATAGTTTTCCTATGAATCCGGAGCCAGATCAATAGCTACTCGAGTTTCTGTGCAGAACTCAGAGCAAATTACAGGCATTCTTAGCAGTGATCCAGATCACAATAATCCAGATCAGCTCTGAACCGGAGCGCTTCGACCGTACGAAAAAAATCTGCAAATGATGAGGAAAAAAGCCAGAAAAGTTTCTGCTTTGAGACTGTCTGGGTCAGAAGAAGAAATATTGTAAATAAGAGAAAAACTTTATTCTCATAATTAAAAAAATCTAATTCAGTCCAACTCCAATATGTCATCAAACTGCTTTAAATAATATAAAAAACAACAAAAATCGGAGATTACAGCTTGAATTATTCTGGTATTTTCTACTGAACTAAACGAAACCGACTCATCAAAACAAGAATCACGTTGGAAAACAACGTTTGAAATAAAAGCCCAGAAACCAACCAACATTCAGCCACTTTCATTGGAAATATTCATATCTGGGAACGAGTTGGGAGAAATCTGTTGGAGCAACGAAAAATTACCCAGAAGGCATCAGGATCAGTATGGATGTCATCTGGAAAACATGCAGCTGATCTGATAGAAGTACAGCAGGAGGACGACCAATGAGCCGCTCCATGATGAAAACTTACTGGAGCAGACTGGGCCGCCGTTTGTTTCTGGCTGGTTGTACTGGTCTGCTCCCAGCAGCTCCGCTCCGCCGCGGCAGGAGAAGAAAGACGAAGCAGAGTCTGTTTGTGTGCAGCATCTAACACGGATTCATGTTTGATTTAAAACCAGCTGCAAATTTATTCAGTCGCTGCTGCTTCACACGGAGCGAGGAAGAGGAGGGTGAGCCTTCGTCTGTTGGAAAACAAGTCATCCCATCTTCACAACGATCCCAAAACGTTTCCCAGCTTCGGTTTCAACGCAACCCGCAGAAAATTCCAGATTTCTTTCAGTTTTTCCAGAAAATTTGAGATGATTTAGAAACACAAACAGAAAGTTTCAGAAACATAAAATCATCCAACGACGTTTTTTATCAGCTCAAAAAGACAAAAACACAAGAATAAAGGAATCAGGGAGAACCTGCCAGTTCCTCCAGAGTTCCCAAAAATTATCACCAACTGAGAGAAAAACTACTGCAACAACTTTTCACTGAAGTTAGAGTAAAAAGGACAGCATAGTAAAAATACTCCTAAAAGAAATAAAAAAAAAAAACTTACTCAAGTAAATGTAAGTAGTTAATACCCAAATCTGGGGCGGATGAAGGACATGGAGGCAAAAGATGAAAGAAACAGATTTAAATGATTCCTGACAAAGAAGGTGCAGCACAAAAAATACTGGACAAAAATAATCTCTGAAAGAAAAAAATAATCTCTGAAAGAAAAAAAATAATCTCTGAAAGAAAAAAAATAATCTCTGAAAGAAAAAAATAATCTCTGAAAGAAAAAAATAATCTCTGAAAGAAAAGCTCCAAAAGCAGAGAGGCTTCAGCAAACCGCCATCAGAGACGTGGACAAACTGCCGTCCAAGCAGAAGAAAACACTTTAATCAAATCTTAGATTCATAAACTGCAGCTGAGATTTTCTCTGATTTCACCTCAGGACCAAGAGGACGATTTTAAAATCTCCACAGGAAGCTTGTAGGAAGTGATTCCTCCTTCCTTCAGCCCTTCGTCTCCACTCTGCGTGTTTCACAGGTTTCCCTGAATCAACACTCTGGACTTTAGTGGATGTTTCCTCCGCAGGTTTTCTGCTGATCTGAACGATCTGCAGGGAGGCCGTGTGGCCGTCTAACGCAGCTGGACACGAGCTCACTGGGAATTAGCTTTCAGCCAAACACACGACTTCAAACAGCTTCAGGATGGAGCAGAAACCAGGTGAACCACCAACAACCCAGTCAAAGTAAACCATAAATGAAGATGTGCATAACGACGGAGGAAAGAAGCCAAATGACAAAGAAATCAGCTGAGATCCTTCAGAGTTTACAAAGTATTTAAATTGACATGTGGAAATCAATTAAAGTTTTCTACCGTAATGCTTTGCTGCAAATGTTCACATTTTAAAGTTAATTTTAGTTCTGGAATGTTTTCCTAAATCTGTCTCAGTGCCGCCCTCTTTGGGTTGCAGGGTGGAACTGCAGTTTAATTATTTACGTCACACAGCCTCCGTTAAAAGCATCTGACTCAAACTCTGAATCTTCATTTGGCTCAGAAAATATTGCCAGCATCTGGATGTGACGGGGTAGTGGTTTTGGAAGTGGCCTACTCAAAGCTCGGCCTGACAAGTGACATAAAACAAAACCAGTTATGCTTAAAAACCCTCAATTGTGTCTGAAATAAAATAATTCTGCAAAGAAGGGAGGGCCAAAACTTAAAAGAGTCATTAGCAGTTAGCTTACAGGTTCAGTGGCAGCTGCTAATGCTAATGCTAATTGGAACAAATGAGAATTTTTCTTCAGTAGTGGAGTCTTCTGCAGTTAACGCTAATAGAGGTCACAAAGTTTAAGAGCATTTTTCAGTTTTCATGGAAACACGCAGTGAAACACTAGCATAATAGTGGCTAACTGCTAAGCATGAGCAGTTTGGCTAACTGCTAAGCATGAGCAGTTTGGCTAACTGCTAAGCATGAGCAGTTTGGCTAACTGCTAAGCATGAGCAGTTTGGCTAACTGCTAAGCATGAGCAGTTTGGCTAACTGCTAAGCATGAGCAGTTTGGCTAACTGCTAAGCGTTAGCAGTTTGGCTAACTGCTAAGCATTAGCAGTTTGGCTAACTGCTAATCAGCCTCTTAAGTCACTCTGGGAATGTTTTGGCCTCTTCTTTATAAAATTGTTTTATTTCAACCACATTTGAGGGTTTTTAAGCAAAGCTGGTTTTGTTTTTGGTCACGCCTCATCTTTCATTTGGAATTAAGTCCAAGCTTTGATTAGGCCACTCCAAAAACGACCATCTGGTCACAACCAGATGCTGGCAACAACATTTTCTGAGTTGTGAGAATATTCAGAGTTTTAGAGTCGGTTGGTTTTATACGTGAACAGAAGCGTTCAGATGTAAAAGACTCATTAGCAGTTAGCATACAGGCTTGGAGGCAGACTCTCTGCTGAGGGTGGGCTCCTTGACACCCCTCAGGGTGTGATTACTTTGGGTCATATCTGTCAGATTATTCCAGATTAAATGCGATGAAACAGGAAGAACGGTTCTGTTGGAGGGCTGATCTCTGGGTCAGTGGAGGACTTCATGGTCCGGGTCAAAGACACTCCCGTCTGACTGGGAGTCGACCTCTAACACCGGTTCTGATCCGGACGCAGCCTGAACCGGTACCACTTCACACACACACACACACACACACACACCAGTCCTCTCAACAATGGCAGAGCAAATGAAGCAGGTCATGCCGAACCTTAGAGCAGCTCTTTGTTCTGAGACGCTCTGAATGTTTTTAGAAAGCAACACAGAGACTGTAACACACACACACACACACACACACACACACACACCGCTCTGATTCATTCTGATGAACATGATCCTTCTATGCAGCGGTCACACACACACACACACACACCGGTGTGCAGGTATGGCACACATGATGACACATCTTTACACACACACACACACACACACACACACCCGGCGGAGCGTCTTACCGTTGTGTAGACAATGGAGACGCCTTCTGTTCATTTACAGCAGAGAATAAAACACTTTCACACACCTCTCTGTCTCCTTCCTCTGCCTCTCTCTCTCCTGCTTTGCTTTGTCTGCCTCGCTCGCCCAGCCACTCCCCCGGCTCCTCCCCCCTGCATCGCCCCCTCCCCCCCGGTCTAACCCCTGTCCTCCTTTCCTTCCTCTCTGGGTGGATCCTCCATGGAGATGCATGACAGCCTCTCCTCCACGTGTCTCCAGTGCGCCTGTCACTCGCATTGGTGCGCACTCAGCCATTCATCCCAGCAGCAGCACACACACACACACCCACACACACACACACACGCCCACACACACACACACACACACACACACACACACACACACACACACACACACACACACACACGCCCACACACACACACACACAGGCGTTTTTAACATAAGCACACACTCTTCCTTCCGCCTGAAGCCTCTGGGCTCACAGTAACGTGCAGTCGGCTCAGTGACAGGTGGGGAGATGAAGCCCAAGCAGAAACGCTGCAGAAAATCCAGCCTGAACGTTGATGACATCACTTCCTTCCTCTGCTCCAACCTTTTGTCCTCCACTTCCTGCTCCATGTCACCCAAAGCCTCCAGCTCTCCTCTTCCTCAACTCTTTTCTCTCCTCTCTTTCCTTCATCTTTCTCTCTATGTATTCAGCTGCAGCCAGCAGATAAATCACATTCTGATAAATCAAGTTTATTGGAGTGGAACATTTCAGGAACAAGGCAAAACATAATACAGTAACTAATTATGACACCAGCAGCAAAAATCACCAATAATCATCAAATATACAGTATTGATTAATGTTCCAGTTATTAGGAATCTACGGCAGGTTTGTTGTCTAGATTTTAAAAATCTCAGAGTTTCAGCTGTTTTGCAGTTTTTTGGAAGTTTGTTAAAGATTTTGTTGCATAGAAGCTGAATGCTGCTTCTCCAGAGAACCAGAACCAGAACCAGAACCAGAACCTGAGAGGCCTGAAGGTTGATCCAGCAGCAGAACTTTGATCCATTCAGTGATCTATAAACTACCAGCAGTCATTTAAAGTCTCTCAGTGAAGGACTGTAGAACCAGGTGATGTAGAACTAGGTGATGTAGAACTAGGTGATGTAGAACCGGTTGGTGTCTCCATCCCCCTGGTTCTAGTCAGAACTCCAGCAGCAGCGTTCTGGACCGTTTGGTTGTCAATCAGACCTGTGAAGACGCTGCTGCAGGAATCAAAGCCACTAGAGAGAAACTAAAGCCTGGATGAGTTTCTAGTCCTCTGGTTCTGGTTCTGGTTCTGGTTCTGTTCGGAGCCCCTGACCCGACCGCTGCATTTATCCTCCGTCTGATTGACGCTTTGCAGCGTCACCTGATCACGTTGAGGCAACAACGTGTTGAATGAAGCGAACTCGACTGTCAGACACTGTGTGCGTCTAACATCTGCTAATCACAGATTCATCAACAGAATCTTCCTTGGTCAGAAGGAATAGGTCAAAGGTCATTGTTTATTGATGAGGGAATAGTAGCAGGTATAGAGGACATGGAGGTACAGATGATGATGTAGATTTATATATTTATGCGTACATATTTGTGTGTTTTTCTGAAAAAGAAGACAACAATAAAAGTGTATATGAATAACCATAAAGGTAAACTGAAGCTACATATAGATGTGGTATGAAAAGTGACATGCAGTACCACAGGAAATCCCCTAGAGGGCACCAGAACACCACATGTGAATTATCCACACACACAGCTCACACACACGCAGTTAGCAAAGGACTGATAGCGGAGGCCATTCCTGCTCCATGGCGTCTGTCGCCACGACAGCCAGCGACACAAAGCACAGAAACTAGCTAGCTAAGCTACGAGTGGAACTATGAACAGGTGCATCATGGGTAACGTAGATTGTTTTCCCAGGACGTTTTTCCAGCCAGAGAATATTATGTATATATGTAAAACATAAGTGTTTTTCAGACATGAAAATGGATCATTTTCCTGGTTGAGGGATTTCTGAGTGTTTATCTCTATGCAGACGATACGCAGCTCTGATCAAAGAACCCAAAACACTTAAGACTATCATAGAAATAAAGTTATAATATTTAATGTTTCCAAGAACTAGTGTGAAATTTTGCCATCCGTCTCTTCTTCTCTCTTTAGAGAAGATGTAAAGTTTCTATAAAACATGGCAGTAAAGACGAAAATGAAGAACCTCGTCTGAAAACGTATCCATAAACCCGTTACCTTCATTGTAAAGCAATTTCATCTGATCATAAAACTTCATCTCCGCCAAGAAGACAAAGGTGGAACAAAGGAGGTTAAATTAGTTTAAACTGAAGGTCGCCTGAAGGTCGCCTACCTGCGTAGAGGCAGCCAGGTCCCAGCCGAGCGCAGACAGAACCAAGGGCAAAGGTCGCAGACATGTCGAACGCCGAACATCCCGGCTAGTCTTCTACGTGTTTTATTGTTCGTTGGAGTCCGAAGCGTTGCCATGTGAAGCAACAGTTGCCTGAAGGGTTTTCATCAGACCTTAACGACACACTCCTGTTTCTCCTCAATCAGACTTTCTGAGGATTTTTTTCTGTTCAGCTCTAAACTCAGACATCATGAAGGATGATATTTCTTTCCACCGTGTGATTTAGAAATGTTTATACCTGGAAGAACAATTAAACAATTCCATCTTTCTGTACTGCAGATGGGAAACGCTTCTTCCTAAAATATTGAGCTGATTTTCAGGCGGCAGCAGGCAGATCACACCAGATGATGCCTTGATTTAGGAAGTGATGGATGCAGTTTGCTCTCTTTAAATTAACTGGTTTCCATGGTTTCCTTGGAGGTGACGATTGAGGAGCACAATGTTTCATCTTCCCGCTGCGTGTCCTTGGAGGAGCAATAAAAAGAAATCAGTGCTGATTCTCCAAAAGGAGCGGCTGCGTTTCTCAGTCTGAGGCCTGCCAGACTCCCAACGCAAAGCGTGTTTTCTGCTGGAAACACGGCGCCGGGTCAGCGGGTTCGGCAGTCACACCGGCGGCCGCGAGTCCAAGAGGCTGAAACATTCAGGAGCAAAACGTCATCAGGCCGCCAAAAGTTTGGTGAAAGAACGAAACCTTTTTAAAACTGCTTGTTTTAAAGTGATTAGAAAATGTCTGTTAAAACCAACATACATAAATAAATAATAGGCTGATTTAAAGATGATTAAAATCACTCAGAGATATTCCAAATAAATCTGTTTGTATCTGTTTCCTCTTTCCTCAGCCTGGAAGTATTGATCATTTACTGATAATTTAATGTTTAAATAATGAATCATGCATTTAACTGGATATCTAAGGGAAAATATGCTTGAGAATATTTAGTAGGGAGGACAAATTGGCTCCATACAGATTAACTGTAATTACAGAGACACCAGATGAGATGAGCGCCTTCAGAAAATATCTTCAGGTAATGACATAATTAAGTCTCCATGCTGAGAAAATGATCCTGAAAATGGTTCCTTCTGCAGCTGAGCGCACATCTTAAAACCTGCTTTTCAGATAAAATATCATTTCTCTTATTATTTCTTATTTGTTGCTCATTCTGAGCTGCAGGAAATTATGGGTCAGATAACGACCACTTGTGTTAACATAATAATTATTCAAATTTAAATTCCTGTTGTTTTCTGAATTGCTGTGAGTGTTTGAGGTTAATGAAATAAAGATTTTATATTTAACTGCTTGTTCTTTATAATGTTTCATAAATTGTTGAATTTAATCTGTGAAGCTGCAGAAACTTTTTATGTATTTTGTCGCCTTCAAATTAATCGACTTTTATGGGTGGCTTTTATTCTACAGCTCTGCTTTTATCTGAATTTACCAGAGATAGGATATTGTTTTTATATTTGTTGTTATTTTTATGATAAGTGGGTCAGGTTTTTATTGATTGTTCTGTTGGATCAACGTTTGGGATCGTTTATTTTGGTCACATCTCAGATTTATAAAATGTAGTCATCATTTGTTCTCTAGATTGTGACTCCTGTTTTCTCACTTATTAAATGAATTTTAATTCAAATGAGCCCCAAAATTGTTTTCATATATATTTTTAAATCATTAAGAGACATTTATTTGGCTTTTTTTCTACGTTCCAGTACTTTGTTGGTCAGTCACGTCTAACCTTCAAATCAACTACGATATTTTAGCTGCCTTTGTTTGTCACTAACACAACATGCAACTAATTATTATCTAGCCTGTGTTATTAATAATGTAGGCTTATGGAAAGAATTGTTAATATTAATAAAGTTAGCAAGATTTTCTGCCTGTAATATGGAAATATAAAAACAGTTTAAAGAGACAGAAACCAGAAGATATTTTCTGTGGTTGTGGGAAGCCTGTTAGTCAGAGATCTTTTAATCTGTGAGCGGTTACGCTAGCTGCAGATTAGCTCTGTTAGCTCGCAGATTAGCTTCAGTAGCTCTGCTAGCAGAAAAACTGATTTCACCAAAATGCAGATTCAGGTTCTCAGAAAGAGCCAAATAATGAAGAGACTCAACCTGCAGCTCCGACAGTTTTCTCAGCTCAGAACTATTAGCTGCTCTGCTGGCAGCAGAAATCTGAATTTAACAGCTTCCTATTTACCAGAAGCTGTTTAAGAAAAGGGCATCCAGGAGCAGCAGGTGGTAAAAACCAGGAGTCAATCTACTGAAAATGAAACATTTCCCCCTCAGCTTCAGCTCTCACTCACTGCTGCAGCCATCAGGAATCCACTGGGCCTGGCTGAGTCAGAACCGGGTCTGGATATAAAGAGTCTGAATCCACGCAGGTGTTGACGTAAAGAGCTGAGCCTCTGTTACTGATGTCACTTCCTGTGTCTCCATTAGAACATGAAGGAAGCAAAAATCCAGGTAGATCCAGCAGCGTGAAGGTAAAAGTTCTGATGCGAGTTTGATCCGCTGTAGATCTTCCTCTGGCCAGCAGCACGGCGCCTCCTGACCGCTCACTAAGACTTTAATTAAATTAAAGTCCTCTGCCTCCTGCTGACCTCAGACGCTCTCAGAGGAACCTCCCACCCAGACCGCTTATTAAACCCTCAACGTTTTAAAGGCGTTTACTGAGAGCAAAGAATTTATCTGGTTTATTTCAGATCTAATTGATGTCACTGTTCACACAGAAAATTAGAAGCTGCCCTCATAAAACTCCACCTATTTCCACACAAAGCCCCTTCACTTCCCCACACAGATCCTCCAGACTAGCGGCAGCAGCCACTAGCCATCCCCTGGTGGAGCTGTGCGTCTGCTGAGCCCTTAAGAAATGATACAAACGGCATAACAGAGAAGCATTGTGCTGAAGGCAGCGTGCCGGAAAGAGGAGAAGCTTCTTAAAGAGACAGAGGCCCAGTCTGAAGGCGTTAAATTACAAGATCAAAATGCTTTTAAGTCCTGGATTTTTATAACTGATTATTACTTGATTATGCTATAAAATGGAAAATACATAAATAATTGTAGTTAATAGTCACGCTGATGATGCTCTGGTCTGACTTGTTGGTTCGTTTAGTTTCTGGAATGTATGTAGAAATATGAAACATGTTATTGAGCAAAATGAGTTTATAGTTTGTCATGTTTTTACTCGTGGTTGCAGCTTTTCTGCAATGAAGAAACCCGATTTGGGGTCCGACCCAATCGGATGCAGAAGAATGCAGATGCCACAGCAGCAGCAGATAATGGACCAGAGCGCTAGCCGGCGTTAGCTAGTGGGCGGAGCTAATGTTGATCCTGTCTGAGGTCTGTGGCAGTTCTTCATCCAGAGTTTGTAAAAAATCTTTTTCACATTCCCAGAGAAAATATTGACCTCAGAATCACAGCAAACTGGGAAGAAGTTGTGTTGAGTTGCAGATTAAAGCAGCCAATCAGACGTCAGCGTTTCCTCTAATCCCGCCCACCATGATGTTCACAGTTTAAATGAATTTATTTCAAACATTAAATAATTGATTAAATCATTAAATTACCAACTTTTAGAATGAAATCAAACATTCAATTGAAGCATATCAAATTAATATTTAAATAATTCTGCAGGATAAATTAAAATAATTATTTTTTATTTATTGGAATTTATCATGCAGCTTTATTTAATGCAGACAAACAGTTTATAAGTCCTGTAGAATAAATCATGATGTGAACAAATAAACCAATAATATTAGAAACATGATTATAAAATGGCTGATATTTATAAATATGATCCAACCTTCACAATAAAACAGACGTCAGAGGAAATTCCTTTAGAATCAGTTTTTAATTCACCACCTTCATCATCCTCATCATCACAGAAACAATCACCTTCATCAGCGTAAAATCTGCTTCATCACCTCTTTCCATTTCAAACTTTTATAATATATTATATTTCATCCATTATCATCTGTTTTTTAAATAATTTACATAAGAATAAAGTCACTAAAGAATGGATGATCTGTATATTTACATCATGGGACACAGAAAGAGAGAAGAAAACACCTTGTGGTTGGAAATAAAAGAAACACCTGTAAGGAGGAAGAGGAGATGAGGAAGAAGCATCTGAACAGAGAGGAAGGAGCCAACAGGAGAGCCTTTGTGCTGCTGCAGCAAATCTTACAGTTAAGCAAATAAAATCATTTCATAAAACTCTCAGCTGAACCTCTGAGCTTTCAGATCCTCTTTTATTTTCCATCATCATGTTTGACTTTTTTACGTCATTAAAACAAGAAAACTGATGAGCAGAAAAGTCCGTTTTTCTCCAAATCAGTCAGTAGTTATGTTTCCGTCCAACTGTCTGGAGTTTTGATCAAACCTTTAAAATAAAATAATTATGTGTTTTCCATTTTATCGGATATCGACGCTGCAAACTAGCATGGCCCAAACATCTCCGAAAATGGACAATCTCCTCCAAACCGAAGGTCTGGACCTGGAAACGATCTAGAGGTTCGTGCCTCTGGTAAGGCGCAGACCTCCAGTCGACGGGAACGTTCTGCCAGTTTCCCCTGCAGGCTGCAGTTGTGTTTCCGTCTCTCTGTTAGCTTTTCAGAAAAACCAAAAATCAAATAAAGTGAGCGAAGGTTTAGGAAGTTATTTTGAATGCTGAAGTTTTCATCAACCTTTTCTAATGTGATTCTTTAAAATGAGCATAAAAACACTGATAGAAACGCGGCAGGTGAGTCCAGATAAACTCATTTCAGACATTTCTATTTGTGAGCTCGTTCCTCATCAATCATCTGTATGATCCAGAGAGATCAGATGCATCATTATTGGTAGAATGAAAGCCTCTGATCAATCTCCTGCTCCAGATGCCAGAACCCTCCACATGTCATCAAACCGGACCGCCGCGTCCTCCAGGAGGAAAACACTTCCCTGACTGGATCATGAACATTCCAGGTTCACCGTCTTATACCAGCATGTTAATCTGCCAAAGAGCCAAAAAAACCTGCTTGGAAATAATAAAGTACCAGGGAGAAAATATTATTCAGAAATGAAGTTATGCTTCTTCTCATCCTGCCTTCATTGAGACTCAAACGTTTCTCCCTCACAGAGGATTTTAAATCCACTGGACAGTAAAATTCACCTTCTCCTCTACTGACCGACTGTGGCATTGAAACATAGTCAGAGTTTTATAAAAATGAATAACTCTCCCTTTTAATCTGTCCCTGAGTGTTGTTTTAACAGGCCAAACCCATAGGGGGCAGCACAGTGCAAAGCTAAGACCCAAGTCAGCCAATCAGATTGCTTCAAAACAACCACAACTTCCTGTTGTAAAACGTCAGCAGGAGGTTGATTCATGTGGACAGATTTATAAGTTGAACCACTTTTAAATAATATGAGAATAAAGTTAATTAATAAAATGTGGATATATTGTCACATTACTCATTGCAGACTGTAATGAATCTCCAAAAATCTGGTTTTTCATGTACAAACTCAAATTCAGTTATCAAATCTCCATTTTGATTTTAGTTTTCATAAAGTTCTTAACGATATAAAATGTAGTTTTTGAGTCGATTAAAGACCAAACCCCATAAAAATATTTTCATTTTCTCAGATATCCGGCTGCGTGAGGACAAGGTCTTTTTTAATGAATCAGCATATCCTGAGAAATGTCCTGTTGCAATGTTACCTTTACACTATCCCTCCAAACACCAGACATCTGCTGACATCATCATATCAGTTTTTAACCCATTGGTAAAAATATAGTCAACAAAGAAAGATGTTCAAATGTTTTGTTGGCGTGTTTGATCAACCACGTTAACTAGATTTACATGTCAGCCGACCTCTTTTCACTTTCCTCAGTTTTTGTTGTTGAAACTGTCGACCTTTCTGACTTTTCAGCAAAAATCTGCCCAGCAGGATATTCCATCAGGTCAATGTCCAGAGGAGGAATTTCTCCTCTTTCTCTGCCAAACGGCTGCAGAGATGAAATCATCACAGTTTCCTGATGCCATTTTTCATAGTGCATGAAGTTGTGAGATTGTATCATGACTAACTTGTCTTTCTGCAAGCAGGAAAGCCGTCATATAACAGAAATCAGCAACGCTGATCTGCAGTTGCTCAGAAGAGAAAACGCTTTCTAAAAACAAATAAAAATCTTAATTTTAACAAGTCGGAGAAAAAATTCAGGTGTCCATGGACAATTTCAGCTGCTTCATTTTGTTTTCAACCAAAGAGTCCTTTATGAGATGAAATTATAAAATAATGAAAAATAAAGTAAAATAGAGAAAAGGTGATTTAATATCATTACTAATATTTGGATGTCTAATCTTTCAAACTAAATGTCAGCATGCAACAAACAACAGCAGAAATAAGATCACTGCAAACAATGCTAAATTCTAAAACAACAACAGAAGTAGCAAGAAACATTAAATGCTAAGCTAACAATGCTAATTCTAATTGCAAACATTTTACTCATCACTGCAGGAAAAAAACTAGTTTGCTACTTTCAAAATACCAACAAACGACCCTCTCTGTTATGTTAACATGATGTGAAATGATTTCTTGATATTGTGTTTACTACTAAAAATCAGCAACCGCTCTAGTATGCTAACACTGCGAAATGCTAAAGATAGCAGCACAAATGCTTAAAACCAGGAAATGCTCAGCTAACACTTTGGTTGCTAACATCAAAGATTCTCAAAGCAACTGATTAAGATACATTTAAAATTGTGTAACATAATGTGTACTATAAATATTACCAAATACAAATATGACAAAAGCAGCAAAAGTGTTTAAAAGTGTGGAATGCTAGCCTCACAGTTCCGGTGCTAACTGTAGGAATTTCACAACAGGACCAGCAAATCTGAGGTTTTCAAATTTCAAAATAAATTACCTTCTATATTAATACAGAGTTATTCCTTAAAGAATGCAACAATTAACCAGAACAATAGTTTGCTTGTAAACAAAGCTAAATGCTAACAGTCTGAAGCATGAATAGCTTAAAGTAGGAACCAAACTGTTGTGATGCTAACTGCAGATATTAATGAAGAGAAAGAATCTTTTGTCTACACAAAACATTTAATGTTGACACTGTATATTGTACTAACACTAAATTAATGAATAAAGCAGTACTAATGCTAAATCCTGATGCATTGCAGCAGCAGTAAACTAAAACCAGGAAACGCTAGGCTAACTAGGCTTCAGATACCGACTGAAAACATTTTATTCCTAAATATTTAAGACATGTTGCTACTTTCACATGTATGCATACACAACAACACTGTATGCCACTGCAAATTAACGAGATTATTATTAGCTTGCTAGCGAGGCTAAATGCTAATATGTAACAGCACAGATAGCTGAAAGTAGAACATGCAAGGCTAACTGTTCTGATGCTAACTCCAGACAATTCACATATTGTTTAATTAAAATCAAAGTCATAGGTATCAACACAAATATTTAATAAAATAACTTCATAAAAATGTTTTGACATGTAGCACAAAGCAAACTAGCTAACTATGGTAAATGTTAATATAAAGCAGGATAAGTAAGTAGAAAATGCTAAGCTAATGACCCTGACACTGTAAGAAACTCAATTCGATCTTTTTACTGCAGCTACACATTCTGAAGCTGTGATTAACTTTAATATTATAATAAAATGTTGGCCACAATTATCAGGAACAATTTCAACTAGCCAACAATGCTAATAGCAGCACAAAGGTAGAAGAACAGTAAAATTACCTGTAATGTTGGATATTTAGTTAGATTTATGTAAGAGTCAAAAGAAAAATGGTTCAATAACTCAAATTGTTTTTGTGTACAACACAAGTCATGAGTTAACAAAATACAAAATAACATATGTAAAGTATTAATAGTGAATTTAATATTAGTTTTTTAATTGACCTTTACTTAATGAAGCCCTGCCAAAAGACAGAGAATTCAGTTTTAATTTAATTTACCTGGAGAAACGTAAGTAAACAAAATCAAAATCATGCAATAATTGTCAGACTTGTTTAAGCCACTTGATAGATGCATAAAGATAGAATAGAAATACTCTTTATTGCCCCACATGGGGGAAATTCATGATGCTGCTCATATCTGGTAGAACTGAGTAACGAGAAGATTAAAAATTATATTTTTAAATTGGTTTTCCTTAAAAACTAAAATGCTACATTTAATAAATTGATCAACTTGAGGAACAACATATCCAAATATAGTTCTGTGCATTTGGAAGTTTCAGTAAATAAGAACCCAATAAAACAAACAGGAACATTAAAACGAACTGATTCAAATGTCCTGGGAGAGTCGGCTCTTAAACCGATCAAAGGTTTGGTTTTCATTGAGTTTAAACTGTTTTAAGAATGTAATTTACACTGAATGAAAGGGTCGTTTGAGTTATTTAAAAGACAAAGGATGAGAAAAAACTCAAGATGATTGTCGTTAGGAAGGGGAGACCAAAGGCTCTTCTGTTGCTTCCTGCATCATGCTCTCTTATCTGCTTCCTCTCTTTCAGAGTGTGTTTGTGTTCACAGCAGTCAAGGCAATACTGTCACATAAAATTCATTTTTCCAATCCTGCATCAGACCTGAACTCATCCTGACATGTTCTCAAACAACCAGACCTCTCCATTAACAAACGATAAGATCTGAGCCGGTACCACTTTCTGTTTTGCTACAGGAAATCCTGCCGCCATATTGTTTTTAGAGAGAAAAGACTTTTTCCTTCAACCTTTCCAAAAGGCTGTAGATGTTCAGTGTCTAAGAATCCTGTAAGCAGTGATGGGAACCGCTAACAAAAAGCTAGCTGTGCTAACGCTAAAGCAACAATCACAAACCTAAGCTCTGCTAAAGCTAATATGCTATACCATCATGGTATTTAGCAATAGCTAATGCTAACATGCTAAATTCTACCATGTAGACGTCGACCAGCAGTTGCATTCTGGGTACAGAATAAAAATCATTTGATTCACCAAACAGTGGTGGAGAACGTGAGGATTGTTGTGAAGAATATTCTGTAAGGATATGAAACTTTTTTCAATAAAATGTTGAAACTGATTCAACAAATTCTGCTGTTTTATTTGGAATAAAAAAATATGACTAGTGAACTTTTTTATTATCTAAATTTATTTCTCAGGATACCAAATATCTGCAACCAAATCCTAATTTCCAGATTTGATCTTGAATTAATGTCTGTTTGGTCCTAAAAATAAAGTTTCAATGATAAAACCTTTAAATGTGTCTGTCTTTAAAGACTACAAGCATCTATACAAGTACAAGTTTAGGAAAAGCTAAGTGTGCTAAATGTTTTTAAAGTCAGCTAAAGTGCTAAGCTAAAAATTAGCTCAACTATTAGCGCTTTAGCTGAAGTGTTCCCACCACTGCTGTCAGGAACTTTAACCTTTAACCTCCTGTTTTGTTTTTTCTCTAAGCGTTTTATTGCTCTACTTTCTGACGGCTCATTCACTTCTGGGAATATTATGAAAAATGTTCAGATTAATGTTTCTCATAAACCTGTTCAATCCCTCCCAGCTGTTGCTGCCATTTCTTCTTCTTCTCCTCTTTGAGTTTGTTCTGCATCTCAGTCCGAACTGCAAATCCCAGATTGCTTTGCTACGAGATTTAATGACAGTATAGTCCTGGGCATGTAAACACTGTGAGTCAGGCGACGGCTGCAGCTGCTGTGTGTGTGTGTGTGTGTGTGTGTGTGTGTGTGTGTGTGCTGTACAGGTTAGAACCGGGGTTCTCCCTAAAACTGCCAACAGGGGGAAGAACGTCAAGCGTTTATGCATCTCCAACAATCTGCTGCTTCAGGCTGGAGGTGAAATGGCCAGAAAATCCGGTTTCTTAGTTTCACCTAAAGATCCAAAATCCTGGACGTTTCTGGCAAATTTATGTTCCTCCAAACGTCAACATAAACCCTCATCTGCTTAGAAACCGTCAAACATTGGACCTAAGATAGGACGCAGTTCTAAAGAGAACCCGGCTGCCTGATGAAGGAGCAGACAGTCGTCATCATGGATCCGGTCGTCGCTGCCCTGCGGCGGAGCGGGTCGGGTTTCCAGAACGACGGACGGTTACCGGGCAGAGCTGCTCAGGCTGTTCATGAACTCACCAGCGGACCGCAGAGTTCTGCTTGTTTCAGGGAGCGTTGGCTGTACAGCAGCGCCGCCTGCTGGCCGCTGGGGGGCAGACGGCCTGGGGGGCGGAGGGCGCAGCGGGGTCATGGCTTCATGCTGGGACGGGGGAGGAACGGTTCGGGAGACGAGGCCTGAGTTTGTTCTCAGAGCGTCTTTGGAGCTGCAGACCGGAGCTCACCGTCTTTATCTGATCGCAGGTTTGAAACACCTCAACAAGATTAGCAGCAGGTTGCAAAGCCGGCCTCGTCGTTTGCTTTTTTATGTCTCTTAGCTTCAAGTTTTCTGAGCAATCAAGCCTTTAAAGTGAAAAAATATTCAGGCATCCCTGTTTTTTTAAACTTCAAAGATCTTTTAGAGCTCAAAAGTCGTCTTGTTGTTGGCGACTCAAGGGCGAAGAAAGGTTGGCAAATACCACGGTAGAGGGAGGACGGGGGCTCGTTACCCAGGGTCTCACGGTTGCCCCTGGTTACCTAGAGGAGGGGCTACTGCACTCGGAGGCGGGGCAACAGAACTGATGGGCGATGTCATCGTCTTCGTCCTCTCTGAGAGACAGACCAGAAGACAGACAGAGAGGAAGAGTAAAAAGAGGAAGAGGGCAGAATGGCTTTCATTTGGATTTGCAGTACCGCGGTCAGCCACCAGATGTCACTATTTGTTCATCTGTGACCACAAGCAGAGGTGAAGCACTGTCCCCTGGACGCTTGGGGGCCAAAGTGAGTCAGTAAAACAGAAACTAGCAGAGCCAGAGGTCAACAAAGTCACTTCTGACCCTGAAAGTTTCCACTGAGGCAGAGAGGATAGAAAGGAAGGATGAATGGATGACGATGGAGGGAAAGCCGAGCTATTTTTAGGACCAGCAGCAAACATTAATGCAAATGTAATGCCTAAAAGTGCAAATTAGTGCAATAATCGCTGCGGCTGTGATTTTTAAGCAGGGCTGTAATCCATCACTTTGATCCCATTCAGCAGTTTTTACTTCCCTTGTCTCATTTAAATAATCTGACGACTTTTACAGATTGTAAATCAGCCGTACGAGGAGATCTGCAGTTTGAAACGAGCAAAGAGAGAGAAAGAGTTAAGTTTGGTCATTTTAGCTAAATGTCTTTTTAAAAAGCTGACGGCCCGATATTTCATAACAAAGTCTCTTAAAACGAACTAAAACCAGTCAGACGTTCCATCAGCGATTCTCTAAATAAAGCAGAGAATCTGAATCTCTGTTCGCGGCGTCGTCATGTCTGCACTGAGACGTTTACTGCAAAACTGAGCAAACTTCAGAGGTTTGGAAATTCATCCCAGTTTATACGAGATGGATGAACAAACTGCGAAGCTCGAAGACGGGATTAAAATATTAATCCGTCTATAATTAGGTTGTGGTTTCAGCATCTTAACAGATTCATTACACACACTGATAAACTCAAAGTGTTTATTTCTGTTTAATTTGATGATTCTCTAGAAAAACAAACATTTTATCAGAAATTTGAACATGACTTCATACCACTGATAAACCCACAGGAATGTTCTGTTCTGGCCGCCAGAACCAGAACAGAGACGGTGAATTTATTTTGTGCAAATTCCTGAATGTTTCCACTGAACTGCGGTGATCTGGATTCATGTGACCTGATTCTATTAATCCAGGAAAGACGGCTGACTGGACACTGTCCAGAAAACGTCAATGCCAAAAATGTAGCTGTTCAGAGTGCTGCATTAGTGGAAGGTTTAGTGGAAGGAAAAAGTTTGTCAGAGAGAGAAGCCCCCAAAAAACAATATGCAGTTAAAACAAAGTATTTAAAGAGACAGAATTTCTTTTAGGACTGACATTAAATCAGTAAATTTTTAAGAAAATTAACTGTGGATTTGCAGTACTGCAGTCAGCCACCAGATGTCGCCGACTTCAGAAGTGTTCATACATTTCCCTGGTGGTGGTCAGGAGTGGGAACAGCGAGAATTGATCAGTTTGTTTGGACTGGGCCTCCTCTGCTCTGACTGCAGCCATTTTGCTGCAGGACAACAACTGACTGCAGAGCTTAGGAAGGGGAGGGGCCCCATTGGTCCATTCAGGTGATGTCACCATAAAAGTGTCCAATGAAAACAGAGAACAGTCACTAGATTTGTCGCGAGTCTCTAGAGTACCCCTCCACTCATCCCACAGTTAGCCACGCCCCCCGTGTCTAGGCCCCGCCCACTTTGGTGGAACGTACCAACATTTATTATTCTTCCATCGGGAGTTTAGTTACTCTTTGCACTGTGTGACCCGGGTCAGATGTTTTGGGTTGTTCTCAGTAATCTGCTGGGATTTTGGACTTCATGATGGCCGCCCTAAACATGAACCTGGAAGCCATTTTGGAACCAGTTTAGCTAAAGCTGAGGGTCGTCGCCATCTGTTCTCAGGTTTTAACTTCCTGGATGATTTCTTTAGATGCTGTTTTCACTAACGAAGTGCACCAGTTCCTCCTGCAGTAAACCCCTCAGCATGATGCTGCCTCCTCCTCACATTAAGATGGAGTTCTCAGCCACTTCCTCTCTGATCGGCCTTTCAGCCCAGGTCTTATCTCTCTGTGGATAATGACCCTTGACCCCGTCTCACCAGTTCAGCAGCATCTTCCTCTGTTCTGCTGTCGATGCTCATCTTCCTCACCAGAACCCGTTCATGTCTGGGACACAGAACCTCCTGCTGAGCCGTTCACTGCATATAATTATTCAAGTTATTAAAATCTGAATCTACTGAAAATATTCAACCATGACGCTCTTTCTCTAGAAAACAGAAATAATTTGGGGATTTAACCAGGAAATGTCTGAAAAAATAAATATCTGTGAAATAAATCTTGTTCATTGTAATTTTCATAGAAAGAAAAAAATATATTTATCAATAAAATATCACTTAAAATGCACCACTATGTGTTAAAAGTTAAATACAAATTTATTGGAATTACTGACAAAATTAAATGTTTTTATGTTTCATCTATTGAAAAATAACTACAGACGTGAATCTGAACCTTTTTGTATTTAGCAAATGGACCAGAAATGAAATGAAAACAAACTTTAGTTTTTGAAAATGAATCAAGTTTTATTGATCATAATTGCACAAACTGGAATTACAAAAGTAAATTTGTGGCAGTTTAGTAAAAGGAAAATGTTTCTATAAAAACGTTTTGCAGAGGTTGTAGCCGTGGGCGGGGCTTAATGCCGAGGCGTCTCCTCTGATTGGCTGACAGATGATGAGCTCTAGTGACATCACTGAAATATGAATTTATAACATTTTTACATCCATCGCTGTCATGATTCTTAATATCTTATCACATGAACTTATTCAACTTGTGACAAATCCAGAAACTTTTTCTTGTTTCTCGTTTCAGATTTTGGTGACCTGTGAACCCACCAGTCGCTCCGCCGCAAACGGGACGGAAACACAATTTATTTCTTCACAGAAACCAAAATAAGAAATTTGATTCAAGATACCGTCAGTTACATTTTGATGGTTCAAAATTCCTTTAGAGATGAAATTCAACTCGTCAAAACTGCAGTTTTAGAGAAGTAGGAAAACGTTTCCGGAACAAAACTGTCCCAAAATGCTACAAAGTAAAAAAATTAAACTTGGGGAACTTGAAGACTGAAACTGGAAAAGAAATTCTTATTTATTCTCTTGTGAAAAACGTTGAAAAATCCAGGATGACTGGAAGCTAAAGATGTAAAAACATCCTGCAGACTGAAAGGAACCGTCTGTAAGTCTAAAGTTTTATAAAAATGCAGGTGAAAATTTATCCAGAAACTGGAACTGCTGAAGGATCAGAAGTTAAAACAAAGATGTAATAAAGTATTTAAACGTTATGTTGCATCCAAACTTATCAAATCAGAAAATGTATTTAAAGATTTTGTTTTTGTTTCAATCTGAAGTTTTTGTTATTTTTTTGTTGGCCGTCATAATTCAGTTTGTTTTGTTTTTTTTCCGGTTATGATGGTTTGGATTTGATAAGTGACTGGTCCGTTTGATGATGCGCTGATGGAGGAGATGAGGGCGAGCGAAGGAGGAGAGAGAGAGAGATGAGGATGATGATGGTGTTGTTGGGGGGAAAAGGTGGATGAGGAGAAAATTAGCGGCTTCACCTTTAAAGCTGGGTGAGTGAGAGTCAGGCTGAAGCAGATTATTATTATTATTTATGTTAAAGCTGCAGGTCGTCACAGCAGCGAGGGATCAGAGAGACGCAGCGTTTAGAGCGAATTTCTGCACATTTTACTGCAACCCTGGGAAAAAGAAAAGGCTGAACAAAAACAAATAAAACTAAAATTAATTAGATATTTAAGTTCTACCAATCTGATGTTGGGGAAGCCAAGAATTCAGATTGTCTGCAGATATCAGACAAATTAACTCGCAATCAAGCTACTGCAAAAATAAGACGTAGAAAAATACTGCATAATTCATAATTTAAATAATTAAATACAATCAAGGAAAACATCCCTTCTCTGAAATAAATAAATGTAAAAATGGTTCAAAAAACCAGAAGAAATAAAATTCAGTGATATTTGCATAACATTTAAATAAAATATGAATATGCAGCAGCTAACTATAAAGTGACTCCAAATTTAAGATTTTGTCCAGATGTAAAAAACATTTGATCCTTTATAATAAATAATAATAAACAACAGGAAGCAATCTGCTGGGTTTCCATGGTTACAATGAAGTTGACCTCAGATTGATTTTTTTGTCGTGTTGGTAAAACTGAATCGAATGAAAGGAAATAATATAATTATAATTAATTGATTATTTTGTTTTCCCTTTATTTCTTAGATTTTTATTTCTCTGAGTTGAGTAAAAATAATTCCTGTCATGTAAAAACGATAAAGAAAACCTGCTCTGATAATTACATGCTTGTATTTCCAAGGTGAAAAATCTCACTAAAAAATATATATTGGTAAAAACAAAATTAGTTGATTATTGAAATGATCTAATTTAAGTTCAGAGCCGTAAAAAAGACAAAACTTAAAATGAAAACATTTTGACTCCAAGAGTTAAAGAAATCTGTAAATATGAGTAAACTCATAAAGTGTCAGTTTTAGCTGTAAAAAATTATTTTAAACATTTTTATTTATGAATTGATTAATATAACAATATAATATATGACTGAACTCACCTTCCAGTCGAGCAGAAAGGAGTTTTCACATTTAAAATATTTTATAAAATGTTTTATTTCTAAATTATTTGAGAAACATTTTATTTATTATTAATGACTGTTGTAAATAAAATGTTTATTTTCTTATTTGAAAACAAAAAATAAAATTGAATTCTTAGTTATTTTTTATATTGTGTAAAATTGTATTAGGAGGCTAAATAAAGAATCTGGTGAATGTGCCAATTAATGATCAATGTAATCTATCACCAAATTCTATAGAACAACAAAATCTGTCCAAAACAAAAGGGAAACCAGCAGACGCCTGAATCGTTTCCTAACGATGCTCGTCGTCTTCGTGGCTAAATTCGCTCTAAACGAGCTCACGTTCCCCTCAGGAAGGAGCCGCCGGTGGGTGGAGGCACAGCGAGGAGGAGCGGGTGAGGCAGGGTGAGGTGGAGGAGGTCAGGGGGAGGTGGAGGGACTCTGGCCCTTACCTTGCCTGCTCGTGGTGCTTGGCGGGGGGCAGGGCGCAGGGAGGCTTGGGCAGGCGGAGGCGCGCGGGGCAGCAGTACTGATGGTAGGTGGCGTGGCTGTTAGGAGGTAGACTGGAGGAGTAGAGAGAGGAGGAGGAGGAGGAGGAGGTGGAGGAAGGAGTGGTGATGCTAGTAGGGTTGTTGGAGGTACGACAAGAGGTGGTGGTAGTAGAAAAGGTGGAGGAGGAGGAATAAGACCTGACAGAGAGGGATAGAAAGAGAGAGAGAAAGATAGAGAGGGAGAAAAAAGAGAGAAAAATAAAGTCAAGAGAGGAACAGAGAAAGGTAGACAACAAGAACAGGAACAGACAGGCACACAGAAACAAACACCATTAGCACGGTTAGCACGCTGTCAGCAACAGCACAAGCAAAAAGCACACTTTCATCTATTAGCATTAGCTTAGCACACAGAATAACAGCCGCGTAGCATCAGCACACAATTAGCTACAATTGAACAGTCTTAGCTAACAGTTAGCACACTACATCTTACCATGTTAGCATTACCTTAGCAAACAAAATCAATCACAGTTAGTATGGAGTCTTTAAATACTTGCAGTGCTGTGAAAAAGTATTCACTCCCTTAAAGATTTTGTCTGTTCTTATGTCAAACTTTCATGTTTCAGATCATCAAACTGCTTTGAGTGACAAAAATAATCTGAGGAAACAACGACTGCCACAATGAAACGTTGATAACCAGCTGTGGCAGGTTTCCAGGCCCAGACCATCACACGTCCACCACCATGTCTGATTGTTGCTATGATGTTCATCTTTTGATAAAACAGGACATCATTTTTAAGATGTGTCCGTTTCTCTCGTCTGTCCAGCACAGATTCTTTTAAATGTGTTTTTTTAAAATGTGAGACGTGTTTTGGGTCAGTGGCGGTTCTGGTGCTGGAACTCTCCCATTACAGCCGTATCAGCCCAGAATGTCCTGGATGAGCCGTTGCAGAGTGTTTTGGAAGGTCAACCCCCCAGTTCACACGGACCAGTTCACCACTGGTTTCCCTGTTTGTGTGAATAATGGTTCTCTGAGTCCCAACACTTTGAAACGCCTCTGTAGCCGATCACAGTCTGACAGACGACAATGACTGAGATCCTTCAGCCATCATGTCATCAATCAGACTTTATGCAAAACATGAACTGGCTGCAGAACCTGAACCACATAAATGTGGCTGATAGCAGAAATCATTTTAATTTGAAAGGCAGGTGATTACCTGGTAGCCTCGTTTCATATACATGAAATCTTTCATTATTAAATGAAATAATCTACAGCTGCTTGGTCAAAGTTAAATATTGCTAAATTTGTTTGATGATCTGAAACAATAAAGTGTGAAAAAAATGAAAAACCAGAAGGAATCTGCAGGGATTCAAATACTTTGTCACAGCAACGCATCGCTAACATTCAGCATCAGCATACAATCACAGGTGTTAGCTTAACAGAGTATTAGCTTATGGTTAGCACAGTCAGTCTTGGCCATTAGCACTAGCAGTTAGCATCAAAGCGTTACATGTAAAAGGTACAGTGAGTCAGGAGGGGGAGGATGATGCACAGAAAAAAGTTTTTATTGTTTTATGGTTTTCAGCTCCATCGCTAACGTCCCGTTAGCGATTGATTCTTCCTCATCAAATGTTGCTCATGTCCAGCAGTTTAAACCTGATTTATTCCTAAAATATAAAAGTTTATGGACAAGATTTCAACTAGATGAGAGGAAATTTTGCAAACTTGTGTTTGGCGTTGAGTCAAACAGGCATTTTCAATGCTGGTGTTGGGATTAAAAAATGCATTTAGATTCTCCAGATTAATGTGGATTATACAGTATGAATCCTGCTTTTTATGTTTAACAAAAACAATTGATATTTATTGACTTTTTTACTGTAGTTTTCTAACTATGACACTATAAACGAGTCGCCTATTGGTGACAAATTAAGAATGTATCAAATCAGCCCACAATTAATAGTAAAAGACTGAACATCCAGTCTCAGCTGCAGAATCGGACCAACCCGACCCAAATCCCATGAAACTCTGCTAACGCTGAATTTAACCCACTGCTGGACGCTCAGGTAACCGCCTGCAGCAGCTCAGGTTCTCCCAGTATGGTGGCCGTTCCAGTTCACCCACTGACCACCGGTCTGCACTGGAGCGGCGCTGTGAAAATGTGTTAAATGTCTGTAAATATCCTGATTTTTTTCTTTAAAAACATCTAAACCAAATCTAAACGGCTGAAACGTCGTTAAGTCTGATCTGACAGCTGAAGATTAAAAGACCTGAAAACTGTTTTTACATCATCAGATCATCAGTCTCCCTAAATCACCAACCATTTAGAGAGAAATGAAAGATATCAAACATTATTAGAGTTATTATTGTAGTTTGTACCAAAACAAATCCATCCATTTCCAGAAACGTACTGGATTAAATATGCTAATGTTTAGCATATTTAATGTCCATAAAAAGTGCCTGGTAATTCCCAGTGGATTGTAGAATCATGCGTCATAAATTCTGGAAAAGTTTCCAGGAATCTACCTGAAAATTTCCATGAAAGTTACAGAGACGTTTATTCTGTCTGATGAAGTGTTGGCTCCGGTTCTTCTGGTTCTACTGACATTAAACAAACAACCAGAGGTTTGAAGTGTTGCACACTTTAAAAAAAATGGTAGAAAAATTACAAACAAAAGCATTTGTGGTTTTCTATCAGCTCAGGTTAATTTTATCTGGTTTGATCTCACTAACTATATTTCCATTACTCATAAAAATGTGCAAATTGAAATGATGAAAATAAATTTCTTCAATTTAAACATGGCAATTTAAAGCAACAAATGTTTTTGGATTAAAGGTTGTTGTGCTAGGATGAGGTGTTTTGTGTTGTAAATAGATGCATTTTGCAAAACTGCAAAGGAAAAACTTTTGTCACGTCACATAATTCAAGTGATCAACAACCGAACGTCACTGCTGGCTAAAACGAAAAGAACAAAACATCGCAGTTTAGAAATGTAGTTTCTTCAGCATCAGCAGAATTCAGACAAACATTCAAGAACATTTGAAACTAAACTAACGAGGTTTTGGTGCCACCAGTCAAAACGTTCAAAACGTTTTAATGGCGACCATGAACAAAGTTTATGCTGCCAGCGAATTTAAAGGAATATTCAGAAAAGTTTCCCACAAGCAAAGAACCAAAAGGTTTTAGAAAAACCTGAGAACAACAGAGAAAGTTTGTTCCATGAAAACAGTGAGCAATGCTTTCAGGCCTTCTTCCACTTTCACTGTAAGACTCCACTACTGAAGAAAAATCACATAAAAGTCCATTAAAAGCCAACAAACCGATAAAATACTGGAAGAATCGTCCGGTAGGATAAAACTGAAACTTTGTTTCTTTCCAAATCACCAGAAAGCAGAAAAACAACAGAGGAGTTTTGACTGAAGGAAAGGAGAATATTTTAATTCTGCTAAGAATCAAAGGATGAAACTAGAGAGGATTTTTCAGCCAGACATGAAACCCGAACAGAAAGCAGCCACAGAACCTCTCAGCTGGTTTCAGAGGAAGTAAAGGTCAAAGGTCAGCCCAGTCAGACATCCAAGTTAAATCCAAAGCTACAAAAAGAACCGAGCAGAAATCTGAAAATGTTTGTGACAGAACAGAATCAGGTGACCGTTTGGTTAATTACTTTCCTGTTGTTATAGAAACCTGGAGTAACTTTCAGTCCAACAGAAATCTGTTTATTTTTTCACTCTGAACATTTCTGCAGTCTGTTGCTCTCGTTAGCCTTTAGCTTTTAGCTCTGTAGCTAATTAAAGCTCAAGGTTAGAGCGAATGCGTCTGAAAGTCGTCAACTGCCACATCTGGACTCTGTCACAGTTTTAAAAAAGAAGCTTGAAGGTTTTTCTAACTTTGCCTGTATTTTATTATATTTATAATATTATTATTTCTATGCAGATGTAAATCATTACAGTCGATCTATAAGTTATGTTTGCACAGAGCAGCAGAAATGTTTCTCGTTCCAGTTGATCCCATCTGAAGCGACAGCCTGCTGATCCGCTGCATGACTCAGCTTTCATCGCCATGCCAACCAGCTGCAGGACTGATGTGACCCTGATGTCGGAGAACACAGCCGCTTCCTGTTGAATCTGTGATGCTGTCATCTTACGGTAGCACGTCTAATGAGACGTTTTAAAATGCTTCGAAACTTCTGAAAAAAACAATGAAATTTAAATAATGTTTGAATGGGCCTAGTCAAAGTCCACAGAGGTGCTGTGGAATGTCCTTTCTCAGGCCATTAAGGATGGAAAATTCTCTGAATAAAAACAACTCTGAAAAAGAGAATGGATCTGATTTTAATTTCTCTGGAAATTAAAATTTCTCCTTTTCAAATCATTAAAAGCTGAAAAGAGTTTATAGTGCAGAAAATCCTCTGAACTATAAACTTGTTTCCCCGAGTCCTGCTAAGATGTCTGGATATTAAAATACTCTGATCTTAACTTTTACACACAGAAATAGAAAGTACAACTTCACCTACATTCCCCTCTACAGAACACACCTTTATTACCTTTAATTTATTGTATTTAATTATTATTTACATATTTAGATAAAATGTTTAGTAGATGGAGGAAACTTGAAAATTCCAGAAATAAAATATGCTGTGTAGAAAAACCCCCAATAACAAAACAAAGACTGTAAAAGGGTTTTTGGTGTCCAGAGGAAAAAGGCCAGGCGCTCTAGCACCACCTAGTGTCCATCTGTTCACATCGCTGAACAAACAAGAAGCTCCACTTTACCAACCTGTTAAAGTGTGACGGATCATTAAACCAACCGGAGGACATGAAGTCATCAGATCAAACTGCAGTAAGAGTAATGATGCTTTGTACTAATACTAAAAAACTATTATAAAAACTACTCCTGCAAAACGTTACCATGTATTCTCACATCAAGTTATTAAAGAAAGGAGGGTTACTTTTTCACAAAGGCTTGTTGGTTTAGCAAAAGACAGAAAAAATAATCAGCATCCATTAAAAATAAAGATAAAAGTTTGTTTTAGAATCACTGAAACATTCAGCGACAGTCGGACCCAAACGGAGACCGGCACTGCAGCTTCTGCTGCCCCAGAAACCAGGCCGCGCCAACCGTGTTGTCAGGGGCAACGGTGTAAATGAAGACACGTGTTGTCACGGTAACAGGGGCTGTTTTAAATAGATCCGCCCCGGCTTCAGCTCACAGTCGATTCACTGTTTCCAAAAGGTGAAAACCTTACAGTGAACACGATGTTTCCCTCTGAACCGCTGCTGAACACGTTAGGATGGAGGGGACGACCTGGGGGACGACCTGGGGGACGACCTGGGGGACGGAGGGGATGGAGGGGATGGAGGGGACGACCTGGGGGAGGGAAGAGATGGAGGGGACGACCTGGGGGACGGAGGGGATGGAGGGGATGGAGGGGATGGAGGGGACGACTTGCGGGACGATCTGGGGATGGAGGACGTCCTCAGGTTGGACGTCGCCATGGCAGCTGTTCTGCTGTAATTGTCCGGTGTTCACATTGCGTGGATGCAGCCTCTTCACTCCCTCTTACATAACTCTGTAGAGCCACAGAGTTTAGGAATGAATCACGCTGCAATTTATTAAAAACCACAAAGACGTTTCTGTCGTTAAACCAGGAAACTCTCTGAACTTTCCTTCCCAGATCCAGATCCAGAGAAACTGCTCTTATCTGACCAGAACCAAGAACCACAGAAGGAAACGACACAAAACCCTGAGAGCAACTTCCTTCTTCACCAGAAGGAAACAAGATGGAGGCGTCAGATTTTAGTGTTGGAGGATTTCTCTTTAGTCTTTGGCTGAAGTTTCCGTTTGTTTAGGTTGTATTTACCCAGAATGCCCTGTGCTGTAGTCCACTTCCTGCTTTTGGAGGAGTGTCCGGTCCGCTTAGCTTTTTCATGTGCATTCAAACCGAACAACACCAGAGGTCAAAGGTCAATTCGTATTCACTCCTCACCAACAGAACCGGACTTTGCAAAGACAAGCAGACTGGGGTTGGATTAAAGTGGATTAAACCGTCCTTTCTATCTCACCGTGACGCTCACTGCCACTGTCAGAAACACTGAACGAAATGTTTGTGACTCAAACAGACTAAATCTCCTTTAGTGGAGATTAAAAGTCCTTGAAGGGTGTACATCATTTTCTTATATTCACTGAATTGTTCAGTGTTTGGATTTACATTAAATATCCACAGATCTGAATCTAAACAGGCAGGTGAAGTTGACCCTCCAGATCCTCAGGGGGCCTCACCGTCAGCCTTGCTGCTCCACAACAGGAAACTAAAGCAGCCCTGCTTTATCCTTCCTCTTTCTTCCTCCTCGGTTGTAAACGTCTGCATCAGCCTCAGCGCCGCTCCAAGCCGGACCCATGGGTCTCCATTCTGCAGCTCGGCTCTGAGAGCTAATTCATCACCCCTCTATTCATATCAGATAGCCTACTTTCCCCTTCACCTACACTCTTACTTACACTGCAGGGAGTACACACACACACGCACACACACGCACACACACACACACACACACACACACGCACACGCACAAGCACGCACACACACACACACACACACGCACACACACACACACACACACAGGCAGGTGCAGCACAAGCTGTACAGTACAGCTCTAAATAAGAAGCCTGCGGCGCTGCTGCAGCTACACGCTTCATCCTCCACACACACACACACACACACACACACACACACACACACACACACTGACACGTTTCTATATTATATAACGTCAGAGTGAGAGGAACTACAGAGTTAACTAAACTGTCATGAAGGTGGACTGCAACATGGGGGGTTCCCTCTACCAGAACCACTGGTCCAAAGTTAAAAACAGAGGTGAACATCTGGACGGTTTGTGGAGGTTCTCCAGAACCCTGAGGTAGAACCGGGTCACGTAAACCTTTTGAAAGTGGATCTGACCATCTGACCATCATCTCCAGGTCGGTTCGGATCCCCAGAACCAAACCGCCGTTACCGCCAGGGTGTTCCTGAAGCTAACAGGTAGCATTAGCTTATGTTATCCTGGACTTTGATCACTTCAGTGCTGCAGATCCTAAAGTTTTTCTGACCTTCATAAGTTGTTGTCAAGCATTGCCTTTTAGCATTAGCGCAACTAGCATGTAGCATCTTCAAGCATTTAGCTTTTTTCCTGTCTATCTGCCTCAGATGGAAAGTACCTCAGGATATCTCCTGTTAGCTTGGTTGGCTAAAAAGGTCCATGTGTTTTTTCTGGATGTTCTCACCATGTTAGAGTTTAAAGTTTAACCACAAATCAACTGTTTTTTGCACATGAACTGTAAATCGGCCCTTTAGGGACCAGCTTTATGTTTCTGTGCCATCTGATGAATCCATAATACTTTATGTTTATAGTTTGTGCCAAGTTGGATTACAGTAAACTGTCAATATAACATATAAATACATCTGATGAATGTTGGTGCACAGATTGTATGACAACCATTCTCCTTGGTAAAGTTTTGTTTAAAAACAGGAAGTTGTGGTGACTAGCGTCAGCATGCTAGCTGCTAGCCAATCCAATACCAACGCTAGTGAGTACAGACATGATGTAAAACTACAACATTTAACGAGTCATATTTTATTTAAATCCTTTTTCATTTCAGCTTATTTAGTTTCTGGAGATCAGAACAGTTTCATCCACAGAGTTGAGTCCAAAAGTTTCATTTGTGACCTGATGGAATATAAAACCTGGAGCAACACGCCCACACAGCTCCAAGTTTCATCCCCCCGCCTATCGAAGGAAAGTTTCATCACTCAGAGATAATGGTTCCATTTTCTGTGTTTTGTTCTGTACTGGCTGGAGCTCTGCAGAAGGCCGTGTTTCATTGGGTTTAATGAGGAGACGGCTCGGCCCGGCCCAAACGGCTCGGCCCGGCCCAGAACTGAACATCTCTGCAGTGAAGAGGCTGAAAAACACCATCAGATGTTCAGTTATTGTAAAGTGAGAAATGCATGTGGGAAGATCCAGAAAAGGGAGCAGAATGTTCTGCAGCGATCGCTGGCACTTCGCACTCCCACATCACTCCTGCTCTGTCTGTCGCCCTGCACAACCGCGGAGCAGAGAGCATTCTGGGAAGGCAGCAGGAAATGTCTCTGGATCACAATCTCAGTCATTTCTGCAGATGATCTCTGAAGCACGCTGCACGGGACTGCCGGCAGCTCTCTTCCCATCATGCACTGCCACCGTCCTCTGGGGTTGTGCAGCAGATTTATTACCTCGGATGTCATCAGGCTGCGAGGAGAAGCAGCAGACATTTTCTGATACAGAAGGTTTCTATGTTCTGGTTGGTTATCACAGTTACTGTAAACATCTGGGCCGAAACTTCAGGTCAACGCGACCGACAGACAGACAGACAGCTGCAGAAACACCAAATGACCCTGATGATGGTGAGGAGGGACAACCTTTAACCTCAGAGCACCGTGGTTTAGGTAGAGTTACCAAATCTCCTTTTTCACTTACATGTCCACTTTCACCTTCTGTCCAGATCAACCAGAGAGCTTTCGTAAAGAAAATAGAGTTTTTCCACAAGAACAATAAACGAATTGAAACTGATTTGTGCGGTGGATGGAAATATGGCAGCCTTTCTAACAGCAATATGCACTGATATGAAAATTTGGGCCGATATCATCGACCGATGACACGCCACTGACCGCCGACACGCCGCCGACACGCCGCCGACCGCCGACACGCCACCGACACGCCGACCAACGACACGGCGTTATCCAATGTAGGAAAATACGATTCCATTTCCCAACATGTTCGACACGATGTAAAGACGCCCAAACTCTGTTTCAGTTAAACTCCTGATAATCCTTCATCACCGTCACATGACCAAACAAATACCACCAAATGCCAACAATATGGAAATAAACATCGATTGTTAATGTCAGCCCAGCTTTCCTTAATGTTAAAATATGAACATCGGCCGATATCGATGTTGATACTGATATATCTCACATCCCTGGTAATTATTTCTATTATTTATTTCCAGAGATTTTATTCCTTTTTGCACCTGATTTGTAAAAGCCTGTGAAATTTATTTAACCATTCCAACCTGAGAATTAAAACTTTTAATATGTTAAAATCAAATGTCTTCTTTGATTAAACAGAGTGATTTAATGTTTCAGGATTGGATTAAGTGTCATTTTTTTGGAAATGTCCAAAAAAAAAAAAAAGACAAAATGACGTCTATTCTGTGACGCTGCAGCTTCAGAAAATCGCTCAGGTTTCTGTCGACTCACCAAACCAGAACATCTGTGGCGCTGCATCTGGATCTGCTGTTCTGTGGAAACTAAAAGAAAAGTCACATCTCAACATCGGCTGCTGCCAAACGCTCCTGCAGGCCATCTGGGTTCTGCTGCGGCGCTGCCAACTATCTGCCGCTACCGCCGGACTTCACTCGCTGATTAATCCCAGTTCATGTTGCCAGAACATTTACAAAGGAACACACTTAAACATCTGACTACAGTGATGACAACAATTAACTAGAAATTCACAGCAATCCACTCAGTTTTTATTAGAAAGGAGTAATATTGGCTTTACATATAAATATGAATAATTATGGAGTTTTTTCTGATTTTATGGGGCGCCATTAGTAAAATTAAAGTCAAATATGAACAGAAATAATTTGGTTTATTTAATAGAAAATAATTGAAGTTCATTTTTTAATCTTTTTTTCTCCACATTATTCATTAATTTCAGTCAAATTGAATATTTTGTTAGCAAGCTAAACATTTAGCTTTTAACTAAATAACAGAGAAATGATGAATAATTATTGATTGATTAATATTAATATTGGTCCCATCGCTCTAAGTGTGGCCGTGATCATTTCTCAGTTTTGTAGATAATTTGTGGGAGATCTGAAAACGTTTGATGGAGGCGGCCTACAAACCTGACCCGGTTCCACCGGTTCTGTCAGGAGAAACGGACCAGAACAAACTTTAATAAACAGAATGGAAATAATTTTGTTTTTTTATTTGGAGAACTTTGATTTGATTTAATTCCAGGCGGTGAGTTAAAAAGGCAGATGTGTCTTTTCACTCTGTGTATGTAAACTTCTGACCTTGCCCTTTGACCTAACCCATCTGGTTCTGTCCGGTCCCGGTGAGCCGGGCGGTTCTGGAGGTGACCCGGTCCGGATTCCAGCAGGAATCAGGAGCCGGATTAAATCCCGAGTGACGTCAGCCGGGATTAGAGCCGAGCGCGCCGCTGTCATCAAACCATGAAGCACTTTCCTCTCCTCCTTAGGAGCTGTTGCCATGACGACACAGCTCCCCCTTCATCCCACCGGCAGCACGTCTCGTTTCCATGTTGCCAAATATAACAGGCAGACGCGCTGACGTGTGTGTGAGTGTGTGTGAGTGTTAACAAGCAGGTCAGATGTTGAATGATCACACCATCGATCAGCAGCAGCGATGGCGTCTAACCCGGCCCTAATTGGACGGGCCGAGTACGGCGAGCCGGAGGGGACAAGTGTTGTCAGGAGGTAGAAACGATGCGTTTAAACTCAGCAGCAGGTGATTAAAGAAACGACGGAGCGCAATTAGGATTCATTTCCAACCATAAAAAGCTCATTTAAAAAATCCAGAGCATCAGCAGAGCTAAAGGGAAGAGAGAACAAACCTTTAACTAGACCAACTCCATTCTCTATTAGGGTGTGTTCACACCAGACCAGTGCAGTCCCCTTTAGCCCAACTCCAGTCCGTCTGCCTGGGTAGTCCGGTTCGTTTAGGAAGATGTGACTCGAACCAAAAAAAAAAAACCTCTGGTCCTACAAACGTTGGTCTGGGTTTGGTTGTGAACTCTGGTTCGGTCTGAATGCATATGTGAAAGCCAAGCAGAGCGTAACCCGCTCCAAAAGCAGGAAGTGGACTACAGAGCAGGGTATTCTGGGTAAATACAGTCAATATCTGCACATCTTACAACAGTTACAACTTTCTGAACTGGATTTACTGAGATAAATCCAGAAAGTTAAGGAAGCGCCCTGGAGGGAAGAGGTGAAACCACACACACACAAACACACACACGAACACACACACACACAACACACACACACCTACACACACCCCGACACACACACGAACACACACACACACAACACACACACACCTACACACACCCCGACACACACACACGAACACACATCTGGCCTGTGGTGCTGCTGACGGGGCTCGTTTTCTGTCCTGTTAGCATCATTAGCGCAGCGAGGCGTCGGCGCCGTGGACACAGAGCGGGTCAACAGGACGGAGGATCAGGTTGGGTTGCAACATGGAGCCCAGTTTGGGTTTCTGAGGTTTGTGAAAAGTTTTTGTTGATTATTCAGAGGTTTTAAAGGTTATTTTGATGCACCAGCTCAGTCTGTCTCTTTCCCTCCTGGTTTTTTTCAAAAACAATATTTTGACTGCTTCAGTCAAAGGTAAAAATAAACAACAAGCATCATTTCAAATGGTTCAGAAAGTTCATAATGTCAAATAAATAATAAAGGAAGACAGACAAATTGTTTTCAATATCAGAACCGATACAGATATTGATATCGGATCGGTGCGTCTCGTCCCTCTACTAGACAAAACCTGAAGGGTTTAAATATTGCATCATAAATCTTTTTTTCAGGGTTTTTGCTGTAACCGTTTCAGCTTGTTGATTTCTGAACCCACATCGCTGCTCTCAGCTGGAGGGGTGACAGGTAAAAGGTGTGCGAGAAGCTCTGACACATTCAGGAGCCGTTACATCACGAGTGAGGTTCAGGTCACTTTGTTAATCCCACATGATTCCAGCTGAACCTGAACCGTCCCTGACTCAAACCCAAAAGGACCTGAGTCAGAACCCGAGCGGCTCCGCGTCAGACCGGCTCTCAGCGCCGTTAAATCTGAGTCATCGCTGCGTTCGCTCGTCCTGCCGCTCCATCGGGAGCTTCGCTCTCTGCTCATGTCTGCTGCCACGCTCCACCCGCCAGCCGGGGTTAAAACCGTTTCAGCTGCCGTCCTGCAAACCGGCTTTCCACTGTCGCTTAGCAACAGAGGCTGCCGTGACCAGTGCTTCCCACAAGCAGCCAGTCGGTGTTACCAGTTAGCAGAAAAACACGGACTGGGTGAGGAAAAGCTCTCAGCGTAGAGAGGACACAAGAGTCCTTTCAGCTCTCGCTCACGTTACAGAGAACTTCCTGCTTCACCTCCTTCAGGAGTAAAGATTTGATTTCTGTATCGTCAATATGGATTTAAAGTTTTATCACAATATTTGCAGCCCAGCTGTGATAACAATAAAAACTATTATTACTCCTTTTTTAGGTGGCTGTATGAATGTGACTGTGTCACAGCAATTACAGCCCCACAAACACAAATAATCCCCTTGAGAAACATTCCCGTGTTTATTGCTCCACTTTAGGAATCCAGTCACGTAAAAAGTGTCATTTGATTCACTAAACTGCACACAGTTTATTTCCACATTTATTGATGATTTAAAACAAACAGCGGAGGAAATAGAAAAACTAACAATCCTGACAATAAGGACACTTGTTTTGTTTTAAACGTCATTAATTGTAATTTATCGTGACAAAGCTAAATGAAAATTCTTTTTGTGATATAAAATTTATTAGTGATTCTCCGATCAGGTTTTTTGCTGCTGATTCTGATACCGATCATCCATGAGGCCGATCTCTGCCGATCGTCTGGAACAGCTGCTAACTTTTTGGTTTAGATATAAATAATACTACGTTATCTGGAAAAATGGAAAAATTAACTGGCTATAAAGTCACTTCAGTTAGACATAATAGGAATATTTTAATGCGAGATAAATGTGATCGGTAACAAGAGACGGTGATCGGCGATTACCAATCATACACTTTTCCATGGAAATCGGCCGATAATGATAAATGGCCAAATGATACGATAAATGACAGAATATTGAAAGCGGATATCTCATAACAGATATTTAGCAGTAAACATTTCCTCACCATTAAACCACTGACATTTCTTCAGTTAAACATCTACAATCTTCTGCTGCATCACATGACCAAACAAATCCCACCTGACCAGCGGGGGGCACTAAAACGCTCCTCACCCTCTGTGTTGCCAGATTGGGAGTTTCTTTGAGCCGGCTGGGCCTGATGTTAAAATATGAGCTGCTTTTCAATAATTTTGGCAGGATTTTACAAATATTTAAAGATTTTACAAATATTTGAGGATTTTACAAAGTGTTTAAGGATTTTACAAAGTGTTTAAGGATTTTACAAATATTTAAGGATTTTACAAAGTGTTTAAGGATTTTACAAATATTTAAGCATTTTACAAAGTGTTTAAGGATTTTACAAATATTTAAGGATTTTACAAAGTGTTTAAGGATTTTACAAAGTGTTTAAGGATTTTACAAAGTGTTTAAGGATTTTACAAAGTGTTTAAGGATTTTACAAATATTTAAGCATTTTACAAAGTGTTTAAGGATTTTACAAAGTGTTTAAGGATTTTACAAATATTTAAGGATTTTACAAAGTGTTTAAGGATTTTACAAAGTGTTTAAGGATTTTACAAAGTGTTTAAGGATTTTACAAAGTGTTTAAGGATTTTACAAATATTTGAGGATTTTACAAAGTGTTTAAGGATTTTACAAAGTGTTTAAGGATTTTACAAATATTTAAGGATTTTACAAAGTGTTTAAGGATTTTACAAAGTGTTTAAGGATTTTACAAAGTGTTTAAGGATTGCGTACAGAAACACACAAAACCTTAAAAAAATTCTGTTTTTGAACTCATCTTATTAGCTTTTATTTTGAAATGATTAATGATTCGTCTCTATGTAGCAACATCATGATTTAAAACACACGAGTTTCACCGATTCCTTTGCAGTCCCAGTGGATCTGGTTCTGCTCAGAATATCATAGAGGAAAACCTAAAACTTTGCTTGTTTGACGTAGAAAAATGGCAACAAATCTGCAGATAGCTGGGAAAAAACCAGCCGCCTGAGATTTCCATCCAGATACCAAATATTAATCAACCAAAACTCAGAGATGTTCTCAAGTCAGTTTCTGAATCCAAGTCTTCTCACATTTTCAAGGGGAAAGTCCAAGTCAAGTCTCAAGTCTTAGAGTCGTTTATTCCAGTGTTGATCTGGAGAAACATTCATGTCGTCAGTATTATGAAGCTACAGCTAACACAAACAGGTTCTTAAGAACCATTAACATCCCATAATAATCCACAGATCTCACTGCCTAATAGTAAAGCTCAGACTTTCAACAAAATACAATCACAACAAAGAAAAATGGCCGTTGCGCTACAGAAGCTAAAGACAGTTGGCTGACTGCAGACTATTGGAGCAGATAGCTTAACTAACTGACCTGCTAATATCATGATGTCATATTTCTGCTTCTCTAAAATAATAAAGCAAATAAAATGTGAAAAAATAAATACTCTGTGCTGTCAGTACGTTCTGATATTCTAGGTATTTAATGTTCAGGTTGTGCATCATGCAGGAGATCATGGAGGGACTGAAAAACAAAAGGAGAAAAAGCAGAGCTGACTGAATGAGACTAAAGACAGAAACATATGAGCTGTGGGGGGCATTAGCACTATTCAGCTAATGTGCCAATAGTGGAGCATTTTTTCCTTTAGCACTTTAGCATTCTGCTACCTTTGGAAATGTTAAGCACACTTAGCTTCTAAAGGTTAATTTACTTGGCTGTTTTTTTAAAGTAAAAAGAAACAAAGTTGTGCATGTTCTGACATGTGGTGGGCATCAACAAGGTTGATATTAGCATGCTAGCATTAACATCTGCTTTAGCGTTAGCAGAACTAATGTCTATGATTAGTGCTAAAAGGTTAGCACAGATAACTTTTTAGCTAGTGATGCTCAGCACAGCAAAACAGCCAAGTAAGTTTGTGCTTTAGGGCTTCTATGTACAAATTAACTTAAGGGAAGCTAAAGGTTTTCTAAATTAGCCATGTCCACCGCTGCATCTCCCCCGTCTTTCCTTCGTTACGTCGCGTTTGGATCCCAGATGGAAACAGAAGGAAGATGCTGAACCGGTTCTGGTCCAGCATTAGAACCGGTCTGGCAGACTTTCACACATCATGATCTGCTGCAGTTTGTAAATTTCAACCTGTGCAGTGAATATTTCTCACTCATGCCCACAACAGCCTCACTGCGCTTTCCTAATTAGGATAGAAGCTCGTCTCCTGCAGCCATTTAAAAAGTTATGCAACAGTTTTCTTCAAATCAACCGGCGCTGCCTGCGTAATTCTGGCCAGCAAAGATCAAGCAAAGAAAAACAAAAGGAAGTTTAAAGCATCTTTACGCACAGAACCTGTCAGGGAAGCTGCAGCGTTAGTAGCGATCAGAGATGAGCACGAGACCCAGAAAACCAGACGATTTCGTCCATTTAAAGAGGAAGTATCGTTGAGTGACTAACCCAGAGCGGCTAACTGGGATCGGGTCGGTACGTCTGGTTTTCCGGTTCCTCTCACTCGCTCTGGTTCTGGTAAACACACGGAAACACTCACGGTTTCTGGTGGTGCAGGGTGTGGGCGTGGTGGTTGTTGGCGGCGTTGGCTCGGTGCAGACGTTCCAGACGCTCCTTCTCCTTCTCCACGAAGTTGGTGTTGGTCCCGGTGCTGGTGGAGGGGACCCGGGTCAGCCGGCTGTGGGCCCGCGGCTGGTCCCTGGGCGGGATGGGAGGCGGCGGCGGCGCCGGGCTGGTGGGCGAGGCTGGACCCGGGATCTGGGTCGGTACAGAAATGGAGGTTGGGTTGGAGGAGGCCGGAGGCAAAATGGGAGCGGCGGCGGCGCTGTTGTAGGCGTGATGGTGGGACTGGTGGCTGTGGTGGAGTGGGATGGAGGTGGGAGGTGGAGGCGGAGCCTGGCTGTTGTGGTGGTGATGGTTCTTGGTTGCCGTGGCGAGGGCCGAAGGCGGCGGAGGGGGAGGAGGCGGGAGCGGAGGCTCAGGAGGAGGAGCGGGCGGAGGCGGAGCGACGGGTTGCCGATCCAAACGCAGGTCTTTGTTCTCCTGGCTCAGACGGTCCAGTTGGACCTCCAGTTCCTCGATTCGGTGCCGCTGGGTTTCCAGAAGCTTCTGCTGGCTCTCGATGATGTTGTTGAGCTCCAGCAGGTACTCCACGGCCCGGTTGGGGCTTTCCGGACTGCCAGAACCCGGACCCTGACTGGCATCCATGACCTCAGATTACAGCGGCGGTTCTGGCTGGTCCGGTTTGGTCCAGGAATGAAAGCCTACTCTACAAGCTAAACTACACCCTGAGGCCCTGAGGCCTACACCTTCAGACAGGAAGTACTTCACCCTCCCCCCCACCTGAGGTGAGTGGGGGGGAGAGGACTGGTCCCTCTTTGAGTTCTGATGTGAAAATCAAGATGGATGCCCGCCCTGTGCGCTCCAGTCGGGGCGTAGTGTGGAGCGGAGGAGCATTCCCTGCCCAGCAGATCTCACAGCTCGGTCCTCAGCGGTTCGGTTCTGTTCCTGTCGCTCAGTAAACCCGTATCCGCTCACTTATCTCCATCCAGAACTTTAGCTTCCAGCAGCCGTACTGGACGGGCCAGAGGATCAATCCGCCCCGAGTCAGGGAACCCGATCATCTGCCGAAACAAAGTCTGCAGCTCCTCTTTCATCCTGCAGAGGGCGCACTGTCTGCAGCGCCACCTAATCCCCGGATTCCCTGCGGAGCCTCATGGTGGCCCGGGACCCGGAGCGCTGCTGTGACGGTCCAACAGTTCAGAGCGAAGTCGGATCAGGAAAAGCAGAACTCAGAACTCATCTCCTGAAGGAAGAGCCGGCCTGGTCCATCCTGCAGCCGGACCGGATCCCCGAGGCTCGTCGACCACCTCAGATCCCGCTCGTCTCCATGGATACCAGGACGCGTCCGGGGTCTTCCCTCCACATCCTTCCACCTGCAGTCACATGAAGAATGAAGAAAAAGCAGATGAGAAGCAGAATCAGAGATCAGACCTGCAGAGAACGGACGTTTCTTTCACTCCATCTCTTCTTCTCTCATCCCTCTGTTCCTTCCTCACATAAAACCAGCATCTCCTCCTCCTACACTCCATCTCTCCATCACTATTCATCTCCACACGCCGCCCCGGCTCCTCTTCAGCCTGCTTCATGTGCATCGTTACATCAGTGTCAAATATATTCATACTGCACATTTAAAATCTGATGAAATTCATTAAAAAAAAGAAAATGTGATGATGTCAGACGTCAAAATTTCAGTTCCTCCGCTTTTTTGAGAAAAATAATCAAATCTGGGATTCAACCTGAACAAAACGTCGGGAGACATCGTTTAAATCAGTGTCTTCATATCGTAAAAATTTACTTTTACACATTTTGTCTCATAACAGCCACTAATTTCAGTGTATTTTATTTAACAGCCAAACACAAACTGATGCATAAAAACTCAAAATGTCACATTAGTTTCTGAATATTTTACAAATGTTGTTTGTGCATTTGAATTCTTTACTCCGAAACCCCTAAATAAAACTAAAAACTTTTCTAAAAAGAAAAGCAAAGCAAAGCAATTCCCAAAATGTGGGCGGGGCCAATAGACGCGGGGGCGTGGTCAATTAGAGGCAGATGGGTGGGGGCGTGGCCAGGATGACAGAACTGCTGCCAACTTAATGACTTGTTGCCACTTTCAGCATCTTTTCAGACCTTCTATCAAAGTTTCTTCAATTATTACTGGAGACATTTGAAGTGGAAAGTATCACACTGGAAGGTTTGGTTGGACGTTTGTTCCATGAATAAAGTAGTTTAACCAGGCAGAGCCAGTGGCTCAATATATAGAAAATAAGACAGTAGATCTGCTAAGAAAACAGTGCATGTTGATGTTTTGACATTTTAAATACGACTGCGCCCGTATTGAGGATAAAACATGTAAAAATCACTGCTTTGATATTTAGGTAATCTGGTGTCCCAGCTGTACCTGAACGCAGCATAAGAATCCCTCCAGCAGCAGGTTTGCAGTTTGGGATCCAGTAGGATCTGGGATCCAATAGGATCTGGTTTTATTGTAACTTTTCAAGGAAAACTTAAAGATCTTGACAGTTAAGCATTTTTTAATCACAGCACATTCCTGTATCAGAGTGGTCCAGTCAAAGTACAGACCTAAACCCAATTGGAAGTTCATACAAGAACTGAAGAATGATTTTTATCTGCTAAAGATTTTATTTTCCTTCTTTATAAATCTGAACTCAATGTTTTGAGGTTTTTGACTAAAATGTCACAAAAACAGGTTCAAGGATTTGACTAGGCCCTGTGACCATGTCTTCACTGTATTGTTCCAGAACCATTTAGTGGTTCCCGACCCACAGCTGGACTGGTTCTGGAATCCCGTCCAGAACCAGCTGTGGTTTCCGCCTGGACCGGTTCTGATGGGCCGGTTCTCCTCACACCAACCTGAACAAAACCATGGAAACCAAAGTCTGAGTCAATCTCACACACACACACACACACACACACACACACCCACCCACCCACACACACCCACCCACCCACACACACACAGCTGGTCTCTGGTGCAAAGCAGCCAAATCGTTTTAAGCTTTTATATCTTTTCCCATTAAGCACAGTCAATTATTCATGACTCACTAACTGACCCCTCCTCCCCACCATGCTGCCCCCCCCCCCCATACTGACCCCTCCCTCCCCCGTCCCGTCTGAGGCTCTCTGCAGCTACATGATGCCGGTTAAAATCCCAACAGCAGAAAAAGCGGCTCTTATTCTTTAGCATTGCTTTGAATGACGGAATTAATTCATATTTTGTTTTTTAAAAAGTAAAAAAATCTAATCAAAGCTTTTAAAGTTGCACTATGAAACCTTTATAAACTTTTTTTATATGTTTGCTAAAGCAGAGAAATAGCACAGAAACAACTCACTGTTACAGGAAAAGCATAATTGGTGGCTATGCTAACAGGGCTAGCTGCAGCGTAGCAGAGGGAGATGAGCAGCGCCACATGAGAATGTGATTGACAGCAGTAAGACCCGCCTCCTGGCTCTGGTGGTTTCTAGTTAGCACTGGGACAGATTATAACAAACATGGTAACAGTTTGAACAGATATTTAAAAAATATTTCTAATAAAAGTCACATGCTGCAGTTCAGATGAGACTGAACTGAAATGACTCAAACTGAGTTAAACTGAACTAAAAACTGATTGGAAGAAGAAAACACAAAATATCACCAGAGCAATTATACAAACTTCTGCTAATCTGGTGCTAACAAAGCTAATTTAGAAGTTTTGCTAGCCGTGAAAACATTTAGCACACTTACCTAACCTAACTTTCTAAAGCACTAATTTGCTTTGCTGCATTCTGAACTCGCAGTTGAATAAAGTTCAACATTTGTCTTAGCCAAGTAGTTAGCTGTTTGTATTTAAGCTTTTATTTTGAAGTGAGTGAAGGCTGTTCCTCTCGTCACACTCTCCCTTCCATTACTTTATTTCTAATGAGAAACAAACAGGAACAAAATAAAACATGGTTGGCAGAGATGTAGCAGAAATCAATACCTATAAAAGTGAAAACATGTGAAAGGTTTCCGCCTGAGTAATGGTGAGGTTCTATGCTTTGTACATGTTGCGCGTTAGCCTTTTAACATTAGCTTCAGCTAAATATAACACTGGTCAAGCGCTTTAGCGTTAGCATAACTAATATATATGAATAGAGAAGCTAACGTTTTGGTTTGTAGTGCCCACCACTGCAAACCTTTCACAATAAAAGCTCCAAACATAAATCATATGTAAAACAACAGAAAACCTGTAAGTTTTCAGTTCTGAATGTGAAAACATGGTGGATGTTTGATATAATTAAAGGGTCGCCTGGCTGCCACTCGTGTGAAGTTCAGAGTTATGTAATGTAATCATGTTTAATGATGAATCAGAAATATTCCCTATGATGAAAACAGGGACGGCCTGCGAGTTTCTCCTGCAGAAGAATCACGTTCTGCTGGTGTTGAACTGAAATGAATCTGCGTCCCACACAGCAGCAGCCAGAATTAGGCGTGTGGGCGTTTCATCAGCTGCATTCTTCTCATGCTCCTTCGTACGATCTGGAGCTAATTTAACAGCAGCGTCGGGTTTTAACCGTCACGTTCTGAGCCACGCCGACACACAGCGGCTCCTCCGACCCACGCAGCGTTTACACACAGCCTCCCTCCATCTGCAGCAACACATGCATGTCAGGCGCTGAGCGAGCGCAGGCAGCCAGCGCGCTCTGCACAGCGGCCTGCACAGCCAACAGTTAGGTGACACACATGTGAGCACACAAACACACACACACCCACACACACACACACACACACACGATGCGGCATTCAGAAAGAAGCAACAGAAAAAGAAAAAGAAAGAGACGGAGCCTCACAGGTTCCTCCTGCAGAGGTGATGGAGGGATGAAGGTGGAGGAGGGAGGATTATTGATCTGAGTTCATTCCTCCTTCGCTGCCGTCATCATCATCATCATCATCATCATCATCATCTCCTCCAGAAATTTAAAAAAAAAAACAACACAGCTGCTACTACTCCCAGGTTTTCCTCTCCTGTTGGGGATCAGATGGAGATCAGGTCATGTTTTCCTCTGCTGCTGCAGGCCAGGCTCCTTCGCTCCTTCTCCTCTTCCTCCTTCTGCCGACTCAATCGCTTTCTAATTATCATTCCTCTGCGCCTGACAGCCAGCCGTCGCTGCGGCGGGCTGCCGATCCCCCTCAGCAGCGTGTGAACGGACGGCGGTCGGGTTACCATCAGAGGGGGGCAGAGGGGATCTTCCTCCTCTACGTCGCCGTAAAAGAAGAAGTGGAGGAAGAAGAGGAGGAGGTGTTGAGTCCAGATGGATGGATGGATGTGTAGAAGGAGGGAGGCGTCGTGGTGACAGAGGAACATGAACTGCTTCACTGCACAAGCAGCCACAATGTTCACATATTTACCCAGAAAATGACAAAACTCCACAGATGCTGCAGCATCCCGGCCATGTCAGCGCAGCATCACAGCTGCAAACTGACAGGAGCCACACAGAAAGGCCAAGAAACATACAGGCAAAACATTATGACTCCTCAACAGGCAGCAGCTACGGTTCTAACTGTCACCCAAATGTTGAGCTAATTTTTAAAATGTCACTAAAAGAAAAAAAAAAGAAGTGAATTATGAACAGGCTACGCTAATAATTTCATCAGATGCTAACGCTACGTATGGCTGTAACAAACAAAGTAAAGTTCACAAGCTAGCATAGGTCAAACATCTCAGAAAAACAAAGATGGAGGATGGATACAGAAATTATTCAATGTTTCATGCATCTGGTAAGGCACAGATGTCAAAGTTCACAACGTCGGACCTTATTCAACAAAAGTCTTTCTACCCCTTTAAGTACATTAAGAAACGCTAACAGTCACTTCAAGCGAGCCTGAAAAGTTTCCGTTTCCATCCTCCTTTTCTGATGTAATGCTTCAAATAAACAACACAAACAAAGTTTATGATGAACTTTAACTGCTCAACCTTTCTAATCATCCTCATCAATTAACGCACTTTAGCTCTAAAGCCACATTCACTTGACTGCTCACACACGCACACACACCTCACACACACACCTCACACACGCACACACACCTCACATACGCACACACACCTCACACACCTCAGTCCTAAATCTAACCCCTGACCCAAAAACAGCATGTCCCCACAAGGAGAAGTGGGTCCCCACAACGCAGTATGTCAGGAACATGGTCCCCACAAGGTATTAGAAACAAGCGCGTGCACACACACACACACACATACACACACACACACACACACACACACACACACACACACACACGCCTGGCACAAGAGTTTGGTGAGACTCTCGCTCCGTTCTCTCTTATTTGTTTCCATTTTTTCCTCCTTTAAAACATCAACTTTAAGGATAAAATGTTTACTTGTTGCAAATATAATCTCAATATTTCTATGAAAGTGACTCTGTAGAAAACACTGACGTGACTTTTGTCACTAAGCCTGTTTGGTTTTGTTTAAGCTACATTTTGACACATTTCCCTCAGGAGGCAGAAAAATCTGGGAACCGGCGAGTTTCTGGACCAGCAGATGACAGAAGAGGATCAGAACTGGAATTTGGTTTTATTTTCACATAAATAATTTGGATTATAACTTTTTTACTGTTCATGTCATTGAAAAAGAGTCACAGCTTTTACGTTAATCCTGCTGTGACTGGATCCAGATCCCTTTATTTACTGATGGGATTCTTTTACAAAACCAAATCAATCAAACAATAAACACTTTCTATATAAACTTTGAAGTACAAGAAAAGTACAAAACTTATTGTAAGTTCTCATCAATTTTAATACATTTTAGACATTTGTCAAACCGTCTTTCATTACTTTTCCTTTATCAGTTGCTTAGTTTTTGTCCCTTTTTAACTTTTTTTTTCCTCCATCAAATATTATTTTTCTGTTAGCAACATTATGAACTTTATATACTTTTATTTACAGTTAAAACATGAAACACGACGCTTCTAATGCAGCATTCTGATGTGACAGAAGAGCATTCAGACTACCGTATTAGTGGTGGTAAATATTTGACGCACAGTTGATGAACGTTTCCGGTTCCACTGAGTTAGAACCTTCCTAAACCCACCGAGGCTCCAACCGGCCCTCAGCCCGCAAAATGAAGCGAATCAGCAGCCGGAGAAAATGGCTTCAATTTAAACGTTCATTCTGTCCCTGCAGTGTGTGTGTGTGTGTGTGTGTGTGTGTGTGTGCGCGTGCGCGCGTGTGTGTGTGTGTGTCAGAGAGAGAGAGAGACCAATTAACCGCCAGCGCTAATTAAGGCAGGAGGAAAGGCTCGAGCGAATAAAACCGGAACCGGACAGGTCAAAGCTCGTCGGTAGAGAAATAAACCCGCTGAGGGTGAAGTTGGTGTTTTTCTGGCGCGTGCGGACCTTCACGCAGAAAACGCACGGACGCATTAAAACCCAGACAGTGACCGTGATGCAGCGCTTCGGAACCGGCCCGAACAGAACTCACCTCCGGCTGCAGCTCGGTGTGTGTCCGCCGCTGAGGAAGAACGAAAATAATCCAAATCACCAACAACCTCCATCTGTCACCATCATCCGCTGCTGGGAGCTGTGGCTGCAGACCGCCGCACAGATCCTCTGCTGCTGACAGGATGCGCCACTCTGACTGAGGAACACTGCATGGGGGTGGAGGCACTATGTTAAAGGGACAGTTGAGGATTTTTTTTTTATGAAAAAAGCATAATCATCATGCTTAATGAAAAGCTATTTATTAGTATATCAACCACAGTCATGTTTGAAAAGCTGAATATTATCTATTAAGTGGAAAATGAAGGCTTGGAGGCGGTGCGCCACCAATGATCTTCCCCGGTCAAGCAAGTATTTAGAACAGGACATGCAAAATATCTCAAGTCATAAGATGCACATAAGATGCACATAATGTGAAAAGAAATGTATTACTTAGCAAATCATGAAAGGTTAAAGGGCATAAGAACAAAGAAGTTCTGGACCTGAAGTTGGACTGCAGGATCCTCACTGTTCAATATTTGTGGATTTTTCATGGAAGATCTATTTGTAGATTTTTTTCATGAAGCATTTTTAGCATAATTTAAAGAAAATGACAGGCTATTGGTTGGCGTTATTCAGGAGCAGCATCCATTTTCCTTGGTGCCGATTGGCTGAACCCTGCAGGGCGGATATAAGAAATACTGTAGATGTTAACTTCTGCAGCAGTGCCATGATAGTTTCCACTGTGTGTAATAATGAATGTTCATACATATTTGGTGTTTGAACCAAATTTTGTTCTATCTATTTTTAGCTGGAGTGTCAAGTATTTTCAGATTTGAACAATTCGTGGACGGATGTGGTAACCGAACCGTTACCGGGCGCCGCTGTACCTCGCTTGAAAAAGTTCCTTTTTCAAAGCAAAACAAATTATACCAAAAGCAAAAATGAAACTTTACAGGTTTATAAAACTGTATTTGTGTAAAAGTTTGTCTTCATCCAACTCCCTGACCCTTACTAACATATGGAGGGAGATAACGGACTGCGGCTTGTTATGCAACGTTTTATTGCTGATAAAATCACACATGGATAAAATGATCTGAAAATCTCCACTTTGTTTCTGTTGACCATGTTTAAGTTTCTGACTGAATCATTTTGTTTCCTACTTTATAACTAAACCAGAACAGCAAGATGAGGCTGAGCGTTTATCAGTGTAACATTTCAGCAACAGGCAGTTCAAAATGTTTACATGATAAAAACACAAAGTATGAAAACAGAAAGCAACAAACAAACATTACATTTTAAAACCAGCATCAGAAATCATCACTAAATGTTGGAATGAAGAGTGAATCTAAAGGTCTGATAATCTGGTCATAAAAACACCAGATTATTAATCTCAGTAAATTAGGATATAATGTGTCCTAATGAGTCTCATTTGTCAGATTAAAAGCACCTTTTGAAAATGTAGATATTAAACATTTCTGTTTTAAAAGTTTTTTATTCATCTGATGTAATATTCTGATATTTTTGTTAACTCTAAGTGTAAAATTATCATAACTAAAAGTAATAAAGGCTAACAAAATATATATCATGTGTTTCACTTAAACTTCCTGAAATTAATGAACTTTTCAATAATATTCTAATTTACTGCAGTTTCTTCAATAAACTGATTGTGTTGTGTGACCAATCAGAATCTGAACAATGAAGTGGTTGGAAAACAACAGAAGAGTGAGACCTCTGTGTTTTCCCTATCTTTGGGGGCTCAGTTGATCGGTTTCCTGCAGCTGCACCTGCAGCAGATTCCTCCTTTCCTCTCAAAGCCACATTTGACCCTGAAGACACAAAAACACGGAAAGAGAAGAAAACTAAAGTCAGTTCAAATGTTTCACTGTGCTGCACTTAGTCATTATTTATTCTGTTCAGTTTAATATTTACACTGAAAAATGAGAACTTGAAAAATAGTTAATTTGTTACATGTAATCGAATTACATTTGTCAAAATTAATTTACAACTGTTTATCACAAAAACTTAATGAACCTAATATATTTATTTGAATAAACTTAATTTGATTAATTACAACATTAATTATCAGCTGTTTTCTGTTTTCAGTGTATATTCCTGATTAACTGAATTTAACTTTTTGAAGTTATATTCAGAAAGTTATATTTTGAATACAAGTTCAAAAATTTGACTTGTATTGACTTCAAAAGGTCAATAAAGCTTATATATTATAACTTATATAAATATAAATTCATAGAACTCGAGATTAAAAAATCATTAATGTTAAATAATCTCAGTGATTAATTAACATTATGTTGCTCAGTCTTTTGTAAACTATAATAAAAACTTTTAAATAGAATTTAAGATCAGAAATAATGATAATTGATTATGGATATGTAAATAAAATAAATAAATCCAGTCATCTATTCTTACTAATTTACCAGTTCAGCTTTTGTTGCAGCTTAATCTCAGAAAAATTTAGAAAAATAAAAATTTTAATAGATATATGTTTATTAAATCATGAAGAAAAAAAATCTTGATCAGGTTAATATTTATTTGCATAAACTGAACTATTTCTGCAGCCTGAGGAAGAATGAAAGAATCAAATGAAGGAGGAGCCAATCAGAAAAGGCCTCAGATGCAGAACTGCAGCAAGTTTCTGAGTTCTGCTGCAGCAAAATATTGATTTATTGGCTAGCTGTCAAATTGTGAAGTTTTTATCATCAAAACTTCACAAAAAGGCCAAAATGCATTTAAACACTAACAGATGAAAGACAAAGAAAAAAACAACACAATGAGTTTTAATATGGACGTTTATAAAATAATCTGTTGATGTTTTTATTGATGAAATTAATCATTAGTAGCTGCTGCAACAAAGTCGTGATTCTATTCACAATTTAAAAATTCTAATATCCCATTAGAAAGAAATGATTTAAATTTTTAATGGGTGCTTTGAAAACTGCAGCCGAGCGCAGGAGTTTAGAGTTTTACATCCTGAGACCAATGAGGCTGCAGAACCGTCACTCATCCAGTTCTGCTCTTCACAACGGACCTCATGCTGCTCCAGCTTTAACATATTTTAGCTTTAGCAGCTCAGATGGCTGCTTACTGTTAAGATTTCTAATTTAATACAGAAACATGTAAATTTATCACATCTTTTAGTAAGATGTCATGATGATGATTGAATAAACTTATTTCTAAATAAACTATGAACGTGAGTGAAGAAGGAAAGCAGCTGCAGTGTTTTCCCTCGCTGCTCCTCTCTACTATCTTTAGATGTTTTCTTTTCGTAACCCTTCTCCTCCTCCTCACTCTGCTCAGCTCTGACTTCCACCACCCACTCTGCAGAGAAGAAGTAAAGAAATAAAATAAAAATTAAACATTCAGCCTTTAACAAGATTCATTTTGTCAGATATGGACAAATTTCCTTCAAAACAGGGAAAAGTAAACCAGGAAGTAACCATGGCGATGACAAACTGGACTAACGCTAACAGCTTTAGCCGTTTCACTGCTAACAAGTGCTGACCGTTTTAGAAAGGTCACAGAATCAGTTAGCGTCTTTTCTATGAATTCATTAAACAAAATAGTTAGATATTCACTAAAAATAAAAATATATGGTGCTGCAGTGAGGATAACTTTAGATAAACACATTTGGTTGATGTTTGTTTCATAAACTGATAATCTGCAAAGGTCACAGATTCACTTTCACACTGCTGCAGATTAAATTAACAACATGAAGGCGGATCTGGGAATGATGGCTGATTTTATGACCACCGTGGTTTGACTGGATGTTCTACATGAACCACAACCATTTTTACAGACGTCTCAAAACTATTAGGCTCCCAATTTAAAGTTATTCCAGATTATTACTCTTTTTTAAAATTAAATCCGCCTGCAGGCTCTTCTCACGCAGAGGCTTGATGTGAAAACACGAGGGTTACGTGACTTTCTGCCTCCTGCAGTTTGCAGCAATTGGCTCGTATTTCTAGCCGCTCAGAGAAACTGGAGTTTTGTTTTAATGTCATTGTTAGTTTCTGCAGTGAGAAACTCAGCTGCTCTCTGCCACCCCCTCACATATTCATATCAGCAGAGTTTAAGAAAGTATAATTAGTTGGAGCGATTAGTGGGAGGATGTGATGTGATGCCGAGATTTTACACAGTAAGAGCATAGGAGTGTTTATATATTATAATATGTGGGCTGTCTGCAGGGAGCCAGGAGAAAAGGAGATTCTCCCTTCAGCAAATATACATATGGACGCGTTTATCCATGAAGCGATTAACACAAGAAAAAGAAAAAACGGATCCACTGGAGGATAAATGTGAAGCAAAACTTTCAAAAACTTGAGATTCTGTTGTTGCCTCCAGCTGGTTGTCGGGTCCGGATCGGCCATGTTGCTCCGGATCGGCCATGTTGCTCCGGATCGGCCATGTTGCTCCGGATCGGCCATGTTGCTCCGGATCGGCCATGTTGCTCCGGATCGGCCATGTTGCTCCGGATCGGCCATGTTGCTCCGGATCGGCCATGTTGCTCCGTTCCTGCTCCTCTGAACCCGGACCTGTGTGTGGGCTGCAGGGCTGCAGAGCTGCCAGCAGCTGGGTGGAAACAGCAGCGTGGCTCACACTCCACATCCAACACAAAACAAGAAGCAGACCAGAGGAACGCTGATGTCTTCCCTGCTGGGAACGGCGGGCCAGGACATTTCTGACCCATTTCATGTCTAACCCGTCATTGTTTGTAAAAAAAAAAAAAAAAGAAAAAAAAAGAGAATCAAAATTCCTTAGTGGTTTAAAAGGTTTTACACATATACTCTGAAAAGTGTGGCGTACATTTACAATCACTGTCTTTGACTCTGATACTACATTATGACAGCATGGAGACGGAGAACAAAGAAGAAACATTCTGCAAAGAAACTCTGAAATTTCCTCAAAAAACTTGGAAACTTCTAAGTTTGAAAAGTTCCATCCATCCATCCATCCATCCCTCCATCCATCCATCCATCCATCCATCCATCCATCCATCCATCCATCCATCCATTATCCATCCATCCATCCATCCATCCATCCATCCATCCATCCATTATCCATCCATCCATCCATCCATTCATCCATTCATCCATCCATCCATCCATCCCTCCATCCATTCATCCATCCATCCATCCATCCCTCCATCCATCCATCCATCCATCCATCCCTCCATCCATCCATCCATCTATCCCTCCATCCATCCATCCATCCATCCATCCATCCATCCATCCATCCATCCATCCATCCCTCCATCCATTCATCCATTCATCCATCCATCCATACATCCATACATCCATCCACCCATCCATCCATCCATCCAATCCAAAACTCTCATCTCATCCAGCAGCCATTGTACAGTGCATAGAGCAGTAAAACCAGGTGACCAAATGTGCTGGTGCTCTGTTTGGGTTGCTAGGTAACAGGATTGTGACTTAGCAATCAGAAAGTTTTTACTCAATTTCCTGACAACAGAATATTTATTGCCAAAAACCAACCGTGTATTTTTTTAGTGCTTGTTTTTAAAAGTAGATGAAACCTGAAATGGAAGTAAAACAACATACAAAATGTGAATTTTGATTAATGGGTTCCCTTTAAAAAAATAAAACAGATCAACTCTGCTGCAGGTTGTTAAACTGTGCTGCCATCTGGTGGAGAACACGGGGCAGAGCAGAAAGTCCGGCTGAATTAATCTGGTTTAGAGCCGCTAATTTAACCCAACCTGTGGAACAAAGACAACTTACAATGTTTGATGAACATCTATTGTGGGACATTTGTTGTCCTTTTTAAATAAAATCCCCGTTTTATTGTTCATCTATCTGGGTGTAAAAGCACACAAATTAATCAGAGTAGACAACAGAATTCAGTATTTCTATGATATTTTATTTCCAGAATTGATTAACATACATGACTGTTTAAAGAAATAAACTGCTAAGTTTCAAACTGAAGATCTAGTAAGCAAACTCACTAACTATTTAGCTTCAAACCAGACGTTTAGTTAGCCAGCTTGCTAACTAGTTTGGAGCTAAAAAAAATGATGCAAACTAATATTTAGCTAGCTAAGAAGTTTAGTTTATAACTAAATATTAAGTTTGGAGCTGTATCCTGAAATTGTTACATTTGTAGATGAATGAATAACATGGTGAAAATCTGACTTTTGAACATGAATCTCCAGCAGTTTTTCTTACGACAGGATAAATAACTGAAGTTAATTTTAGACTGTAAGTTTACAAACAGCAAACCACAGAGTGTTGGAGAATCAGAGTCACTATTTACCGTTCCACTTTTATTAAACATATGACTGGAACATTTTCAAAGGTTGCTGCATAAAACCAGAATAGAGCAAAAGAGAAAACAAAAACATCAATGAGAGGAGAATCCAGTTCTGATGAAGGTTAAAGGTTAAAGGTCATCCTCATCCCTCCTTGTGGAAGGTCGTTCCATCTGGTTTCTCCTTCCAGCTCAGTCTGACGTCTCCTTCCATGCCGTCGTCCTTCAGCTTCTGCTCAAACTGACACAAAGAACTGAGAGTCCTGCTCCAGTGTGTGTGTGTGTGCGTGTGTGTGTGTGTGTGTGCGCGCGCGTTTGTTTCTAATACCTTGTGGGGACCATTTCCCTGACATGTACTATGTTGTGGGGACCAACTGCTCCTTGTGGGGACCAGGGGAAACACTGTTTTTGGGTCAGGGGTCAGATTTAAGACTAAGGTGTGAATTGAGTTTTGGTTAGGGTTAGGGTTAGGTATGTGATGGTTAGGGTAGGGTAAAGGTAAGGGTTAGGGTAGGGTTAGGTATGTGATGGTTAGGGTAGGGTAAAGGTAAGGGTAAGGTTTAGGCTGTAGAAATGAAGTCAATAGAAAGTCTCCGTAAAGATAGCCACGCAAACATGTGTGTGTGTGATGAAACTTTTACAGGCGTCCTGGAGGAGGATGAGGGTGTTGTACCTTCATCAGCAGGTCTTCCAGCAGAGCGGTGTCGTTCAGGTCCAGAGAGGAAGGTTTCGCCACCTTCAGCTTCACCACAAGCTTTGAAACTGGAACTGGAACTGGAACCAGAACGTTTTGCTCTTTATCTGATGAAGAACAGAGAAAACTGAGTTAGGATAGTTTTGTTCCAACACGTTGAGTCGTGGAAAGGAGGAGAGGCCACCTGTCGGCTATTTTCTGCCATTTGTATAAATGTCTTAATTTTACTTTTTGTTTGTTTTATCATTTATCTACCTGTGATTGTTGTGAAGGTTGTAAATTTGCTACATAAATAAACTTTGTTATTGTCTTGTGTTTTATTAACTTTTTACTCAGTATTTAAAAATAGTTCAACCTCTCTGTCTGTCCACACAAATGAATCTCCACCTTTAAATCCTAACAGGAAGTTTTGAAGGATTGTGATGGGTAGGTTTCTGCTTTGCCCTACACTGCCCCCTATGGGTTTGGCAGGTGTAAAGCAACGATCAGTGGTGTAATTCAGCGGCTTCATGGATGAAATGTTTTCTTAAACCAATCAGGCATGGATGAGATTATTTTATAGAAATCAATATTTCATTGCTTTAAAAGGACCCGGTTGTGTTTGGACTAGGCTGAAATGAGTCAGAACTCACCTCCATAACAAAAGAACGGGAATTTCCAGTCACAAGGACAGTCCTCCCATTTTCCAGAGTCCTCAAAGTTTGCTACAGTGCATTTCTCGTCCTCATTGTTCGGTTCCCCTGATCTCCAGTGAGTGAATGTGGGGCTGGTTCCGTCCACCCAGGTCAAGGAGTTTCTGTTCAGCCCGATCCAGGCGAACTGACCCGGCGGCATCACCTGCTTTATCTTCTCATTCTCTGACGGGTTTCTGGCGATGGCCATGTCTGTGTGATGCTGCCTGCAGTTGGCCAGAGCCTCGGCCCAGGGAAAAAAATTCTCAACCAGGACAAACGTTACATCCGGTCCTGAAACGAGAACCCAGAGAAAATGAATCCGTCTCAGAGGCAGGATGTGGAAATCTGAAGCTGGTACCAGATCTTCACCAGGCGGGGAAGAAGAAGTCCAGAACGGAGAGTTCGGCGGACATGTTGGATCCTCACCGTTCACGTTAGCGCACACAGACTTTTCGTATTTTTCACAGGGCCAGTCGTTCCACAGCCCGTCGTCGTAGATCCTCACGCAGTCTTCAGGGCTGTTCCTGTTGTCAGGTTGTCCTGGCTGCCAGTTTCTGAAGTCGGAGTCTCCGAGGTTCTGAAAGACGTTCGGGTTGGACAGCGACCAGCTCCAGTGGTTCGGCTCATCCAAGAGTCCGATCCAGGCTCGCTACAGAGAACCAGACCCTCAGGTTGAGAAACCTCCTTCCTTCTCCTGAGAAACCAACTTCCTCCAAAGACACTTTATGATAATAAACTATAAAACTTTTACAGAACCGATAATTATTATTCAGTAATGAATAATTTATGTCTTAGAGATAAAAATAACAAATTAAAGTGTATGAACATTACATGTGGCTTATAAATGTATCCTCTAGTAATTCAGGCTTTATTGTGTCAGCTCCTAAACCAGGAAAACTGATGGAATCAAAATGTTTGTATTCTAAAAAATAATTTTATGCACAATTTAGACAAACATATTTCATAAAAATTATTTTGTAGAAATATCAAGCAGGCCTCATGAAGATCTCAGAGAACTCATTCTTTCTGCATTGACTCATTTTTGTAAAGCATTTTTTCAAAACTTTTTTTGTTTCTGAACAATCTTTAAAATGTAAACAGTTCTGGTCTTCCAGGATGCAAAGCTGCTTTTTCTGACTGTAATTTACATAAATGCATACAAACAAACTTTATTCTAAACATCTGTGAAACTCTGGATACTTTCTATGAAAGTATTACCAGACAAATTTAGAAAAAATACTCGAATTTCTAATCGTATGGACAAAATATTAGAAATTATTGCTACCTATCATCAAACCAAATGGTGAAAACTTGAGTTTTGAAGAGAAATCCTGATGTGAAACAGAAACAAACGTGTTTGTTTACATGGTTCAAGTCTCCGTTGACCATCTGCGCCACGTCGGTCATGTTGACCAGCGTCGTTACGTTCTCCAAGCTGCTTAAGGTCACCAGGTCAACGAACTGCTCTCTGCAGAAACTCTGAGCCGCCGTCCAGTTCTTCAACTCGTTGACGTAATGAAACTGACGTTCAGAGAGAGACGAGGCGGCAAACAGCCCTGCAGCACCAACGCATCAAAACACCGGTAATATAAAATATATATATATAATAATATTAAATATAAAAACATTTATTGTCCCTCTGTGAGATTACTAAGCTGTAATCTTAGTTAGCATGCAGATTCACATAAATGTAAAATATAAAACAAAAACAGAGACTGTAGAGTAAAGAAGAAAAAAATCCTCTACAGTTAATAAAATAATGTAACAGAGCAGGATTGTTAAAAAAAAAAATAATACGTTTGTTTAAGAAATGCATTTTAAATCACATCTAACTCTCTGTAATCTTGAGTTAAAAAAGCAAAATACTGTATCTTGATTTATAAATGGAAGAAATGGTTATGAAAAATCAGACAGTTAAGTTGTGAAAATAACAAAAAGCTACAATAATCTGTGAGAGAAACAACTAAAATATGTTACAGAAATGGACTTTACATGTTGATTATTTGGTAGACAACAAATAAATGTCATGAATAACAGCATAAAATTTAATGTTCCGTGTTATGTTAACAATAAAACAATTGTTTTAGAATAAAAGTAATTAATTTTGTTAAGACAGAGAAAACTTTCCGGTTTGTAGAATCAATTCACGTTAAAAATGATCTAGTAAAACCTCCTACCTTTAAACCGACTGCTAGATATTTTATGGATCTGTTACAAAATGATTTACTTCACATTGAATATTAACACAGGAGAAAACCACAGCATGAAACGAACCGCCTGAAGCCTGAACTTGCCTGAAGCGACTGTGAGGTACTGAAGGACCTCCATCCTGGTTCCTTTGGGTCAGAACTGCAGATCTGCAGCTGCTGGATTTACTTATCACACCGGCGTCACGCACATGCAAACGGAGAACGCAGACCGTTTGCATCCTCAGCCTGATGCAGGCAGAGAAATCTGAACGATTCAAAGTGGCTTCATTTCCATGATTCTCAAATGACTCGTTAGTCTGAAGGTTTCACTGAAACATCCGTCATAAATCAAACCTTCACTGAAAAGCTGGACCAATTTCACCTCATCATTAAGATTAACATTCACATTTTTCCACCTAAAAGAATTGAGATATAATTTATTTCATAATTCTGTTTAAAGATTATTTTTCGATCAATATTATTTACTAGTGTGGTGGTTTATACTTTGAAACCACAAAAACATCCATCCATCCATCCATCCATCCATCCATCCATCCATCCATCCATCCATCCATCCATCCATCCATCCATCCATCCATCCATCCATCCATCCATCCATCCATCCATCCATCCATCCATCCATCCATCCATCCATCCATCCATCCATCCATCCATCCATCCATTCATTCATTATCTGAACACCCTTCTCTCTCCCAATGGGGTCAGGAGGGTTGCTGGTTCCTCTCCAGCTGCGTCCCAGGCGAGAGGCGGGTTCACCCTGGACGTGTCGCCAGTCTGTCGCAGGGCAACACAAAACATTTTATTATCAAATCAGAGGTTTTTAAATGGGAAAATGTATTTTAAATTACGGCATGAATTTAATAGAATAGAATTCAACTTTATTGTCGTTGCACCGTCACAAGTACAAGCAACAAAATGTAGTTTGCATCTATCCAGAAGTGCTATACAAGATATAAATATTTATTTACAGGTGTACAAGACTAAATATAAATATAAATATAAATATGGGAGCTATATACACAGATTATACAGATTATTCAGATTATACAAGAGTGTTAGGAAATGGATTATATATGTATTAGTGGGTTTATAATACAAGATAAATAATGGCAGATAAAATTTACAGATTGTATATGTGTGTGAGGAAAACAGTCCGTGGTGTGTGTGTGGGTGTGTGTGTGTGTGTGCGTGCGTGTGTGTGTGTGTGTGTGTGTGTGTGTGAGGATAGTCCATGTGTTATTGTTGTATGAGAGGATGGAGTACAGTCCATATAGTTTATGTTTTATGTCAGGAGGCGTTCAAAAGCGTGACAGCTGTGGGAAAGAAGCTGTTCCAGGTCCTGGTGGTTCTGGTTCTGGTGGTTCTGGTTCTGGTGGTTCTGGTCCTGGTGGTTCTGGTGGTTCTGGTTCTGGTGGTTCTGGTTCTGGTGGTTCTGGTCCTGGTGGTTCTGGTTCTGGTGGTTCTGGTTCTGGTGGTTCTGGTCCTGGTGGTTCTGGTGGTTCTGGTCCTGGTGGTTCTGGTGGTTCTGGTCCTGGTGGTTCTGGTGGTTCTGGTTCTGGAGGTTCTGGTCCTGGTGGTTCTGGTCCTGGTGGTTCTGGTCCTGGTGGTTCCGGGTCCTGGTGGTTCTGGTGGTTCTGGTGGTTCTGGTTCTGGTGGTTCTGGTCCTGGTGGTTCTGGTCCTGGTGGTTCTGGTGGTTCTGGTCCTGGTGGTTCTGGTGGTTCTGGTTCTGGAGGTTCTGGTCCTGGTGGTTCTGGTCCTGGTGGTTCTGGTGGTTCTGGTCCTGGTGGTTCTGGTGGTTCTGGTTCTGGAGGTTCTGGTCCTGGTGGTTCTGGTCCTGGTGGTTCTGGTCCTGGTGGTTCTGGTGGTTCTGGTTCTGGAGGTTCTGGTCCTGGTGGTTCTGGTCCTGGTGGTTCTGGTCCTGGTGGTTCCGGGTCCTGGTGGTTCCGGGTCCTGGTGGTTCTGGTCCTGGTGGTTCTGGTCCTGGTGGTTCTGGTCCTGGTGGTTCTGGTGGTTCTGGTTCTGGAGGTTCTGGTCCTGGTGGTTCTGGTCCTGGTGGTTCTGGTCCTGGTGGTTCCGGGTCCTGGTGGTTCTGGTGGTTCTGGTCCTGGTGGTTCTGGTGGTTCTGGTTCTGGAGGTTCTGGTCCTGGTGGTTCCGGGTCCTGGTGGTTCCGGGTCCTGGTGGTTCCGGGTCCTGGTGGTTCCGGGTCCTGGTGGTTCCAGGTCCTGGTGGTCCTGGTGGTTCTGGTCCTGGTGGTTCTGGTGGTTCTGGTCCTGGTGGTTCTGGTGGTTCTGGTCCTGGTGGTTCTGGTGGTTCTGGTCCTGGTGGTTCTGGTCCGTAGGTGTCTGTAATGCCTCCCAGAGGGCAGGAGGGAAAACAGTGTGTGTGCTGGGTGAGTGAAGTCCTTTGTGATTTTCCCGGCCCTTTTCAAACTCGCTTCCTGTAGACGTCCTTGATGCCAGGCAGCGGTGCCCCAGTGATGTACTGGGCAGTTTTCTCCACCCTCTGCAGCACCTTCCGGTTGGAGACAGAGCAGTTCCCAAACCAAGCTGTAATACAGTTGGTGATGATGCTCTCAATGGTGCAGCAGTAGAAGTTCGTGAGGATCTCTGAGGACAGGTGGTTCTTCCTCAGGGTCCTCATGAAGAAGAGGCGCTGATGCCCCTTCTTGATGAGTTTGGAGCAGCTGGTCGTCCAGGTCAGGTCCTCAGAGATGTGGACTCCCAGGAACTTAAAGGTGTCCACACACTCCACCACTGTCCCCTTAATGTGGATGGGTGGATGTAGGTCAGCGTTCCTCCTGAAGTCCACGGGAAGCTCCTTGGTCTTCTCGGTGTTCAGCTGCAGGTTGTTTTTGTCGCACCACTCAACCAGATGCTCTACCTCCTCCCTGTAAGCGGCCTCATCATTATCTCTGATGAGGCCGATCACCGTGGTGTCGTCTGCAAACTTGATGATGGCGTATGAGCCGTGGACCGGTCTGCAGTCGTAGGTGAAGAGGGAGTAGAGGAAGGGACTCGTCACACAGCCTTGTGGCACTCCGGTGTTTATGATGATGGTGGATGAGAAATGGTTGTCCAGCCGGACATGTTGAGGTCGACAGGTCAGGAAGCCGAGTAGCCAGTTGCACAACGTCTGTGAGTTTGGTAATGAGTTGTGATGGGATGACAGTGTTGAATCCTGAACTAAAATCTAAGAACAGCAGTCTGGCGTAAGTGTTCTTGCTGTCCAGGTGAGAAAGGACAGAGTGCAGTGTTATGGAGACTGCATCCTCTGTGCTCCTGTTCTGCCTGTATCGACCAATTGGTGGGGGTCTAGTGTGGGAGGGAGACAGGATCTGAGGTGCGCTAGGACCAGCCACTCCAAGCACTTGGTAATGATGGGGGTAAGGGCTACCGGGCGGTAGGCATTGAGTCTGGTTGGGTTGGGATTCTTGGGGATTGGAACGATGGAGTAGACTTGAAGCAGGTCGGTACCACAGCGCGGGCCAGGGACAGGTTGAACCACTGAACAAAAGCTAAATGTGCAGCAGTATGATTTGGATCAGTAAATCACAAAAAGACCAGTTTGCTGTTTGTGGTGTTTTATTGAAGTCTTCAGGTTCACACACACGTTTTCCTTCTGCAGAGCTAGTTTCTACATAAAAACATTAAACTTTATATTTTAAATTACATCACAAATAAATGTACTATTTGTCTACTGTAAGAGGATTATGGGTATTAGAAAACAGCAAACCATGTTAATAACAAACAAACAATATTTTCAGCAGAAGTATCTTCCTGTCTGAAGCTCGTCACTAGTCCTGGTGGAAAATCCTCCCATCTGATTGGTCAAGCCATCTCAGCTTTACGTCTCCTTCCACTCTGCTGTCCTTCAGCTTCTGTTCAAACTGACAAACGAAAAGAAAAAATATTTGATCAAACTTGGACAAAATCATTCCCTGAAGTTCCAGAAAGCAAACAGGCAGTGAATGGCAAAACGCGCTGCAAACACAAATGATACTCCAAAACACACACACACACACACACACACCCACACACGCACACACACACACACACACACACACACACACACACACACGCACACGCACACACACACACACACGCACACACACCCATACATACAGAAAAAGAAAACAAATACGAAAGAAAAACACTGCAAACTAAGAAACAGAAGGGACAACATCTAAAATACCAAATATGTTACGATGCAAACAGAAGTACTCCAGACCACTAGGGGGAGTCGATCACCAAATCCAAACCAGGATGTCATGATTTAACAGACGTCCAGAAGAAAGTTGGAGGAAGAAAAAAGCTGCATTTTACTTCATGTCTTTTCCAAACATACAATATATTACAGAATAGCTGCATATTTACGTGGGTAATATTACCAACGGTAGACTCCCCCTAGTGGTCTGGAGCACTTTTATTCTGAAAGTCTGCTTCTGGGTATTGGTCAGTGAACATTGTACTGAATATGAAGCTGAATATGTAGTTTATAAGTTAAACATGTAATTTTAAACCACATATTTAGCTTGCTAATGAAGTATTTAGTTTGAAACTGTGACATTTTCCCTCCTATGACATTAGTGCTTTTTGACTGTAACAGCTCTCTGTCTGAAATGAGGTGAGTGGGAATGAAGGAGGCTGCTGCAGCAGGCTGTACCTGCTGCAGCAGGTCTGCCAGCACCGCCGGGTCACCCAGGTCCAGAGAGGAAGACTTCAGCAGCTTCACCTTCACCACCTGCTTTGAACCTGGAACTTTGACAAACAAACTGGTGTCACAACCTTCCCCATCTGACATGGAAAGGAAAACTAAAATGGAGGAATTCATGAAATCAGGATTTTTAAGGTTCTGTTCTGACCTGCTACAGAAAATATTGAGATATTTCACAGAAGAGGAAAGTTAATCTGTTGCAATCTCTTTAAAGTTCTGTAAACTCTGAATCGAACTCTGTGGAGATTATACTTGCTTTAGATTTATTTAAGGATTTACTGTTTGTGACTTTTAGAGAAGCTGATGGATGCAAAGTGACCATCCAGTCACGGTCAGCAGGTCAGCTGACGGACAGACGTTCTGAAATAAAGGTTTTGCTCTGAACTTTTTCAATATTTTAACTAAATCCTTTTGAAATTTGTTAGCAGAAACAAACTGAATCATTTTCCTGAGGAAATCTTAAGAATCAAGGCTTACCTGCGTTGCAAAAAAAAGGCATTTTCCAGGAGCAAGGCTGGTCCTCCCACCGCCCGTCGTCTGCAAGAACGGCTGCTGCACAGTTCTCCTTTGACCCGTTGGGCTCCGACTCTCTCCAGTGGCGGAAGGAGGAGTTGCTGCCATCCACCCACATCCAGGAGTTTCTGTATATACCGATCCAGACCTGATTCTCTCCTGCTGATTGGACTAGGCCCTTTATCTGCTCGTTCTCTGACATGCTCCTCACGCTGGCCAGGTCAGTGTGATGCTCTCTGCAGTAGCTCTGGGCTGCAGGCCAGCTCATCGTCTGGTTGATGAAGATCAGCGAAACATTCTGCTCTGAAATCATCCAGCAGATAAAATCAGCTGCTGCTCGTCTTCTGAGCGACCAGTAATCAGTCTGTGATCGGCCATCACCGGCTGCATTTCCATCGATCAAAGAATTGCACAGTTTGACATTTTAAAAATAAATCTGCTTAATGGAAACATTAGAATTTCAAAAAGCTTCTTTGTTCAAAAAACAGAAACACTTTTCATGTCATGAGTCACATGACCAACAACCGGATGATGCCGCTGCCGCAAACCATGAAGAAGAAAACCACAGGAAGTAGTTGACGACCCAGCATGTTTTTTAATAACTTGTCAGATAATTTTAATTCCATTTTTTACTCAATGGAAAAACGGCTATTCTGAAATTATTATTATTTTTTTTACATTAGCAGAATATTAACAAAGTACCAACATTTGTAATGGAAACTCTGTGGATTAGCTCTTCCACAAGGCAGGACATAGAACAACCAGGCCCCTCCATTCAGGGCTTAGACAGGTCAAAGGTCAGGAAAAGGGCAGCTGGCATTTCTGCAGACCCCACACATCCTGGACACAAACTGTTTAGACTTTTACCATCCGGTCGGCGCCACAGAGACGGTTTCTTCCTCTGTTCCGTCGTTCTTATGAACACAATGATTATATTTTTCTTTTCCTTATGTATAAAAAACAGAATGACCTTGGAGATCATTCAGGAAACAAACATGTTTGGAGAACAAGGAGACGACAGAAGAATCTGGAAGGAAAGACTGAAACTAAACGGCTTATAAAGCAAAACACAGGAGAAAATAAACTACATAAAATACAAATCACCACTAATTCAGAAAAAAATCTAAGATCCAGAGGAAAATCCAAAATAACACGAGAAACAAGAGAAACCAGACCGGTGACACAACAGGTGAGAAACCAAAGCAGTAATTCTGCTGGGAGAGATTCCTGGGACTCGTTAAGTCCAGGTGCGTTAACATTTAAAATAACTGCAAGAAAATTTCTAAAAACAGAAGATAGAACAACATGAGCAACAGAACCCAAAACCCCAAAACTGGCTAACTAGAAATAGCTAGAGCAAAAAATACTCCAGATACAAAACAACAAACATCTGATAGAACCGAAATGAGAAATAAAACTGAAAAACTATTAAAGATGTGATTTTTCTTGATATATAAAGATCAAAATGACTCAGAACATTTAGCTTCACTCTTAAGACCTTAGACTAGCTAATCCACATTAAACAGGTGAAGCAAACAAAGATTCATATGAGAAACAACATTTTTCCACTTGTTGTTTAAGGAACTGCTAGATTTTTGGTTCATTCTTTCAATATTGATAATAAAATACCAAATCTTATCTTCATTTTGATACAAGCTCAGAGGAAAGGTCAAGAATTCATCCTGATTAATTTATTTTTGAGTTATGGTGTCATGTTTGTTAAGACATAAATGCAGAGGTTTGGTCTGATCCTCTGTTCTCACCCTGTACGTCGTGGCAGATTACTTTGGCCAACATCTGGCAGGGATTATCGTTCCAGAAGCCGCTGTTCCACATCCCGCCGCAGCTTTCTTTCCCCTGGTAGTTGTTTGGTTCCCCAATCCTCCAGTTCCTGAACGCAGCTTCTCCGTCTCTGTAGAAGTTGGGGTCAGTAATGGACCACCTCCAGCTGTCCAGGTCGTCAAACAAACCGATCCAGGCTCGCTACAAGCAGCACATCACATCTGAGTGAAAACTGGGCAGTGACTCAGCTTTAACGTTTAACCACAAGAAACCTGAGGAAGGACTTGGAACTACGGTCAGAATGAGCAGCTGGGCATTTTTAAACGTACATGTTGGAAACTTGTGTTCATGTAGACCATGGCGTCCAGATCCACCATGTTGGTCAGGAGCGTCACGTCCTCCATGCTGCTGACCGACACCAGGTCCAAGAAGTTCTGTCTGCAGAAACTCTGAGCGTCTGGCCAGGTCATCAACTCATTGACAAAAACAAACAGGTGTCCAGGGAGCGCCGAGGCGACACACAGCACTGCAGCACAAACACAGCAAGACTCATTTCATCTGCAGTTCATTATCAACCATGTTGGTCCTGAAAGGGAGTAAACTTCAGGATTTTCAAATACTCCAGTATTTTTTATATTCACAAATATTCGGAAGCATTAAAACAGCTCACTTCACATTATGAATGAAGAACAACATCTGCAAAACTCACCCTAAAGTTTGATCCGTTTAAAGTTTATGATAATAAAAATCAGTTGGCTGCTCAGACAGAGTAGATGATGGTGGCCAACAGGTGCAAATGCTTCACAGTCAGACAAACATCATGCAGAAACATGAATGCTGCAAACTCTAAAACTCAAACACAAAAGACTAAAAAGACTAAAAAGACTAATCCAACAGAAAAACAAAAACATCCCATAAAGACAGAAAACAGCAACAAAAAGCTGCAACTAAAAACTGCTGCAACCACAGCAACAGAAGCAAAAGAGAGAATGTAACAGCGTGTATAAAACTGGCTCCAGACCACCAGGGGGCGTCGCCTCCACAGGGGACCGACATCAGTAAAGACTCCATGTCATGATTTTAACAGATGTGATTTTAATGAGAAAGTTGGAGAAGAAAAGAAAGGCCTGTGTCTTTTACTCAGCAGCACATTTACATAGTAATATTACATACTCTATACTCCCCCTAGTGGTCTGGAGGAGTTACATTTTTTGGAACAGGTTCGTAGTGTTTAAATTTTTTCCTTTAATTTGTTTAGTTGATTGCAGGATTTTCTGTTGATGTTTTTTGGTACTTTGAATCCTTCATGAGTTCATGGTGCGTTTCGCCGTTACCTGTTTACAGCTGTCAGCCACAATTAGTGATGACATCACTAATACTGGGCCAATACTGAGTAAATTGAAGCTGGTATTGATGAAACTGATCTGATACTTTGTACAAAAACATGTAATTTGCCTCTTAAGTCTAAAAGAACTGTTGTAATTGGCTTCCTAAAAAGAAGACATCACTCTAATGCAGGGGTGTCAAACTCCAGTCCTCGAGGGCCGGTATCCTGCAACTTTTAGATGTGCCTCTGCTGCACCACACCTGAACAGAATAATTAGGTCATTAAGGCTCTGGAGAACTGATCTACACAAGGAGGAGGTGATTAAGCAATTTCATTCCAGTGTTTTGTACCTGTGGCACATCTAAAAACTGCTGGACAGCGGCCCTCGAGGACTGGAGTTTGACACCTGTGCTCTAATGTATTCATTTTAAACTCAGAAATCATTTATCATTTAGTATTTTAACAGCAGTAGAAAATCATACAAAATATTTGAAAATGTTGCAAACTAAAAAAAACCAACAAAGTAATAAACCTACTTTTGTTTAGTTATTAAGAAGTTCTATAAATGAAAGTTGACTGTCGTTGTGTTTGTGTCTGAGTGAGAGACGCTGCTTTCCTGACGCATTACACACTCACCAGGCGGAAGAAAAAGTAGTTCCCATCAACGCTGCCTCAGTCTGAGTTACTTTCTATCCTTCTTTTGTTTAGTTACATTATCTCAAATGACTGAAGTATTGAAGTATTGATACTTAGATTTGAGAATTGATCTTAAAGCATGAAGGTATCGGAAGGCAGAAGCATCAATAATCTGCACATAACTGGTCACAATAGTGTAAACCTCATATTTTAACCACAAGCACAACAAATAAAATAAAACAATAACAGTCAATCTCTGAGTTTATTTTGCAAAAGTCAAATTTAAACTAGCACTTCTGCATCCTGCTAATTATTATTATTATTATTATTATTATTATTATTATTATTATTATTATTATTATTATTATTATTATTATTATTATTATTATTATTATTATTATCATAAAAAGATATTAAATGTAACATTTTCTATGTTAATCTTAAAATCTGAGTTTGTCATAAGTTGCTTATATCAGCAGAGCAATAAAACCTTGTTGAGCTCTTTTAGAACTTCTGATACGTGTTTTTGAATAAACTCTGAGTACATTTTTACAGAGATATTCACCTCCTGACCTCACAGTGGTAAAAATAAAGCGTAGTTAAGAGGAAGCAGGCGAAGCCTTACGTGATGCAGCGGTGAGGAAGTGAAGCGCGTCCATCATCTCTGCTGCTGCAGCCTGACTGCAGACCTGCAGCTGTTTATTGTTGCACTTATGATTCTGTTGTCACGGACATGCAAAGGAACGATACAAACCATTTGCATTTTTTGCTGACAATACCTGAACCATTCATGAAACTTCATACTATTCAAACCAGAGTCATTTACATCCTATTTTACTCATCACTCATTTCCCTCAAGACGCTTCAAAGTCACTCAAGAGAAAAATGTTTTCATTTCAGGGGAAAATCTTTCTCTGAAGGAACCTGCTCAGATGTAAAAAGTCTTCAACCCCTAAAGCTGAAACTGTTGCTGCAGCTGCCATCAAACTGTCATTTTTCATCAGAACCTTGACCGGCTCTGTTCGGACGGATTGTTTTAGTTTGGGTTCCTTCCAGCACAAACTGCCTGTTTAAGGACATGAAACAGTTATTCTGTTGTACTTTGACTACGCCACTTCACTTTTCTTATTGGTCATATTTTACTTCAAACTTCACTCAAATCATATGAGCTGAGATTCAATTAGTGCCAGATTGATTTTGTTTATTTAATTTATGAGAAGAAAACGCCTCGACGACGGAACGATTAATCCCAAAATGATTCGTCTCCTGGAGATTCAAATCTCAGTAGTTTTAATTTAACCGATGAGACACAGACCCTGTAGAAGAAAATAAAACCAGGGTCTTGGTTAAAAATTACTTGTAAATTGGCATCTTTGGACTTTTAGAACGATTTTGTAAAAATGAAGCTTAGCAGCAGAAATGCTTCAGATCCAAACAGAATTGAGTTTTTTGAGGTTTCAGCAGAAAAGCTTCCAGCTGTTTGGCAGATAAGTGGCAGTTCAAAGTGTTTTACATGATTAAAACACAACAAATAAACAGAAACTAACATTATGTTACAGCAGTACTGAAAACTAATGGAGATGCAATGAATCTATTTTATCATAACATTTTCTTCTCCCAATAAACTGAACTCAAACTATTCACATCCATGGCACTATTACACTCTTTTAAAAATGACAATGAATAGTAAATTATTTTGTTTTTAACTCAGATTTACACATATTGTACGAAAAGCCATTTTGGATCCGACTCTGCTATTTTAATTACTGTGCAGAAATATTTCTGATATGCTGTAAATTTAATTCTTGGTGCAACTTTTTACAGTAAATTTTTAATAGTTTTAATCTTAAAAAGAAGGAATGGTATGGTCTGGAAATAATTTGCATGGAGACGAGTGATGGGTTTGACTGACCGGAAGCTGCTATGCCCACAGCTGCCACTAGAGGGCAGACGAAATTCAGTTCATCAATTCGACTGTGTTCTCTATTAAGAGTTAGCGGAGATGAGTCGTTATATAAAAACACAAAACAGCAAAAATAGAAAATTAAATCCATTCTTTCTGCTTCTTGGTGAGTTTAAAGAAAACAGCAGGGAGGAAACGCATCAAGATGTTAGTCAGAGCTTTGTGTTAAAATGACTAAAACGTCTTTTTGCATACAATCATTCATTTAAAATTTTAAAATTACATCATCAGACAGACGTAGGTGTAATTACCAGTAACTACTATCAGCAATTATGATAATTATTCAAAGCCAAACTGAACTCCAAAGTCAAAACACCACAAACAAGATAAACATGAAGAATAATGTATTTGAAACGTAATCAATTGAAAATTTATTGACGGAATCTGACTTGATGTTGTGTTTTTAATGTTGATTCTATGTTGCATTGTTTTTTTGTGTTTGATTTGATGTAAAGCACTTTGAAATGCCTTGCTGCTGAAATGTGCTATACTAATAAAGTTTGATTGATTGATTGATAAAAGCAACAAATGAGAATTAAAATGAAACGGAGAAGTAGATTAATTTATGAATCTACTTCTATTGTGAAGTTTTAATCTTTAACAAATAAAACAACAGGAACAAAACTGTTTATTCATATGCTTTATTTGAATTTATTTATCCTTGTGTCTTCCATCAGCGACGCCATCGAGGCCTGACGTCCTGGAGGAAGTGACATCACCAGTGAGAAGGTCACATGGTCACGTCGGGGGAGGAGTTAGCGATTTTTAGCACAGATGAAGAAATTCCTTCTGCTGCACCCTTCATCGTTCACGTATTGAGTAGGTCCTGAAAAGATCAGCAACGATCAATAATCAATTCTACTCATCAGATCAACTGGAATTATTAAGTATTTTAGCAGAAAGTCATTTTTTAAAATGTCTGTTCGTGTAGAAAGAGGCAGTTTGTGGATGTTCACCTTTCAGGTTGATCTCCATGCAGTTTTCTCTGCCACCCTGGTTGTTTGGTTCCCCTCTGCCCCACTGGATGTAGTCGAAATTTGACCCGTCACTCCACAGCCACAAACGCTCCTGAAAGGAAGACTCTGTTTTTAGCTTCAGTCTGTTGCAGAACCTCAGACACAGCAGGTGTAGACGCACCACTCTGTGATGAGCTAAAGTTGGAATGAATGTGCTGGATACTTGGAAGCCTGGTTGAATCGAACTGAATGACTTCCGTCGGCAAAGCATCTCTCAGAACCACAAACGTGAACAAACTGACCTTGACGGCGTCGTAGCCTCCGACCCAGGTTCTGTCCCAGGATCTTCTCACAGTTTTGACCAGGTTCTTCAGGAACATGTACTCACTGTGGCTGTGGAAGGAGGCCAGGTTTGCACCGAGTGCGGTGCAGATACGCTGGAGGTAAAAGAAATCACAAAATGCAAACAAAAGCTTAAAAGAAACAGAACTAAAACGTTCAACTGTAAAACCCAGATGGAGGATTTTATTCTGGTTCTGGTTGTGCTGGAGGATTCCTCCTGTTAAAGGAGAGTTTTTCCTCTCCACTGTTGCTATGTGCATGCTCCGTATGAGGGATGGCTGTCAAGTGACAGCTAGAATTAATTGGAATGTGTGTGTGACTGAATTGAAATGTTTTTTTTGTAATTTCTTTTGAATTAGTTCTACATAAATAAACTGAATTAAATAAATGAATTCGGATTGTAATTTCAGATTACAGATTAAATCCACAAACACACTTTGGAAATAGCAAACTGATTATCCCTGAAACAAACATCAGATGAACCAAAAGGTGAAATAATAATAAAAAAGAGACAGATTTAAAAAACACGAAGCATCAACAGGTTTTTAGTTTTCTCTACCTCAGCATTCACCCAGTCAGTTTGGTAATTATTAAAGTAGAAACAGCGAGAACCGTACTGAGTCCAACCACCAGGGCAACCTGTGGAACACAGCAGAAGAAATCCCAAACAGGAGAAAAACAACGAGACCTAATCTGGAAAAGAGTCCAGATGAGTTTGTAATAAATGTTATTAAATGGAACAGAAAGGCAGCAGCTCATAAACACTTTACACCAAAACATCTTCACTTATTTCATCACGTCTGACAAAATTCAGACAAACTTTTAAAGAGTTTGTTTTCTGTCAGGTTGAAATACTTACATTCACCCTGTGAACAGACAGAGAGAGGAAATAAAAAAATTAATCTGGATGCATCTCAAAAGCTGTTAAACGGCGTAGCAACAAACATATTTATCCCCGAGGTAAAAACACCTAAAACACTGAAATATTAATCATTATATTGGTCAGAAAGCAAAACTGATATCTTATTTAAATTAATCACAGAGTTAAATGTTTCAAACCTGTATTTGTTGTAGTTTTATAAAGAGCTAAAAGCTAGAATTCAGTGTCTCAGGAAATTATAATTTTACAAAAAGATTCTGGATGTATGAATGTTATGGACATTATGTTCTGCACAACCACTGGCACCGTCCATAAGGAGAGCAAAGGTCATTGCTGAAGAAGCTCAACAGAGTTCTGCGTCCAAATATGTTCATAAAAAGTTCAGTGGAAGGAAAAAGTGCAGGGATAAGCGCAGGTTTGAGGGGATTGCCAAGCAAAAGTTTGAGTTTTTATTTTCTGTCAGACAAGATCATCAAATGTACAAGAAATAAAGGCTTGAAACACGAAGACCTCTGTCACTGTAGAGGCTGAAACTGTTAGAGTAAAACAGTGTTTCTCAATTCCAGTCCTCAGGCCTCCTGCTCTGCATGTTTTAAATGTACCTCTATTCCAGAACAGCTGATTCAAATGATTGCATGACCATCAAGTGCTGCAGAAGCCTGTTAATCACCTACAGATTCAATCCAGGTGTGTGGCAGAAGGGAAACACCTAAACCATGCAGGGCGGGGGGCGTTAAGACCGGAACTGAGAAACACTGGAGTAAAGGAAGACGATGACAGACTTACAGCCGTCCAGAGCGCGCAGCTCAGACCGATGAGAAAGACGACATGAAGAACTGAAGCCATCTGTAGGGAGAATCACCAGAGAAATGAGATAACAGAACCTCTAGATGTTTTCATGCCCTTAACTTTACAGCCACAAACTCTCATAGTTATTAATATTAATGTGACAGAGGCAAAGCAAATTTAGCAAATTTTTTGTGACTTTTATGAGACAAATGAAGAAACTCCCTGACTGAAAAATCACTGCATCACTGCTTGATAAATACCAGGAACCACTGCCCAGCAGAGGATGCAGCATCTACCACCCTGAAAAAAGTCTTCACATCTACAGCTCGTTTCTGTACTTTCATAATCGATCTGCATTTTCTCCATCATTCCTTTGAGACTAATAAAGAATCTCCTGCTGCACCTGAACACCTCCACCTGTTTGTGAACTCAACTTCCTGCCTGGAAAAAAAACACTCGATCATCACCAGCATGTGGAAATTTCATCACATTTGTTGTTCATATTCAGTATCTGATGAAATGACAAAAGATCTATTTAAATTTAAAATTATATAAAGCATTGAGATAAAGAAGAAGAGCTCCAACGTTACCGTTCTTTGGGTTGTGAGCAGTGAAGTGCGTCTCAACAGCAGAACTTGGTACCAGGATGTTCAGGGATGGGAGGGCAGCCTTTAAATACCCTCACTGGGTGGTGTGACCATAATCTGTCAACATCATCAGGACAAAGAAATAATATTTCCACAGTCTACATTTCATGAACATATACAGATACAAAGGTATCAGCTAACATGATGAACCTCCCACAGTCAACAAGCTGCTGTTGATGAAAGTCTGATGTAATTATTGTTTTACACACACAAAGTTACTGCAAAATGTTCTATATTTAATTTTGACCTGTTGTCATTTTTATTCTGTATAAATATCAATAAACTGTGACAGACTGGCGACCTGTCCAGGGTGACCCCGCCTCTCGCCCGGGACGCAGCTGGAGAGGAACCAGCAACCCTCCCGACCCCATTAGGGAAGAAGAGTGTAAAGAAAATGGATGGATGGATAAATATCAATAAAATATGGAACAAAAATAAATTACACAGATTTACACATTATATTATTGATTTCACTGTTTATTTCAAAGTTTAAGGTTTCAGTTCATTTAGGTAAATGACAGATATGATTATGACATTTTTAGCCAAGAATGGTTTGAAATGTTTATTTGGGGCCAATTCTGCATTCAATAAATCCACTATTATCTGCTGTTGTAGTGGCAGTTTCTGTTCTTGATGTGCTTCAATTCTTCATAATCATTAATCCAAACTTGTTGTTGGTTTGGTGGGAGTTAATTTAACTTTTCCCTTTGCTGTGGCCAAATTAATAATAGCAACATTTCCAGGTTTCATTTTGTTACCAGACAGTTCTACTGCAGCAGTGTGGATATGGATGGTAAGTAAAAGAAAAGTCTTTTTGCTCTCCAGCTGCAGGCCTGAAATTTCCAGATGTAAATAAAAACATGCAACATGTCTGTAACTGATGGCTTCATGTTTTCACTGGTTTCACGTTACCATGGAGATTCAGAGACAGATTCTCTCAATAAATTGTCTTAATCTAAAGTTTATCATCTTTTCCCAGAGAAATAAAATGACATGACAAAACAAGTTTCTTCATGCAACAGATTTATTGGAAATCAGATTTTATCCTTGTGTCTTCCAGCAGCGACGCCATCGAAGCCTGACATCCTGGAGGAAGTGACATCACCAGTGAGAAGGTCACATGGTCATGTTGGATTTCTCAGGAAGAGGGAGGAGTTAGACTCTTTTGGCACAGATGTAGAAAAAATTATTGTTGCACGCTATATCGTTCAGAAACAGAGCTGATCCTGAAAAGAGATAAAAAAATAATATCAGGAAAATATTTCAGCAGCAGGTGAATCTGTTTGGGATCCTAAATCAGCAGATCGTAAGATTTATTAAAATCATAAAATGAACTTGATTTATCAAATATTAGCTGCACAGCTCCATCTTTCTGAGGAGAGTTTTAAACAAAAGCTCAGAGGCTGATTGATGATGTTCACCTCCCGCGTTGATCTCCATGCAGTTTTCATTTCCACCAGCGTTGTTTGGTTCCCCGCTGCCCCACGGGGCGGAGGTGAACTTTGACCCGTCACTCCACAGCCACACACCCTCCTGAAACCAAATGTTTTTTAATAACACATTTTATTATGCATACATTTTATTTCCTTTCAGAAAAAAAATCTGAGTTTTAAATGTATTTAAACCAACATTTACTATTTTGGAGAAAGCATGAAGCAATGGGAAGATCAGTCTTGATTCAGCAGCAGGAAAAAAAACTGAATGAAAGTAGCATTCACAATGACGCGAGGACAAATTCTGGAAAGGAAGTGATGTTAGAGGTTATCTTCCACTTTAACTGCGGAAAGATATATGTTAAATTTGGAGCAAGGCGCTCTCCTGCGCAAATTCCAAGAGCTGAAACTCTCGCGTGCAAATCCTGAGAGCTGATAATTGATGACAGTTTGAAAATTTGTTTTCCGGAGACATAGAGTCTCCTTGCATGCCATGTGTGTTGACCCAGAGGTCATGGGAGTCTTCCTGACAGGGGATGACTGTCCCACAACAGGTGAGGCCTGTCCCGTATTCTGTATTAAAGCCAGACACACACACAGGTATGAAGTTTTTTCACATGTACAGGTCATAAAACTTAGGGATTTTGATTGCTGGTGGAAAGTTCAGATCACTGTGGTGAGTCCGGTCAGAACTCCAAAAAACGTAGAGTCGCACTCCAGGAGGTTCAACTTGTACTTGCTGTTTATTCTCAACTTGTAACTGTGTGTATGGTTTTTCTAGAAAGACAGTCAATAATACCACATCAGTGTCCGGATAATTCCCAACAAAAGACTGAACTAGTATCACCCATGCTAAACAACTGCAATATTAATAATTACAAACATCTCGTTTCCAGATAAATACGCTGCACGAGAAGGAAAACCAGGTTTTGTAGCTCTTAAGCGCACACATGTACAAAGCATGCTATAAATTAAGGGCAAACTGAAATATTCTGTTGGACAAACAATGTCACCAAAATTACTTACTAACATTTCACGCACACACATCGAGAGAAGGTGACAACAAACTGCAAACAGCAAGATGAAATATACAAACTGCTAACGGTAAAACTCTGCAGCTCCTTTTTTTATTTTCTCTCCCCTTCTTCGTCTGCATGCTGCTCTAAGCTCCGCCCCTTAAAGGGCTCAACATGGCAGACTGCCGGCAGCCTTTTTCACAGGTCACATTTATCTAAAAGTAATCAGCCATGGTTTTACAGTGTAGCACAAACATAGAGCTGTACAAGTCAGATAGACAAGTCAACAAATCTACAGTTTATCTTTAGATTCTATAAAAGACTTTCAAATATCTTCCAAACTTTACAAGCTGCCACTGAAACATCTTAGCTTAAGCCTGGAGGCTCAGGCATCGTGGTGGGATGAATGATGGTTTCATGTTTTCACTGGTTTCACGTTACCATGGAGATTCAGAGACAGATTCTCTCAATAAATTGTCTTAATCTAAAGTTTATCATCTTTTCCCAGAGAAATAAAATGACATGACAAAACAAGTTTCTTCATGCAACAGATTTATTGGAAATCAGATTTTATCCTTGTGTCTTCCAGCAGCGACGCCATCGAAGCCTGACATCCTGGAGGAAGTGACATCACCAGTGAGAAGGTCACATGGTCATGTTGGATTTCTCAGGAAGAGGGAGGAGTTAGACTCTTTTGGCACAGATGTAGAAATTATTTCTGTTGCACCTTTCATCGTTCAGGTACATAGTTGATCCTGAAAAGAGATTAAAAAATAATATCAGGAAAATATTTCAGCAGCAGGTGAATCTGTTTGGGATCCTAAATCAGCAGATCGTAAGATTTATTAAAACCAACTGAACTGTAATGATTAAATACACTGAAAAATATAAACCCCCCATGTCAAAAAAGAGTTTTATGAACATTTGGGTTAGACAATATATAGAAAGTATCTTTTCAGTAATGACTGATCTTCATATTGGCAGTGAGAACATCGTGGTGTGGCTGTTTGTAGCGGATCAACAGTCCTTTGAACATGTAGGGGGTCGGGGTGAGGAATTTGATTTTGACACAGTTGCCATCTTGTAGGTGGTTACAGACAGACTGAGGTGTGACGTGCCTGTTGATCAGACCAATAGTCTCATCAGCTGTGTGTGTGGCTGGTTTTAGCCGATCCTGCAGACGATCGAGCCGATGTGGCGATCTGGTGCTGGAGCGGTCCGACGTGGCCGATGAGGATGAGGAGGATCTGCAGTAGAGCCAGTCTGTTGGAAACCAACTCTTAGGGATAACGGACACTGATCTGTGCAGCTGCTGCTCTGGTGGACGATCCTGCATAACTTGCAACATCTGAGGCTTTATGACTTGTGTAAAAATTTGGCATTTTGAAGCGGCCTGTTATTGTCCAGTTCACAGATTGTCCAGCTGTTGCTCATTTTGTCTGATCACCCACTGGAGTTAAAAACCAACACTCTGAGTAATGCTCACAAGTTGGATTAAAAATTATACACAAGTCAGAGAAATATTACTTTTGTACAATAAAATGTCAGCAAATGCTCATTTACAGTTTTTACTCCACACGGAAACAATATTTGTCATGGGGCGTTTATATTTTTGTTCACTATATTTGCTGCATAGCATCATTTTAAGAACGTTTAAAAGCCGAGAGGCTGATTGATGATGTTCACCTCTCAGGTTGATCTCCATGCAGTGTTCATTTCTACCAAGGTTGTTTGGTTCCCCCCTGGGCCACGGGGCGGAGGTGAACTGTGACCCGTCAGTCCACAGCCACATACCCTCCTGAAACCAAGTGTTTTTTAATAACACATTTTATTATGCATACATTTTATTTCCTTCCAGGACTCTGAGGACTGGTGTCCAAGCTGTGGCCCAGGGGCCATTTATGGGCCCTTGATGATTTTACAAGGCCCCTTGATTCCCCATCATGATCAGTCAGTCAAGTTTATTTGCATAGCACATTTCAGCAACAGTTAAAACTGCTTTACGTCATAAAAACATTAAAATATAAAGTCATTACACATGATATAAATAAAGTTCACCAGCACAGGTGGTTTATGCACAGACAATTTTTAATATTTTATTGCAAGATCCATTCATCCGTCCATCGATCCTTTGCTTATCTGGTCAAAGGTTGGAGACCCAGACTTCCCTCTCTCTGCCCCTTTTCCCAGCTCCTCTGGGTACAAAGCAAAACATTTGCTCTGAACCATCCCTGACTACCAAACAATAAAATAAAATAAGAAAAAACTGACCTTGTATCTATCATGACCTCCGACCCAGGTTCTCGCGAACGATCGTTTGTAACTGTTGACCAGATTCTTCAGGAATCTTTGGTCAGCGCTGTTGTGGACGGAGGCCAGATTTGCACCTAAACCATTGCAGGCACGCTGGGAAAACAGAAAACAAAACAGGAAAATACTAACAAAAACACTAAAATCAACAAAGTAGAAAACTAAGAAAAGTCCAACTAAAAGAGAAGATGGAGATCTTTATTTAGTTTGACTCTTCTGAAGACAAACTTGTAGCAACACTTGATGACTAGCAGCACAGTTTGTTGCTCTGAAAGTCGTTTCATTCACCCAGAGATCCAGTCCAGATGGTTCTACTGGTCTTTGTCTCATCACGCCTATAAGGGCCGAGGTTGTCCTGAACTGTCTCTGTAGTTAAGCTGCTATAGACCTAGAACTGCTGGGGGACAAACTGAACACTTCCTCACTCTGCTACAACTCTCCAGTTGTCTCCATAGAAGCTCCACCTGCTCTGATGTCTGGATGTGGTTCCTTCCTGGAGGGAATCAGCAGATAAAGCTGCTGCCACCATCCATTCATCCTCCCTCTCCTCATATTTACTCTTTATGAACATAGAAATTACTCCTAGATCAGTTCTTCTGTTTCGTTTCTCTGTTCGTCTTCTGGTTCAGGCCGTTTGGACTGAGCCAGGTTCTGGTTCTGCTGGAAGTTTCTTGCTGTTAAAGGGAAGTTTTCCTCTCCACTGTCGCTACATGCATGTTAGATATGAGGGATTACTGTAAAGTTAACCACAAAACGCATAAAAAGTGATCTTGATGCACTGATGAATCTCTAGGATTTATTGTGTGACTTGAACTGAATTAACTGTTTTTAGTGTCATGAAGCAACAGTTATTATGAAATGATGATACATAAACTGAATGAAATAAAAGCATTTAGATGGAAATTCTAGATTCCAGATTGAGTCCTAAAAACATTCATGAAATGACAAACTGATCATTTATGAAACAAACGTCTGGTCAGACGGGGCAAAGATGAAATAAACAAAAAGTGAAAGAAATAAAGTGACAGATTTACAACACACAAAACATCAACTGATTTTATAGTGACTGTACCTCAGCAGAAGCCCAGTCCCTCTGAGCATTCTGGAAGAGGAAACAACGATTTCCATACTGAGTCCAACCATAGGGACAGCTAGCAGGAGGAAGTGGAGGAACAGTAGGAGGTCGAGTTGTAGGTCGAGTTGTAGGTCGAGGAGTTGTAGTTGTAGTTCGTGGAGTTGGAGTTGTAGGTCGAGGAGTTGTAGTTGTAGTTCGTGGAGTTGGAGTTGTAGGTCGAGGAGTTGTAGTTGTAGTTCGTGGAGTTGGAGTAGAAGTTGGGGGAGGAACTGGGAAATGCAAAGAAGTGCAACAAATCCTAAATAAGAGCTAAACTATTACATTTATTCTCAAAATGAATTTGAAGTCAGTATATATTTTATTAAATGGAACAAAGAGACTAGCAGCAAAATCCTTGTTCTTCATAAATAAATGAGAATGTATTGAGACAAACCTGCCTCATTACAGGTTCACAAGTATTTGTTGAAATACTTACCACATGTAGCCTGTGGATAGAGAGAACGTAGAGATTATTAAAACCATGTCAATAAAAAGCTGCTAATATAGATGGAGATCATCAACATATTTATATTGCAAGTTAAATTGGATGCACATACTAAAAAACAAACAATATATTTTCTTCCATATCAAAAGTTAAACTTCTCTTATTTAGATTCATCATAGAAAGTAAACATTTAAACCTGCATTTGCTGCAATGTTAATGTTGAAAACTCACAGAGCATCAGAACCCAAAACTCTTTGTCTCAGAAACTTTTATTATATCAGATCAATTTTACAAAGTCATAACTTGATCTGCACAATCATGAGGACGACAGCTGACTGGACGGATGTCCCTCCTCAAGGAGGCAAGACGCAAAAGGTCAATGCTAGCAGCTGGTTGTTAGCACAGAGCTGTAACCAAACATATTCAGAAAAAGTTGAGTGAAAGAAACACTGTCATAGGATCAGGTCCATAGTTGCAGGAATTCAAGCAAAAGGAGTTTAAAGGTAGAAATCATTAATTTAGAGATGAAAAGTATCATTCTGAGGTCAGTACAATTAATATGTAGATAATTTTTACTAGACAGTTTTAATATTCTGTAAATTTGAACTGTATTTCATGTATTTAATCAATTTTAATCAATAAGTTCCAGAGGGAGCTTTTAATAGTCCAGATATTGAGCTTTGCGATGGTCCTTTAAGTTTAAAGTCCTTTAACTCTCAGTTTCAGTGCCTTTATGTAGCTGCTGTCTGTCTGTCTGTCCTGCTAGCTGTCCACCTGCCACTGACCAATTAGCTGTTTTATCATCCAGCTGCTGACTGACCTGATTAGACTCACCTGGTGGAGCGCCACCTGCAGGGCACCAGGCTGCCCTTACAGTAACAAACACTTTTCAGAATCCATTTTGTTTAAAATATCTTTTATCATCAATCAGATGTAATATTCTAATTTTTGGAGACAAATTTTGGGTTTTCATTCTCTGTGAGTCACAATTATCAAATATTTAACTGTATGTGTAAAAAAATCTATACAATATAATGAGTATGATTGTCTGACATAAGGGAAATAAAACACTGAACTTTTCACAATAACTTTATTTTAATGTGTTTGTTAATACAGTAAATGTATCTTCATTCTGTGACTCCAACAGCTTTAAGTCTGAACACCTTCAGCTGCCTCATCTAAAAACTCCGCAGCTTCACTCTGTAAACATTTCCTCAATAATACTTTATAATCTGTTTTTCACTTGAGAGAAAAAGAAGATGGCAGACTCACATCGACTCCGTTCCAGAGAACGCAGCTCAGAGAGAGGAACAAAGTCAAGTAAAGAACTGAGGCCATCTGAGGGAGAATCATCAGAAATATTCAGTTTGTCAGAAATAATGAATTTACAAAGCCTGTCATATGAATTCACACCCTGCATTAATAACTAGCCATGATTCATACTTGTTCTTATCAAATTAATAAATAAAATAGAATAAATACATTGTTTGAAAATTATGTATTCATAAAACAAACAAGAAACAAAAACAACAACCAGAAAGTCTCCATCTTTGGGCTCTCCTCTGTCTAAAGTCTGGCCCTGATCACTTAAGGATTTTCAGGTTTTGTTATTTTACAACCTCAAACTTCTATGATGTTAATGTGACAGACAAACAGAAATGGATTAAAATGTTGAAGTGGAGGGAAATTTTAAAATAGTTTTCAATAAAGAGGATAATACCCTCCAGTATAATATAACTGTTACCTTCTCATGTTGAAGGACTTTATTTAACAGGAAGTAGAAGAGAAAGCCTACCTACATATCTAGGTAAATTGGGTCTATAACCCCATTAGGATGCAGAATCAACCACCCTGAAAAAAGTTATCACATCTATAGAAACATATTTTCATATTTGCTCAGATGTTTTGTCTTTTTGGAGACAAATGAAACTCCCTGAATGAAAAAAACTGCATTGTTGCTAAAGATGAGCAGGTGAGTCCCCTTAGAAATTGTTGTTCATATTCAGTATCTGATGAAATAACAAAAGATCTATTTGAATTTTAAATTATATAAAGCATTGAGATAAAGAAGAAGAGCTCCAACGTTACCGTTCTTTGGGTTGTGAGCAGTGAAGTGCGTCTCAACAGCAGAACTTGGTACCAGGATGTTCAGGGATGGGAGGGCAGCCTTTAAATACCCTCACTGGGTGGTGTGACAATAATATGTCAACATCATCAGGACAAAGAAATAATATTTCCACAGTCTACATTTCATGAACATATACAAATACAAAGGTATCAGCTAACATGATGAAACTCCCACAGTCAACAAGCTGCTGTTGATGAAAGTCTGATGTAATTATTGTTTTACACGCACAGACAGAGTTACTGCAAAATGACTGGGATGAAAATAGGGGGGACCCTTGTTTCCTCTTTGGGCCGAGCCCGGCCGGGGTCCATGGGTAAAGGCCCGGCCTCCAGGCGCTCGCCATCATGCCCCCCCTCCAGGTCTGGCTCCAGAGAAGGGGCCCCAGGGACCCACGTCCGGGTGAGGGAACACCAAGTCCTTTGTCATCACTTATCATAAGGGGTCTTCAGGCTGAACTTAGCCTGAAGGGAATCAAACCCAGAACCCAGGACCTTCTTGTTGCTACCTACTGCATCACTGTGCAGCCAAAGACACAAAGTCTAACAACTGAAACCGTGTGCATTTGATCAACAACACAAAAATCCTGAAAATGCTCCTCAAATGTTGCCTCAACATCTGATAGCAGAAAATAAATACCATGTCACAAATGTTGAGAATTATATAAATGATATATTTTTATTTGCTTGGGAATTAGATGAAAAAAAAACAAAATAAGATGTTGGAATATTACATTTGGTGCATTGTGTAAGAATGTACAAATGTGCCAGCTGTGCATTTATCAAATGTAGAAAAAGCAAAAAGAAAATGGCGTTGGCGAGATTCTTCCCGAACTTGGTCCAGTACCCGGATGCTCAACATTACACTGTTGGTGCTGAAAAGTGTGAACTCTGACGTTTAACACCCATAATGTTATATTATCACACTTGCATTGAGTTAGTTATGGTGAAGGCAACACTACAGTCTCTACACTCTGATACAGTGGAGCCCAAAGTGGGTCCTGGAGGGCCGGCATCCTGCATGTTTTATTAATCAGTCAAATTTTATTTGTGTAGCACATTTCAGCATCAAGGCATTTCAAAGTACTTTACATCAAATCAAACACAGAAACACAATGCAACATAGAATCAATAATCAAAACACGACAATGAGTCAAGTTCCATCAATAAATTTGTAATTGATTAAGTTTCAAATAAACAGTTTGGTCTTTAGTCAAGTTTGCATCCATAAAAGTTTTACCTGTTACACTCCTACTGTGTTATATGGAACAAAATACCTGTTGCTATTTTTATTCCCACTCACAATCACAGAGCTTAAAACGATGAAAACAGACTTTCAATGGACTTCCAGCACCAGGCTCCATACAACTCTTTCACAGAATTTCGCTCTGGGACTCCGTCGTCCCTCACAGATTTTTGTGCCATTTCAACACAGAATCAACAACCAAACCATAACATTAAGTCAAGTTCCATCATTAAATTTGTAATTGATTACGTTTCAAATACAAACATAAACAGGTGGCTTTTTAGTTGAGATTTAAAGGAGGTCAGTGTGTCAGCTGTTTTACAGTTTTCTGGAAGTTTTAGTCTGTCCCTGTTTTAACACACATGGATCCAATGTCAGGTCATTAGAGAACAAAAGAGATTATTGACCTGCTGATAGATTGTTTTACCACCAGGGAGAGACTAAAACCTGCAGGATGCCGGCCCTCCAGGACCCACTTTGGACACCACTGCTCTAATATGTGCTAACATTGAAATTTGAACTCTGGCGAATTTGCTGTGAATGAACGGATTAAAAATCTGCTGCTGTTGGATCAACCTTCCAGACATCTCAGGTCTTCTGGCATTAGTTTGCTCTGCAGGACCAGAACCAGAACCAGAACCAGAACCAGAACAAGCATTCGGCTTCTATGCACCACAAACCAGGAACAAACTTCCAGAAAACCTCCAAACAGCTGAAACACTGAGCTCCTTTAAATCCAGGCTGAAACTGATCTGTGTAGAGCTGCTTTTATTAGTAAAGAAACATTGATCAATATATTTGATGATGGTTCTGATAATGAAATTTGATGAAATGTAACGTTTGTTTCTTAATTTCACAACTGCTGACTGTGTTCTGTTTTTAAGATGTAAAGCACTTTGAATGCTTTGTTGCTGAAATGTTTCATTCAAATAAACTTGAACGTAACCTGTTCATGTTCAAGGGTAATTGTGTGAACTCAGCCAGAACCTGGCAGCTCAAACGTTTAAAGAACTGAAAGGTTTTAGTTCTGCTGTCGTTCTCTGCATGTTGCTGGTTATGTGTGTTTTTCTGGAGAAGATGATAAATTGTTCAATAAACATCTGGAAACTTTGTCCCTCTCATTTCTGAGATCCATAAATATGAATTAATGACTGGAATGTAATAGAATAAACTCTTGATTATACTTAATTTGGATTTAAGACCATTAGACTCATAAACTGAATTATTTTATTTGGTTTATTTGGAGTAGATTTGGTTCCTGTCCTGGAAGCTGCCTTCAGGGTTTGGCTTCCTGTTTCATCTGATCTGTTTTCTGTTGATCTTTGATCATTTGATCCTTTTAACAACAGAGGTGGAAACCAGCAAACAGTCATCAGATCCACATGTACAGCAGTCATCGTGTTTCCAAATGTTCCAGAACGGCTTCAGGGTTAAACTCTGTCATATTTAATGATAGTTTCATTCTTTGTAATAATATATAACTAATGCAAACTAAGCTTCAATCATTGAGCCCAATCAGACCTGAAACAGCAGACATGTTGGGTGTATTTAATTTCTCTTTGGGATCAGTAAAGTATATTTTAATAATTGTTTTTTTATTTTTTATTTAATGTGTTTTGTTCATATTCAAAGATTTTGCTCATAAATAAATTCCCTTTATCAATATTTTGGTTCAGGTCAATAATCAATAATCTTCTTACCTGACGTTTTAGATGTGAATAAATGAAAGTAGATGAATAAAATTATTTACTAACACAACAAAAACAGGAATCTTTAGAGGAATTGAACCAACAACCCTGAATCAGACATAACTGGATCATCTCCAGTTTAACCTCTAATGACTTTAAGTTGTTTGATTCAAAGCTTTTTAAGAGTCAAACTTATCGACTCTCTGACCTGATCATGATGTTTAATTCCAGCAAACTGCTGAATCATCAGAACCTGTTTACTTTGGATAGGCCGATCTCCACAGCATCAGGGTGTGTCTGACTCAAACGGGTCGTCTGGTGTTTGAATCTCAGATTTCATCCAGAACTGCTTCTGTTCCTCCTTCACTTTGTCAACAAACTTCTGGGACCCGATCCGTCCCGTCACCACTTCACTAACACACTACAAATATTAACATTAATATTTAGAAATGAGTATTAAATAAAAACATGAATGCCTTTGGAAAAGTTCTACACTGTAAAAACTGACATCCTTCTTCAAATTCAATTTTAAAAAATACTTTATTGAGCCAAAAGGGAAATTGAAGTGTTAAAATTTATTATTTTATTTCTTATATTGAGCTTCTTATAAAGACTTTAAAGTTATTACACTGTGGTTATGTTTTATTGCCACTTCAGTTCCACATTTATTTGGCTGGAAAGTCCATCTGTCTGTCCGTCCGTCCGTCCCAGTGTATCATGCTGTGAAACATATTTGCCCTGTTAAACATTTAATCTGTTTCTCCTTTTTTGTCACAATTTAATGTTTCAAATCATCTATTTTTTATTTTTCATAAAGAGTGAATCCCAGAAGCAGTTTTCAAACGATGATTTTAAAAATCATGGCCCATCAGAAACAACAGCTTGTGAAAACTCAACAATCCCTCTGAGCTGCAGCAAAATTGCTTTAGTTCAGTCATACTGGACGGTTCTGAGTATGAAGGATGTTGATTTTAGAGCTCTGTCCACCATCAGAGAGGTTCAGTATGAATTATTATTATACCTGCAGGTCAGGGAATAACCAGGCCAGGGTCAGGCTGCTGAAACGGAATCAGTCTTTGAGAGGCAAATACTTTTTTCATCACACGTTTATTGCATCAATGTGCCTGCAACTAGTTTACATGTGGTGCAGATTAACTACAGTCCAGCAGAGGGAGCTGTCCCCGTTTTGATTGGACTATGAATTAAGTTTCTGTTCATAAACAAAAAATGACAGAAATATTGTGTTTGACAAAAAATATTTAGCATTTAAGGTTACTGTTTTGATGTTTAAAGATGTTTTATTAATAAACATCTTAATGAAAAGCTCTAGTTAGCAGCTTTTTAACTAGAGCTGCTAAATTAAAAGCTCCTTTTTCACCTCTAAACCTTCAGACCATATATTTTTTTTGTTTATGTATTACTTCTGCTTCTTGTCATTAAATTAAAATTAAAATTTCTCATCTGGAGAAACTTTGGGTTAATTTTGCTTCCTTGTGTAGAAGATCCTCCCATCAGGCTGGTTTTTCCAGCTCAGTCTGATCTCAGCCTTCACTGCCTGGTCCTGCAGTTTCTGCTGGAGCTGAAACACAACAATCAGAAAAGTTAGGAACACACACCGAACACACAAAGAACACACAAAGAACACAGACACACCCACACATGCACATGTTTGTTTGGCTATCTTTGTGGGGACTTTCCATTGACTGCCATTAATCTCTACAGCCTAAACCAGGGGTCTCAAACTCCAGTCCTCGAGGGCCACTGTCCTGCACATTTTAGATGTGCCACAGGTACAAAACACTGGAATGAAATGACTTAATTAGCTCCTTGTGTAGATGAGTTCTTCAGAGCCTTGCTAATGACCTAATTATTTTGTTCAGGTATGGTGCAAAAGAGGCACATCTAAAAGTTGAAGGACAGCTGCACTTGAGGACAGGAATTTGAGACCGCTGGCCTAAATGTTACCCTTATCCTTACCCTATGCATTACATACCTAACCCTAACTCTAACCAAGCTCATTTCATACCTCAGTCCTAAATCTAACCCCTGACCCCAAAACAGCATTTTCCTTGAAGGTACCAGGCTTCGGTCCCCACAAGAAGCACTGGGTCCCCACAATGTAGTACATGTCAGGAAAATGGTCCCCAAAGTGTATTAAAAACAAACTCACACACACACAGCCTTGTTCGTAACCACTTCTAGGGACTCAAGACAAGGCCATGCTTTTTGGGAACACCCCTTTCTGAAAGTAGTACCACTCTGCAAAAAATTAGCAGTGACGTGCGGTCAGGGGAGGCAGGTGAGGCAGTGCCTCACCAGCCATCATGGAAAGAAAGAAAATATATATTCATAAAGTAATTTAAATTGTTATATTCATCCGGTGGTTTGTACTAAAAAATATTTATTTTTCATGTAGCTTCACCAATTTCGATTTTTATTTGTTCAAAATCGCTGAATTTTCTTATTTTCCCATTCAAATGCTTGGAAGCGATGCCGGTGAGGCAGCAGCGAGCTCTGCCTCACCTTGGATTGCGCAACCCCTGGCTCTGCGCTGGCTGCTAAGCGGAGAGAGCATGTTGCTGTACGGCGTCAATAAAATGGTTTAAACAAATTTAATATGTGAACTTATTTCCAATAATTTAGCTTATGTATATAATGTACAGTGCTTTTTGTCACCAACTGTGTTTGTGTAACGTGTTTAGATGTAATGGCGATTATAAACGGCAGAGAACAGGTTCGAGGTGAGGCAGGCAGTTCTCTTGCCTCATGGCAGGGGGCGCTCAAGATCCCAGACGTTCGTCTTGTTCACTCCTCAACTGCCGAGTAAGTGACAGCGAGCTAGGCTAAACGATTCGGGAAGCAAGTCAAGTGCAGCGATAGATTATAATAGAGATAGTGATTTTTTAGGTAAGGTAAGACAGTAATAACATTTATTTTGTTTTGTTTTTTAAGGAAATGTGTGTTTTGTGAGCTACAGTTTGTATGTGTAAGGATGCAGAAGTGAAACATAACCTGTAAACTGCTGTCAATCTATGCATCTATTTGCAAATCTGATTCTGATGACATCAGTGCCTCACCAGCTATGAACCTCACCGCACGTTACTGAAAATCAGGTAGCATGCTAGAGAGGCAGTGAACAAACATCCCACTTTAAATTTACAATAAGACAAACTAGAGTTCCCAACTTGATTAGAACGTGGGTTTTGGGGACCTGTCAGGTTTTTAGTACTATGTGGGAAAATAAATACACACTAATATGTTTTTATTACATTCTTGGTACCTGTAGCACAGTTTCAGGTTCAAAGTGCTTTGAGAGCCACTTTGGCTCAATGTACAATAAAATCTATACTTTAGAATCAAAAATTTTAAACAATGAGTGGCCACTCAAGATATGTTAAATTCTAGTATTGTGCAGTATTGGAACCGCCTTGTTACATTTAATTTATTCTTTTAAAAAGATTACATAAAGGGATTAAAATGAGTTATACATTTCTGCAGAAAGACCTTTTCCTTGCAAATTAGATTGCAATTTTGTGTTCTTCTGATTGACTGTAAACCTCTTATTCAGGAACAACCTGTGATGATGAGAACTGAGAGTAGATGGGTCACAGGCAGCTGAAGAAGCCCTGTGTAATTCTTTTCAGGGCATCAGCAGGAATGCACTCGGAGAACGTCAATGTCACAATGTTCTCAGAGTGCATTCCTCAGAATGGGAAAGACTAAATACATTTTTGCTTAAATAGAACCTCAACAGAACACTGAGATACATGCTTCTCCAGAGCCTTTAGTGAGGACAGGAAATTAGTCAAAATTATGCAGAAGCAACTCAAAGTCAAGATTAAAGACTGTAAGAAGGCATAAAGGAAAACACTTGGCAGCAAGGTCCAGCAGAACAATAGATCAAAAATGAAGAAAATCACAAGCAGGAGGATCGAATAAATGAAAGTCTGGACAGAGCAATGACCTCAATACATTATTCAAGAGGTTGAGTTCAACACCAGTTTTAAACACTACAGAATCATGCATTAAACAAGTGGTCAGCAAAAGACAGGAAAACCTCAACGGACTGTACTTTTCAAATTGTTTTCCACTCTTTGCAACTTCAGACTTTTAGGTCAAGTCAGACTGCTGTCATTTGCAGGATACTGAAATAGTGTGCAGTTGTTTTAAACACTTATCACAGTCTGCTTTCCTGGAAATCGACAGGTGTTGATGAATGCCATCAAGTGCTTTTTGACTGCAAAGACTCTCCTTCATCCCAAGTCCTCCTCTTGCATGGTTGGCGACCTTTAAAACCAAAGTTAATAACACATGTAAAACAAATGCAGCCCAGAAATATTGCAGCATCTAAAGATGATGCAATAAAATTGCCAAACCAATATCATACTTAAAGGGTTTCTTAAAATCGCAAACTACACTCATTAGATTAGACTCCTCCTGCCAAATACAGTTAAATACAGCACCTAAACCAATTATCAACTGTACCTTGCTCACCATGAAAAGCTATTTTTTCTCGATTATGCCAAAAATATACATTTGCAAACATCTAAAGTAATTATTACATCTGACAGAGCTAAACTTTGAATTACATGTAGAATAATTCTTCATGAAAAAAAACATTTTGAGACTCACAGTATACAACCTTCATGCAGTTTACCTATTAATTTAAAGTATAACATTGCTAATACTTTAACATTTGCTACCTCAATGCCATTTTGAGCCTACAGTAAGAAATACATCTAGATAAACTAAATGAATGATAAACAATTATTTGTACAAAAGAGACCACAAAGTCTCTGGAATACCATAGTGGACATAGCAGTCAAAGAAAGATTTAGCAACAGTTCGAGCTTTCTGATTTGGTGTTGGAAGAGCGACAGCATACTTTGTGAAGTGATCTGTAATCACAAGAATATTTTTCACTCTGCAGTCTGGCTCCAAAGACAAGAAGTCCATGCACACTAACTCTAGAGGTCTTGATGTCTTGATGTTAATGAGAGGTGCAGCATGTTCAGGTAAGGTTTTCCTTTTTACACATCGTTCACAGGTCTTGATTTTGTTATAAATATCAGCAGACATGCGTGGCCAGAAAAACCAGGAACGAATTAAATCTAAGGTCCTCTCGATCTCAAGGTGGCCCATACGATCATGAAGCTGAACCATCACCATATGCTGACACTCCTCTGGTAACACTAACTGATAGGCTACTCTGTTTCCCGCTTGCCGTCTCCTGAGAAGAAGGTTGTTACGGAGCTCCAATTTATTTACTTCTCTCAACAGTAGTGGCAAATCTGGAAATACATCCCTCAGTGATGGCAGGGGAGATTCCCCTCTCTCAAGCTGAGCAATCACATGTTGGATGGTGGAATCAGCTCGCTGTTTAGCAGCAAGATCAGCAGTGGAGAACCGAGGGAGAACAGAGGTAGCAAATTGGGTGTCATTCATGTAACTGTCAGATAAGCTTTCCACATGAGCAGTCAAAGAAAGAACAAGGGCATGGTCATTGCTTGAGCTGAGCACCAGTTGGCGGTCACAGATGGCTTCAACAATGTGCTGGTCAAGAGAGGTGCAACCTGGCTCCTCGAGATGATGTTGAACAAACTTTAACACTCTCTCCCTTTCTTTGCAAGATTTAAAATCATCAGGCATTTCAGAATGTGGTCGTCGGGACAGCCCATCAGCATCAGCATTCAGTTTTCCTGCTCTGTAAACAATCTTAAAGGTAAATGTGGACAGAGCAGAGAGCCATCTATAACTTGTAGCATCAAGCTTAGCTCATGTCAACAGGTAGGTCAATGGATTGCTGCCTGTGACCACAGTGAATTGTGTGCCATATAGGTAGTCATTAAACTTCTCAGTAACTGCCCATTTCAGTGCCAGAAATTCTAATTAATGTGCTGGGTAGTTTGATTCACTTCTAGACAGACCTCTACTTGCATAAGCTACAACTCGACTTTTGCCATCAATTTCTTGATATAGCACTACTCCAAGGCCTGCAGAACTGTATGGAGAATGTATGGCTTACTAGGATCTGCAAATACAAGTACAGGAGAAGTAGTAAGTTTTTCAATAATAGTTTTAAATGCATGCTGACAAGATTCAGTCCAACATTCAGCAAAAGGCTCTTTTGGGTTGAAATAGTTTGGGGGTTTCAACATAGGTTTTGGTTTCTTTCTGCTAGGTGGATAGCCGGCAGTGAGGTCATGTAGCGGCTTGACGATTGTAGAATAATCCTTCACAAATCGTTGATAATATCCTGCAAATCCCAGGAATGATCTTAGTTCTTTCAAATTCTTTGGCACCGGCCAAGATGCAAGAGTGGAAATTTTATCAGGATCTGTCTCCACACCATCCTCGGACACAACATGGCCGAGATACTTCACTGAAGTTTGGAAGAGCACACATTTTTCAATAGACAGTTTTAGTCCAAAGTCCTTTAATTTGTTTAGGACTTTCATCAATCTTTCTTCATGTTCTTCAAGAGTTGGTGCGAAGATGATCAAATCGTCATTAAAAACCAAGACCTCTTTCAGATGGAGCTCACCCATACATTTTTCCATAAGTCGTTGAAAAGTGCTTGGAGCATTGGTCACTCCCTGTGGCATGCGATTAAATTCACAGAATCCTAAAGGACAAACAAATGCTGTTTTGTCCTTATCAGCTTCCTCCATCTCTATCTGGTAATACCCAGATTTTAGGTCCAGCACAGAGAACCATTTAGAGCCTGCCGGTGCAGTAAATGCATCTTCTAGCTTTGGAAGAGCATAAGCATCTTTAATAGTTTGCATGTTGAGTTTTCGATAATCAATACAGAGACGTACAGAGCCATTTTTCTTACGAACCAGCACAATGGGTGAGGCAAACGGAGACTGATTCACGGATTATTCCAGACTCAAACAATTCTTGCAGATGCTTTCTCACAGCATCAACATCCTGTGGATGTATAGGGCGTGGTCTTTGTTTAAATGGTGTCGGGTCAGACAATCTTATCTGATGTTTCACTTTGTCTGTTCGACCAAAGTCAAGGTCGTGTTTGGCAAAGACCTCTGGTATGTTGTTGAGCTTTGAAATGATCTGACTTTTCCATTCTGGTGTTAGAGGTGATTCTCCAAAATTGTATTGAAGCTGAGTTGTTAATGGCTCTGCAGACTCATGGATTTTGACACTGTGCTCTTTTGAGATAACAGACTGGAACGCAGCAATCTCTGCAATGGCTGCTCTTGCGGGGATGATGACTGGATGGTTTGACTCATTAGTTACCACAACTGGCAGATTACAAGGCCGATGTTGAGGTATATTAATGAGACAGGTGTTAACCATAAGTCCCCCAGGCAGACAGGAAGAAGCTGGGTATTCAACAACAACCACCTTCTCTTCCCTCAGTAACCATGTGGTCAAACATCCCCCAAGAACAACAGTTTGACCAGATAATATTGTTTGTGGTTGGTCAGACTGCAGAGTTAGGACAACTGGATTTTCAGATGTGGTTTGAGTATGCCTGTGCTGCAGGATCTTCAGGACAGTTTGATACCCAAAGGCAATGGGTTTGAAAGTAGTAGACTGGCTCTAAAGGTGCTTTTTGTAAGCAATGTCAAGGGTATTTGTGCCTACTAGTAAAAGTGGATGTGTGGTTTTGGTGTCTGGAACCACCAAAGCTAGGGTGTCCACATCCATTGGTGAGCCAAGAAATTCAGGTGGAAACGTCAAATTTAATTCAATGTACCCGAGGTATGGCACATTTTGACCATTAGCACCCTCAACTTCCAACAGATTGTTCAAAGGCATAATTTCATGGTCAAAAAGATGCGTATTATAAAATGAATGTGGTACTGTAGTGACTTGTGACCCACTGTCAAGAAGACAGCTGAAGGTGGTTCCTTTTATTTGAATCTGGCCCGTGCTCTTCATGCTGATAAGACCCTTGGGTAATACACAAGACAATTCAGAATGGGGTTTGGGACAGCTAATAGTAGCAGCTCCTGAGTGTCCCTCAGCAGAAACTGCATTTAGTTTAATGGCTGGCTTGAATTTTTTTTCATCCCATGCTTGTTTCTGACGGAGCTGTCTCTTCTTGTGTTCCACAAGGCCTGGATTCGCTTTATTACTTAGACTTGGTCTGCCGTAACTCTGATTTTACACTAACAGATGTCTTTTTAGACATGAAGGAAGACATCTGTCGTTGGAGTTGTTGAATCTGCTTTTTTAACTCTTTCAGTTCTTCATTAACTGTCTCATGACCACAAGAGCAAGTACTCTGAGACTGAATGGTCACTTTCTGTTTAGATGACTGGATGTGCTTTCTCATTAGAGATTCTTTAGCACTTTGTCTGTCCTCTTCTGTTCGGAGTGACAACAGGAGTTCAGAAAATGGTGGAGGATTGCTTTTCTTTTCCTCAAGCTGCAACTTTGAGATGACTGAATTGTCCCAGCATCCACGACAAAACTGTCTAAGTAAATACATTGGAGATGGCAGGAGGCGATGATGGAGATGATGAGGACAAGAAAGACAACATCCTCACCTTAGCACAACCTGTGCAAAGCCAGCAGACATTGCTATCTGTGCCTCAAGCGTTTTCAGCCCCTCTGACCCATTCATATACTGATTGGCAGGGAGAGCCACCTGGAGCTAGCCGCTCCCCTACACTGCCAATCCAGAGAGTTTCTTTGTCAGGGAATGACCTTGTTCCACAGAATGTTCAAAAAGTTGTGGTGGAGCATGTTGTAAAAAATAGTGACTTTTCTACATCCTCACTAAGACTCTGCTCATTTTCAGGAAAAATTCCTAAACCAAGCAATGAAGCGGATTATGATTCATGGCGATCCCAAATAGAATTGCTGCTTGCTGATCCCAGCCTTTCCAGACTGCATATTAATCAGCGAATTGTTGAAAGTTTGTTATCACCAGCTGCCGATTTGATTAAATGTTGTATGAACATCTGCTTTATCACATATCCTTCTGTGGCTTTCTTTCTGCTACACGCCTGGTTGAATCTTTGGGTGATTAACAAGCTTCTGCAGGACTTGATGGCTGCAGAAGAGATTATGCAATCATGAGGGTCAGATGTTCTGATCATCTAAAACATGCAGAGCAGGGGGACCTGCGGTCCCGGTGACCCTTGCCTCATGTCTTCCCCCCTCTCCTTGCCCTCCTTCCTGTCTGCCTACTGTTGCAAAAATACGACCCACTAGCGTCGTAAAAAAAAAGAGAAAAAGAAAAGTTCAAGGGGGTCGAATACTTTTACAAGGCACTGTAATTCAGAATAAAATTAAATACAAGACACTCATCAATTAACAATAAAATAAAAGCAAATTATGTGAATATCCTACTTTGGCCTGTGATCTACCAGCTTGGTTTTTTATTTTGATCTGGAAGAAAATATATGTTTAAGAGTTACATTGCATCCCCTCATCCACAGTCCTGATTATGTGCTTGGTAAATAAATAATCTTTACAGTCACTTGACTTGTGGTGCAGATTAACGTGGACCTAAAGACACCCTGGTGCAGCGGTCCAGTGAGCTTTCTCACTTTAGCTTGAAGAGAACCCGGAGAGAACCCACCATGGACAGGGAGAACATGCAAACTCCATGCAGAAAGACCCCGGGCCGGGAATCGAACCCAGGACCTTCTTGCTGCAAGACAACAGCTCTACCAACTGCGCTACTGTGCAGATAAAAAAAAAGATGTTAGACTATTGCATTTGGTGTATTGTGTAAGAATATCCATCAGGTTGCCAGATTACACGATTCATGACTCCAGAGAAAGCGCCTCCACTGCTCTAGAGTCCAGTGGTGGTGGTTTTACACCACAGCATCCGACACTTTGCATTTTACTGGGTGATGTCTGGCTTGGATGCAGCTGCTCAACCATGGAAACTCTTCCCATGGAAACTCTGCACATTGTTCCTGAGCTAATCTGAAGGCCACATGAAGTTTGGAGGTCTGTAGTGATTGAGTCTGTAGAAAGTAGCCGATTTCTTCACACTACGTGCTTCAGCATCCGCTGACCTCGTTCTGTCAGCTTAGATGACCGACTAATTCATGGCTGAGTTGCTGTTGTTCCCAGATGCTTCTATTTCCTTATAATACAGCTGACAGAGGAATATTTAGGGGCAAGAAAATGTCACCACTGGATTTGTTGCATAGGCGGCATCCTGTCACAGCTCCATGGTGTAATTCCCTGAGATCCTGAGAGCGAGCCATTCTTTCACAAAAGTTTGTAAAAACAGTCTGCATGCTCTGGAATGATATAATAATTCACAGAATGTTTACTTTTATTAGAAGTGTATGTAACATTACATCTTACTCAGGCTCACAAAGTCATTGTTTCTCTTCTGACCTTCACAAGTTTGCTCCAGTGTGTCAGAAGCCTAGCAACAAGCGATAAGTAAATAACTGTCAAACCTCCAGAGTGACAGACCAGATTCAACGGCTGAGTGATTATTAGGCACAGAATATTCTGCCTGAAACTGGTTTTAACTAAAGGTTGCATTTTTCTCTCTATGTGTATTAATCTGATCAACTTTTTTTGGAATATTGGTGATGACACCCTGTCTGTGTGTGAAGGGCAGTATACAGTATATATAGAGAAGTGATTCCTTTGTCTAGTTACAACTCTTCTGAGTCCTCCATCTGTACAGATGAATTAAAGATGTTTTGTTCTCTCTTTTTAACAAGGTTTGGACTTTGTTAATTTTCACTTTCCACAATGCCAAGGTGATTCATTTTATGGCCGAGGAAGAGATTGGAGCACCTGATTCCAATCATTTCAATGGGGGGGCAAAAACATTTTATATACATATATAGATATAGAATTGAGCTTTTATTTTTAACGGCTTCATTCAATAAAAACACAAATGTTTAGCAGTAAAAAGTGTTTTTTTTACCACCATCAGGTAAGTTTCATATTAACATCAGAAGCCTGATATATTTTATCCAGCTGATTAGTGATAAATATATCACTAATGTAAAATGCTGATGTCATCAGATCATATTTCTGTTTGCCCGAGGCGAGCCGATCCTCACAGGAACCTGGGTGTAGCTTCACTCAACAGATCATCTGACATCCAGATATCAGGTTTCATCCAGAACTGTTTCTCCAGAACCGACTCTGTGTCTGCAGCCAGCTTCCTGTTTTCTTCAGGTGCAATTTATTTATAAAGCACATTTAAAACACAAGTTTAACCAAAGTGCTGCCCAGACATAAGATAAGCAAGAAACATTTATAAAATAGAATCATTGCAAAGATCATGTCAGCTGACGCCAACCAAAGATCATTTTGAAGACGTAAATATACATAACTGATGTTATTCTAACTGCCCAAATCAGCCTCTAAGTTTCCTTCATGTCTTGTTGTGAGGTCAGTTTGTGCTCCAGTTATTTTTGTTACTCCCTCAGTTAAAGTCCCTTATTTTGCCCTCTGTTGGTCATAATTCATCCTTTGATGAAACATCTAATTTCTTTGTTATAAATGAAGAATCCTTTTTGAAATCAGTTTCTCTCTGGCTGTTCTGTGAAAATAGATGATCTTTGATTTCAGAGGTGGGTTGTACTTTGCAGACTTCAGGAGTAAAGGAGGGGTAGACAGCTGGTTAGGTTTTAACCCTTTCAGAACAGGAAGTTAGTTGTGAGGGGCTTAGCATTTGGTTTGATAAAAGTCATAAAGAAAGTTGGAGGTGAGAGATTCAGCACAATGAAGGCAATGGCAGCCTGGAACTTCTGCACATGTACAGGTCACATTTATCTAAACGTAAACAGCAATGGTTTTACAGTGTAGCACAAACCTAGAGCTGTACAAGTCAGATAGACAAGTCAACAAATCTACAGTTTATCTTTAGATTCTATAAAAGACTTTCAAATATCTTCCAAACTTTACAAGCTGCCACTGAAACATCTTAGCTTAAGCCTGGAGGCTCAGGCATCGTGGTGGGATGAATGATGGTTTCATGTTTTCACTGGTTTCACGTTACCATGGAGATTCAGAGACAGATTCTCTCAATAAATTGTCTTAATCTAAAGTTTATCATCTTTTCCCAGAGAAATAAAATGACATGACAAAACAAGTTTCTTCATGCAACAGATTTATTGGAAATCAGATTTTATCCTTTTGTCTTCCAGCAGCGACGCCATCGAGGCCTGACATCCTGGAGGAAGTGACATCACCAGTGAGAAGGTCACATGGTCATGTTGGATTTCTCAGGAAGAGGGAGGAGTTAGACTCTTTTGGCACAGATGTAGAATTTATTACTGCTGCACCTTTCATCGTTCAGGTACATAGTTGATCCTGAAAAGAAATTAAAAAATAATATCAGGAAAATATTTCAGCAGCAGGTGAATCTGTTTGGGATCCTAAATCAGCAGATCGTAAGATTTATTAAAATCATAAAATGAACTTGATTTATTAGCTGCACAGCTCCATCTTTCTGAGGAGAGTTTTAAACAAAACCTCAGAGGCTGATTGATGATGTTCACCTCTCAGGTTGATCTCCATGCAGTGTTCATTTCTACCAGCGTTGTTTGGTTCCCCCTTGGGCCACGGGGCGGAGATGAACTTTGACCCGTCACTCCACAGCCACACACCCTCCTGAAACCAAATGTTTTTTAATAACATTTTATTATGCATACATTTTATTTCCTTCCAGGACTCTGAGGACTGGTGTCCAAGCTGTGGCCCAGGGGCCATTTATGGGCCCTTGATGATTTTACAAGGCCCCTTGGTTCCCCATCATGATCAGTCAGTCAAGTTTATTTGCATAGCACCTTTCAGCAACAGTTAAAACTGCTTTACGTCATAAAAACATTAAAATATAAAGTCATTACACATGATATAAATAAAGTTCACCAGCACAGGTGGTTTATGCACAGACAATTTTTAATATTTTATTGCAAGATCCATTCATCCGTCCATCGATCCTTTGCTTATCTGGTCAAAGGTCGGAGACCCAGACTTCCCTCTCTCTGCCCCTTTTCCCAGCTCCTCTGGGTACAAAGCAAAACATTTACTCTAAACCATCCCTGACTACCAAACAATAAAATAAAATTAAAAAACTGACCTTCTCAGCATCATGACCTCCGACCCAGGTTCTCACGTACGATCGTTTCTTACTGTAGACCAGATTCTTCAGGAATCTTTGGTCAGCGCTGTTGTGGACGGAGGCCAGATGTGCACCTAAAACAGTGCAGGCACGCTGGGAAAACAGAAAACAAAACAGAAAAATAATAACAAAAACACTAAAATCAACAAAGTAGAAAACTAAGAAAAGTCCAACTAAAAGAGAAGATGGAGATCTTTATTTAGTTTGACTCTTCTGAAGACAAACTTGTAGCAACACTTGATGACTAGCAGCACAGTTTGTTGCTCTGAAAGTCGTTTCATTCACCCAGAGATCCAGTCCAGATGGTTCTACTGGTCTTTGTCTCATCACGCCTATAAGGGCCGAGGTTGTCCTGAACTGTCTCTGTAGTTAAGCTGCTATAGACCTAGAACTGCTGGGGGACAAACTGAACACTTCCTCACTCTGCTACAACTCTCCAGTTGTCTCCATAGAAGCTCCACCTGCTCTGATGTCTGGATGTGGTTCCTTCCTGGAGGGAATCAGCAGATAAAGCTGCTGCCACCATCCATTCATCCTCCCTCTCCTCATATTTACTCTTTATGAACATAGAAATTACTCCTAGATCAGTTCTTCTGTTTCGTTTCTCTGTTCGTCTTCTGGTTCAGGCCGTTTGGACTGAGCCAGGTTCTGGTTCTGCTGGAGGTTTCTTGCTGTTAAAGGGAAGTTTTCCTCTCCACTGTCGCTACATGCATGTTAGATATGAGGGATTACTGTAAAGTTAACCACAAAACGCATAAAAAGTGAACTTGATGCACTGATGAATCTCTAGGATTTATTGTGTGACTTGAACTGAATTAACTGTTTTTAGTGTCATGAAGCAACAGTTGTTATGAAATGATGATACATAAACTGAATGAAATAAAAGCATTTAGATGGAAATTCTAGATTCCAGATTGAGTCCTAAAAACATTCATGAAATGACAAACTGATCATTTATGAAACAAACGTCTGGTCAGACGGGGCGAAGAGGAAATAAACAAAAAGTGAAAGAAATAAAGTGACAGATTTACAACACACAAAACATCAACTGATTTTATAGTGACTGTACCTCAGCAGAAGCCCAGTCAGTCTTAACATTCCGGAAGAGGAAACAGCGATTTCCATACTTAGTCCAACCAGAGGGACAGCTAGCAGGAGGAAGTGGACGAACAGTAGGAGGTCGAGTTGTAGGTCGAGGAGTTGGAGCAGGAGTTGTGGGAAGAGCTGGGAAATGCAAAGACGTGCAACAAATCCTAAACAATGACTTTAATTCTCAATATGAATTTGAATAAATTATATATTTTATTAAATGAAACAGAAAGACAAGCTGCAATGTCACTGTGCTTTATACAGTAATAAATGCTACTGCACCAAGACAAACCTGCCTCATTACAAGTTCACAAGTATTTGTTGAAATACTTACATGTAGCCTGTGAATAGAGAGAGAACGTAGAGATTATTAAAACCATATCAATAAAAAGCTGCTAATATAGATGGAGATCATCAACATATTTATACTGCAAGTTAAATTGGATGCACATACTAAAAAACAAACAATATATTTTCTTCCATATCAAAAGTGAAACTTCTCTTATTTAGATTCATCATAGAAAGTAAACATTTAAACCTGCATTTGCTGCAATGTTAATGTTGAAAACTCACAGAGCATCAGAACCCAAAACTCTTTGTCTCAGAAACTTTTATTATATCAGATCAATTTTACAAAGTCATAACTTGATCTGCACAATCATGAGGACGACAGCTGACTGGACGGATGTCCCTCCTCAAGGAGGCAAGACGCAAAAGGTCAATGCTAGCAGCTGGTTGTTAGCACAGAGCTGTAACCAAACATATTCGGAAAAAGTTGAGTGAAAGAAACACTGTCATAGGATCAGGTCCATAGTTGCAGGAATTCAAGCAAAAGGAGTTTAAAGGTAGAAATCATTAATTTAGAGATGAAAAGTATCATTCTGAGGTCAGTACAATTAATATGTAGATAATTTTTACTAGACAGTTTTAATATTCTGTAAATTTGAACTGTATTTCATGTATTTAATCAATTTTAATCAATAAGTTCCAGAGGGAGCTTTTAACAGTCCAGATATTGAGCTTTGCGATGGTCCTTTAAGTTTAAAGTCCTTTAACTCTCAGTTTCAGTGCCTTTATGTAGCTGCTGTCTGTCTGTCTTCTGTCCTGCTAGCTGTCCACCTGCCACTGACCAATTAGTTGTTTTATCATCCAGCTGCTGACTGACCTGATTAGACTCACCTGGTGGAGCGCCACCTGCAGGGCACCAGGCTGCCCTTACAGTAACAAACACTTTTCAGAATCCATTTTGTTTAAAATATCTTTTATCATCAATCAGATGTAATATTCTAATTTTTGGAGACAAATTTTGGGTTTTCATTCTCTGTGAGTCACAATTATCAAATATTTAACTGTATGTGTAAAAAAATCTATACAATATAATGAGCATGATTGTCTGACATAAGGGAAATAAAACACTGAACTTTTCACAATAACTTTATTTTAATGTGTTTGTTAATACAGTAAATGTATCTTCATTCTGTGACTCCAACAGCTTTAAGTCTGAACACCTTCAGCTGCCTCATCTAAAAACTCCGCAGCTTCACTCTGTAAACATTTCCTCAATAATACTTTATAATCTGTTTTTCACTTGAGAGAAAAAGAAGATGGCAGACTCACATCGACTCCGTTCCAGAGAACGCAGCTCAGAGAGAGGAACAAAGCCAAGTAAAGAACTGAGGCCATCTGAGGGAGAATCATCAGAAATATTCAGTTTGTCAGAAATAATGAATTTACAAAGCCTGTCATATGAATTCACACCCTGCATTAATAACTAGCCATGATTCATACTTGTTCTTATCAAATTAATAAATAAAATAGAATAAATACATTGTTTGAAAATTATGTATTCATAAAACAAACAAGAAACAAAAATAACAACCAGAAAGTCTCCATCTTTGGGCTCTCCTCTGTCTAAAGTCTGGCCCTGATCACTTAAGGATTTTCAGGTTTTGTTATTTTACAACCTCAAACTTCTATGATGTTAATGTGACAGACAAACATAAATGGATTAAAATGTTGAAGTGGAGGGAAATTTTAAAATAGTTTTCAATAAAGAGGATAATACCCTCCAGTATAATATAACTGTTACCTTCTCATGTTGAAGGACTTTATTTAACAGGAAGTAGAAGAGAAAGCCTACCTACATATCTAGGTAAATTGGGTCTATAACCCCATTAGGATGCAGAATCAACCACCCTGAAAAAAGTTATCACATCCATAGAAACATATTTTCATATTTGCTCAGATGTTTTGTCTTTTTTGAGACAAATGAAGAAACTCCCTGAATGAAAAAAACTGCATCGTTGCTAAAGATGAGCAGGTAAGTCCCCTTAGAAATTGCTGTTCATATTCAGTATCTGATGAAATGACAAAAGATCTATTTGAATTTTAAATTATATAAAGCATTGAGATAAAGAAGAAGAGCTCCAACGTTACCGTTCTTTGGGTTGTGAGCAGTGAAGTGCGTCTCAACAGCAGAACTTGGTACCAGGATGTTCAGGGACGGGAGGGCAGCCTTTAAATACCCTCACTGGGTGGTGTGACAATAATATGTCAACATCATCAGGACAAATAAATTATATTTCCACAGTCTACATTTCATGAACATATACAGATACAAAGGTATCAGCTAACATGATGAACCTCCCACAGTCAACAAGCTGCTGTTGATGAAAGTCTGATGTAATTATTGTTTTACACGCACAGACAGAGTTACTGCAAAATGACTGGGATGAAAATAGGGGGGACCCATGTTTCCTCTTTGGGCCGAGCCCGTCCGGGGTCCATGGGTAAAGGCCCGGCCTCCAGGCACTCGCCATCGTGCCCCCCCTCCAGGTCTGGCTCCAGAGTGGGGCCCCAGGGACCCACGTCCGGGCGAGGGAACACCAAGTCCTTTGTTATCACTTATCATAAGCGGTCTTCAGGCTGAACTTAGTCTGGTTTTGGACTGTAGGAGGAACCCGGAGAACCCGGAGAGAACCCACCATGGACAGGGAGAACATGCAAACTCCATGCAGAAAGACCCCGGGCCGGGAATCGAACCCAGAACCCAGGACCTTCTTGTTGCTACCTACTGCATCACTGTGCAGCCAAAGACACAAAGTCTGGAATATTGCATTTGGTGCATTGTGTAAGAATGTACAAATGTGCCAGCTGTGCATTTATCAAATGTAGAAAAAGCAAAAAGAAAATGGCGTTGGCGAGATTCTTCCCGAACTTGGTCCAGTACCCGGATGCTCAACATTACACTGTTGGTGCTGAAAAGTGTGAACTCTGACGTTTAACACCCATAATGTTATATTATCACACTTGCATTGAGTTAGTTATGGTGAAGGCAACACTACAGTCTCTACACTCTGATACAGTGGAGCCCAAAGTGGGTCCTGGAGGGCCGGCATCCTGCATGTTTTATTAATCAGTCAAATTTTATTTGTGTAGCACATTTCAGCATCAAGGCATTTCAAAGTACTTTACATCAAATCAAACACAGAAACACAATGCAACATAGAATCAATAATCAAAACACGACAATGAGTCAAGTTCCATCAATAAATTTGTAATTGATTAAGTTTCAAATAAACAGTTTGGTCTTTAGTCAAGTTTGCATCCATAAAAGTTTTACCTGTTACACTCCTACTGTGTTATATGGAACAAAATACCTGTTGCTATTTTTATTCCCACTCACAATCACAGAGCTTAAAACGATGAAAACAGACTTTCAATGGACTTCCAGCACCAGGCTCCATACAACTCTTTCACAGAATTTCGCTCTGGGACTCCGTCGTCCCTCACAGATTTTTGTGCCATTTCAACACAGAATCAACAACCAAACCATAACATTAAGTCAAGTTCCATCATTAAATTTGTAATTGATTACGTTTCAAATACAATCATAAACAGGTGGCTTTTTAGTGGAGATTAAAAGGAGGTCAGTGTTTCAGCTGTTTTACAGTTTTCTGGAAGTTTTAGTCTCTCCCTGTTTTAACACACCTGGATCCAATGTCAGGTCATTAGAGACCTAAAGAGAATATTGACCTGCTGATAGATTGTTTTACCACCAGGGAGAGACTAAAACCTGCAGGATGTCGGCCCTCCAGGACCCACTTTGGACACCACTGCTCTAATATGTGCTAACATTGAAATTTGAACTCTGGCGAATTTGCTGTGAATGAACGGATTAAAAATCTGCTGCTGTTGGATCAACCTTCCAGACCTCTCAGGTCTTCTGGCTCTAGTTTGCTCTGCAGAACCAGAACCAGAACCAGAACCAGAACAAGCATTCGGCTTCTATGCACCACAAACCAGGAACAAACTTCCAGAAAACCTCCAAACAGCTGAAACACTGAGCTCCTTTAAATCCAGGCTGAAACTGACCTGTGTAGAGCTGCTTTTATTAGTAAAGGAACATTGATCAATATATTTGATGATGGTTCTGATAATGAAATTTGATGAAATGTAACGTTTGTTTCTTAATTTCACAACTGCTGACTGTGTTCTGTTTTTAAGATGTAAAGCACTTTGAATGCTTTGTTGCTGAAATGTTTCATTCAAATAAACTTGAACGTAACCTGTTCATGTTCAAGGGTAATTGTGTGAACTCAGCCAGAACCTGGCAGCTCAAACGTTTAAAGAACTGAAAGGTTTTAGTTCTGCTGTTGTTCTCTGTGTTTTTCTGGAGAAGATGATAAATTGTTCAACAAACATCTGGAAACTTTGTCCCTCTCATTTCTGAGATCCATAAATATGAATTAATGACTGGAATGTAATAGAATAAACTCTTTATAATACTTAATTTGGATTTAAGACCATTAGACTCATAAACTGAATTATTTTATTTGGTTTATTTGGAGTAGATTTGGTTCCTGTCCTGGAAGCTGCCTTCAGGGTTTGGCTTCCTGTTTCATCTGATCTGTTTTCTGTTGATCTTTGATCATTTGATCCTTTTAACAACAGAGGTGGAAACCAGCAAACAGTCATCAGATCCACATGTACAGCAGTCATCGTGTTTCCAAATGTTCCAGAAAGGCTTCAGGGTTAAACTCTGTCATATTTAATGATAGTTTCATTCTTTGTAATAATATATAACTAATGCAAGTTGAGCTTCAATCATTGAGCCCAATCAGACCTGAAACAGCAGACATGTTGGGTGTATTTCATTTCTCTTTGGGATCAGTAAAGTATATTTTAATAATTTTTTTTTTTTTTTTTAATTTAATGTGTTTTGTTCATATTCAAAGATTTTGCTCATAAATAAATTCCCTATATCAATATTTTGGTTCAGGTCAATAATCAATAATCTTCTTACCTGACGTTTTAGATGTGAATAAATGAAAGTAGATGAATAAAATTATTTACTAACACAACAAAAACAGGAATCTTTAGAGGAATTGAACCAACAACCCTGAATCAGACATAACTGGATCATCTCCAGTTTAACCTCTTTAATGACTTTAAATTGTTTGATTCAAAGCTTTTTAAGAGTCAAACTTATCGACTCTCTGACCTGATCATGATTTTTAATTCCAGCAAACTGCTGAATCATCAGAACCTGTTTACTTTGGATAGGCCGATCTCCACAGCATCAGGGTGTGTCTGATTCAAACGGGTCGCCTGGTGTTTGAATCTCAGATTTCATCCAGAACTGCTTCTGTTCCTCCTTCACTTTGTCAACAAACTTCTGGGACCCGATCCGTCCCGTCACCACTTCACTAACACACTACAAATATTAACATTAATATTTAGAAATGAGTATTAGATAAAAACATGAATGCCTTTGGAAAAGTTCTACACTGTAAAAACTGACATCCTTCTTCAAATTCAATTTTAAAAAATACTTTATTGAGCCAAAAGGGAAATTGAAGTGTTAAAATTTATTATTTTATTTCTTATATTGAGCTTCTTATAAAGACTTTAAAGTTATTACACTGTGGTTATGTTTTATTGCCACTTCAGTTCCACATTTATTTGGCTGGAAAGTCCATCTGTCCCAGTGTATCATGCTGTAAAACTTATTTGCCCTGTTAAACATTTATTCTGTTTCTCCTTTTTTGTCACAATTTAATGTTTCAAATCATCTATTTTTTATTTTTCATAAAGAGTGAATCCCAGAAGCAGTTTTCAAACGATGATTTTAAAAATCATGGCCCATCAGAAACAACAGCTTGTGAAAACTCAACAATCCCTCTGAGCTGCAGCAGAATTGCTTTAGTTCAGTCACACTGGACGGTTCTGAGTATGAAGGATGTTGATTTTAGAGCTCTGTCCACCATCAGAGAGGTTCAGTATGAATTATTATTATACCTGCAGGTCAGGGAATAACCAGGCCAGGGTCAGGCTGCTGAAACTGAGCTGAAAACAGTTTAATCAAACCACCAATAAATAAACAGAAAGGTTTTTGGTTTGCTTACTGAATAAAATCATCAATTGAAAACTGCCTGTTGTGTTAATTCAAATTATTTTTGTACAATATTACAGTTTTTTTAATGATATGGAACATTAAATGTGACAAAAAAGTAAAAACGGAATCAGTTTGTGAGAGGAAAATACTTTTTCATATGTTGTAAACAAAAATAGTAGATATAATTTTTAAAACCTTGGCGACAGAAATATTGAGGGCAGTTATGATTTTTACTTTTCCATCAAAAACACTTTGAAGTCATCACACGTTTATTGCATCAATGTGCCTGCAACTAGTTTACATGTGGTGCAGATTAACTACAGTCCAGCAGAGGGAGCTGTCCCCGTTTAGATTGAACTATGAATTAAGTTTCTGTTCATAAACAAAAAATGACAGAAATATTGTGTTTGACAAAAAATATTTAGTTTAAGGTTATCGTTATGATGTTTAAAGATGTTTTATTTAAAAGTGCAGAACATATCAGTGTTGGCAGAGAAAGAGTTAGAAAAAACAAAGAAAGCAAAAGAGAAAAAATAAAAAGAAAGAGGAAAACAGGAAAAAAGAGAATAAAGAAATAAAAATAACAAAAATAAGGAGTTATAATTGTTAGGGCAATGTGATGGGAGAGATTAACATCTTACTATGATGTAAACTGTTAGGTCTAATACAAAGTTTTAATATTTTAAGACTTTATTTTTAATTTCATAGTAGATAAACCAGCGATTTTAACTCAAAAACAAACTGGTGAACCCAAATCTGCTTTAAAGTAATTTATAATAAAAAAATGCCTTTTAACTACAGCTGCTAAAACAAAATTTCACCTCTAAACCTTCAGACTATATGATTTCTATGTTTTACTTCTGCCTCTTGCAGTTAAAATAAAATTCAAGTTTCTCATCTGGAGAAACTTTGGGTTAATTTTGCTTCCCTCTGTAGAAGATCTTCCCATCAGGCTGGTTCTTCCAGCTCAGTCTGATCTCAGTTTTCACTGCCTGGTCCTGCAGCTTCTGCTGGAGCTGAAAAACAACAATCAGACAAGTCAGGAACACACACTGAACACACACAAAGAACACACATTGAACACACAGCCCCATGTTTGTGCAGCTGTCTTTGTGGGGACTTTCCATTGACTTTCATTAATTTCTACAGCCTAAACCTTACCATTACCTTTACATACTTAACCCTAACCAAAACTCAATTCACACCTTGGTCCTAAATCTGACCCCTGACCCAAAAACAGCATTTCCCCTTTTGGGGACCAGGCTTCAGTCCCCATAAGGAGCAGTGTGTCCCCACAACGTAGTAGATGTCAGGGAAATGGTCCCCATAAGGTATTAAAAACAAACACACACTGAACACACACTGAACACACACTGAACACACACTGAACACACACTGAACACACACTGAACACACACTGAACACACACTGAACACACACTGAACACACACTGAACACACACTGAACACACACTGAACACACACTGAACCAGTTTCCATGTGTTAGAAGACAGTTAATACGTCATTAGGAGATTATTGGTGATGATTTCACACTAAACGGTGCAGAATGTTTTCTGAATATTTTATGATTAATCTAATTCACAATCTAAAGATTTGGATTAGCAGCCGCTTGTTGCATCTGGAGAGAAATTCAAGCCGTTTTCACAGACGGTCGATGCAGGTTGAAATATTTCATTTTATTCACAGCAATATTTTTACTGGTCAATTAAAATATTCTTACATGGTTTTAGTTACAGTTTCCAAAACGATTTTCTTACATATTGCATGCTCAGTTTGTTAAAACAAACAGTTTTTGTCACTTCATTGTGTGTTTATGCTGCTAAAAGCTGCGTATCGAGACTCATACCTCCTTCAGCAGGTTTTCCAGGACTGCAGGGTCGTTCAGATCCAGAGCCGAGTTTCCCACCAGCTTCACCTTCACTGTGTGACGTGTGAAAGGTTCAGCATCTTTAAGATAAACCAAGCAAACGTTTTATCATTTTCGGTTTATCGTCCTCTTTTGTCCTTTGGTTCAACCCAACCACTGCTGGTGTTCTGACAAACTGCCAGTTAGCCACTCCCCTCTGCCAAACCACTCTGCTGCATCTTTCTTCTCTGCTGGAGTGATGAGAACCAGGTGGATTCAATTGCCTACCAATCAGAGTGTGGGTACTTAAGGTGTGACTGACCTGTCACTCCTGTTTGAAGTGCGGCAGCAAGAAGGCAAACAATCCTGTTAACACGAAAAGTGAAACTGTGCAAAAGTTTCAAAAAAAACAAACTGTGAAGGACAGCCGGTAAGCTCAAAATACTGTTGCTCATTCACATGGACTTGGATTGATTGTTTGAGAGTTTAAATATTATTGAAAAGAAAAGAAAAAAAGACAATACACTTGGTGTTTATTGGTTGAAGTAGAAAGTGAGAAAAGATTTAAAGAAAAAATGTTGGTTAAGATGTTTTACTACGAAATTAAATGTTGTTAAATATGCTAATTTATTTATTGATATTGAATTTTATTATAAAACATTTGCTATTTATCAAACTTTAGGTTTAAATGGTTTAAAGGGGTGGAAATTTATCTTGTTAATTTCACAATGTATTTATCTTGTCAATTTCAGATTGTAATTGATGTTTCTGTTTGATTTAAGGTTTTTCACCCAAGTGGTTGGAAGTGGTTGGACTACAAAAAATAATGAAAAATAAAGATGGACTAACTAAAATGAAGATTCCTTGAGTGAAATCCAGTCATGTTTCACAATAGAGACCTATCCCTTTCAAGTGGGGATCGCACAGTAAATCAAATCTAGCAGAACTTGACAGATGGCGTCTCACCATGGTAGCAGATGAAGGCCTTCTCTAAGCCACACGGCCAGTCCTCCCAGCGACCAGAGAGGCTGTAGTCTGCCGCGGTGCAGTTGTTCAACCCGCCGTCAGGCTGTCCTGATGCCCAGTAGGAAAACAGGAACAGGTTTCCGTTGGACCACTTCCAGGTGTCTTTGTAGAGGCCGATCCAGACAATGAGACCTGCAGGCCTCGCGGCCCTTATCTGCTCGTTCTCCTGCAGGCTCCTGACGCTGGCCAGGTCTGTGTAGTGCAGCCTGCAGTAGCTCTGAGCATCGGTCCAGTTCATTAATGTGTTGATGTAGAAAAATGCTGCTGTCTGTCCTGGAAACAGACCAGAGGAAAACCAGAGAGACTGCTTGGAGACACGGGTTGAAACGTCTCCAGTTCCAGTTTAAATTTGTTTTTGATTTTTGATCACCTCCATGCAATCAGTCAAGAGTTAATCAAGTTTCTCTCAGCACTCTTTTTTTTTTTTTGATGGTTTAAAATCATTTATAGGGTGACCAAATGTCCTCTTTCCCCTGGACATTGTCCTGGTTTGTGTCATTTTTCAGGGACCAGCAGGAACGTTTAAATCTCCCTGTGAGATGCAGAAACATGGCAGCTTTTCTTTTAGCAGACAGAGCCGTTCTGCTGCTAAAGTTCACAAAACATGAGAAAAGCTTTATAGATGAAGTTGAAAATAAATTTTCTTCATAACATCCTGTTCACAACAGAGTGAGTGGCGCTGTGCAGCATGTCCATACTGGCCTCAAAACATATAAAAAGATTGTGCAAAATGAGAATTTATCTCTTAAACTAAAAGATGATAAATTTTACTGTTATTATTACATTAAATATAATTTCAGATTTTGTGTTTCCCCAGGTTGGCTGAAATTCCGACTTATTACTGGTAGAGGTTAATTTTCTAAGCTACAGCTGTGTAATTATTGAGGATGCAATGATATGAAAATGCAGATTAATATTGATATCTGATATTAATACTGCTTTGATTACTATATTTACTGATATTTAACAATACTATATCTATTTGTCTGCATTTATTCACAAACAAACCTTAAAAATTAAATTCAAACTGTTAATAAATCTAGATTTATTTTACATTCTTACCACTGGTGTTGGCACAGATGAATCCATAAAGCCACTGGCAGGGAGCATCGTTCCAGTATCCATTATCATACATGTGGGCGCAGTCTGCTGTGTACCAGGCGCTGTTTGGCTCACCAGGTGACCAGAGTCTGTAGCTTCCATCTGCTGGGTAGAAACCTCCATCTGACAGCGACCACCTCCAGCTGACCACATCAAAGTACAGACCGATCCAGGCCTGTCGGACAGAACGACTTACAGCCACATCCAAACACCTGCCTGATTTTAAATATCGTTCTACGTCACTTCCTGCAGATCGGTGGCAGCAACATGGCTCCTGGTTGAAGCGGCATAAATTCAGCCTGGAGTCAGTAATCTGGATTTTCTCTACCAACGGAAGCTTAGCTGAAATATTTCTATGCCACAAACTTGAAAAATGATTTCTGATAATCTTCTCATGGAGAGAGTGATCATTGATGGTCAATTTTTAATCATGCTGTGCTGATAAAATCGGGTTTTCATAAAACTGACCCAATTCAAAGGTTTCATCTTTGATGGCAGTCTCCCATTACAGAATTCATGTTTAGGTGCAAATACTCTGAAATAAAATGACATTTACAATATGTTGATTAATTAAGATCAGTTTCAAAAGAAGCTGAAACAGGGAGGCCTTCCTGGTTGCTTGTTCTCTTGCCGAGTTTCACCCAAAGTGTAATTTAAATATTTAAAGCACCAAATGCAGCAGAGTCAGACCCAACATGTCTGTGCAGCAGTGGTTTGGATTCCAACTTTTATGAAATCATGAGTTTTCATGAATCCAGGATTATGAGTATAAGAGGCTGGAAAGTCTTTCTGTTGGAGAGCTTCGAAACAATCAGAGGAAATAATAAAAAACAACCTTAAATCAATAAATAACTTTGGTCTTTACTGCATTTTTACCACATTTGAACAAATTCATCTATTCCTGTCAGAGAGGAGAGTGAATCTGTCTAGATCTTTGGTGATCAGGCAAAGCAGAGGGAACTAGAATCTGTAGATCTATGTTTGAGGTGTCATTCTCACCTTACAGAGAAAATCCAAAGACAGGAAATTTGCATGACTTATCAAGAGGTGTTTACTCAGTTCAAGACAAACCTGGGTCCTGCTGCTCAGGATCTGGAGGCATTCAAATTGCAAACATCATGCAAATGGATTAAAAACTTCAATGTGGAGAGAGAAAAAAGTGAACTCTGATCTTTTCAAACGTTTATGCAGCGTTAGGCTAACAAAATGTTGGATTTAGTTCAGGAAAGCAAAAAGTTTCCTCTCACAGAAATGTGAATGAGTTTGGTGAGCAGCAGTTTGATAAAACAGAGACTCAAACTAACTTATCATCTTCACACGTGGTTCCAGTGAAACGTAGGATAAAAAACAGACACTTCAGAGGTGAACCAATTCCATTTTCACTGATGTTTAGGAAGCGTTGCCTGAACTGATGATTACAAAATTGGCTGATAACATTTTTTTGTTAGAAATGTTGTTAAATATAGTAAGAAAGTTGCTGAGTTGGCAACAGTGAAGAGATTTTTGTAACTGTAAACGTACAGAGCAGAGGATAGATAAGATCTGAGGAAAAGATCAGCTTCACATCTAAGCATGAGTTGACCACTGATCTCACAAAATTAAGAAAACTGGTGTCAATGAATCAATGCACCTCTAGTTATTTCAGCTGACTGAATATTTTAAAAGAAAACAGAGGAAAATATGGAGTTTACGTCTGCAGTGGATCCCATTCTGCTCACGTCTGCCAAGCCGTTCAGCTTGGTCACCATGTTCAGACTGTCCACAGTGACCAGGTCCGTGTAGCGCTGCCTGCAGTGACTCTGCGCCTCGGTCCAGTTCTTTGGGTCATAGATGAAGTGGTACTGACGTACAGGGAGAGAGCAGACGGACCCCAGAGCTGCCGCAACGCAAGCAGGAAGATTAAAATAAGAATAAAACATTTTCATGACAGAGATCTGTTATGTTTCTATCAGTAGAACAAACTTTAAAAATAACGGTTTCCAAACAGAGCTCAACTTAGCTTACATGTTTTAAAAAAGGACACACTCACACTGAACACATACAAAACATTATGTGTGATTGTATAATTTTATACTGGGAGTCTAAAATTTAATTCACTTGCCTGATGCACTGAAGAGCCACAGAAGAACGTTTTCCATCCTCGTAAATGTCGTGTAGTTCAGTTTGAGGCTGCAGACGTTTATCCTCTGGGTTTAAACACGTCATGCAAAATGATCAAGTTGAATGATTTGCGTTTGAGACGACAAGTGTTTATTCTGACAGATGCTGTGATATCAAACCAAATAAAGCAGGTTTTAAATCACAAATGACTCATTTGACTCCTGAGGCTTTTCCAGCAGAGATCCTCCCAGTTCTCTGGAAAGGGCTCACATGGCAGTAGCCCAGGGCGCAGAGTCCTGGGGCGCCCAAACGTTGTTTGTTTTAAGTGAATGTGTGTTTTTTAGATCCTCTCCTTGGGCTGCCACCTTATTGTGATGCAGGGGTTCGAGTGTCCCAGTGATCTCAACCAGTCTACATGTGTTTTGTGGACTTGGAGAAGGCGTTCGACCGTGTCCCTCGGGGAGCCCTGTGGGGGGTTCTCCAGGAGTATGGGGTACCGGGCTCCTTGATACGGGCTGTCAGGTCCCTGTAGGACCGGTGTCAGAGTCTGGTCCACATTGCCGGCAGTAAGTCGGGCTCATTTCCAGTGAGAGTTGGACTCCGCCAGGGCTGCCCTTTGTCACCGATTCTGTTCATTACTTTTATGGACAGAATCTCTGGACCAGCCAAGGTGTTGAGGGGATCCGTTTTGGTGGCCTTAGGATCAAATCTCTGCTTTTTGCAGATGATGTGGTCCTTTTGGTTTCATCGGGACATGATCTGCAGCTCTCACTGGAGCGGTTCACAGCCGAGTGTGAAGCCGCTGGGATGGCGATCAGTGCCTCCAAATCCGAGGCCATGGTCTTGAGCCGGAAAAGGGTAGAGTGCCTTCTCCGGGTCAGGGGGGGTGTCCTGCCCCAAGTGGAGGAGTTCAAGTATCTCGGGATCTTGTTCACGAATGGGGGAAGAAGGGAGCGGGAGATCGACAGGCGGATTGGCGCAGTGTCTGCCGTCAAGCGGGCGCTGTACCGGTCCGTCGTGGTGAAGAGAGAGCTGAGCCAAAAAGCGAAGCTCTCGATTTACCAGTCGATCTACGTTCCCACCCTCATCTATGGTCATGAGCTTTGGGTCATGACCGAAAGAACGAGATCACGGATACAAGCGGCCGAAATGGGTTTTCTCCGTAGGGTGTCTGGGTTCTCCCTTAGAGAGAGAAGCTCAGTCATCCAGGAGGGACTCAGAGTAGAGCTGCTGCTCCTTCACATCGAGAGGGGCCAGTTGAGGAGCATCTGGTCAGGATGCCTCCTGGACGCCTCCCTGGTGAGGAGTTCATGTTCCACCAGAGGAGGGGAAACCCAGGACACGCTGGAGGGACTTTGTCTCTCTGCTGGCCTGGGAACGCCTTGAGATTCCTGGAGGAGCTGGAAGAAGAGACTGGGGAGGGAAGACTGGGCCTCCATACTGAAACTGCTGACCCCGGGACTGGTGGAAAATACTAAAACAATAGCACATATGAAAGGCTGCAAACTTGCTCCACACCACTAGGGGGAGTCTGGAGCAGGTAATATTATCTACAGCAGTGTTTCCCAATTCCAGTTCTCAGGCCCCCCTGCCTGCATGTTTTAGGTGTTTCCCTTCTGCCACACACCTGGATTGAATCTTTGGGTGATTAACAGGCTCCTGCAGGACTTGGTGGCTGCAGAAGATGTCATGCAATCATTTGAATCAGCTGTTCTGGTGTAGAGGCAAATTTAAACATGCAGGCAGGGGGGCAGAGGACTGGAACACTGATCTACAGAAAACATAAATATGTTTCTAATTTTTAAATATTGGAAAAGACTGAGTGTTTGAAAAAGACAAAGTGTCTTTTTTTCTTTCTCCAATTTTCTCAGGTGTTCAACTTGAGGCCCGTGGGCCAAGTCTGGCCTGTCAGAACCATTTTGTGGTCCCCAAGATTATTGATGGCCGCTTAAGTAGAGGTTCAAGATAACTTTTGCATGCTTAAATGTTATTTGATTATGATTATTTGATGTATAAATGTGGGTCATGCTTGGATGAGACAGTTGTGGGTCGGATCCACGTGGATTAACTGCAACCCGTGAAGATCGTACTGTTCCTGCCTTTTCAGTTACAGCTGCCTGGCACCTTTGACTTTTTTCTCAGATTTTCTCAGTCAGAATTGATTCTGAAAATCTAGTCTTAAAACTCAAATCAAATAAATTAGAAACAGGCTGTCAGTGTGGATAAAGGGCACATTTACAAACCCAACCTCAAAGAAGAAATAACTGATTTTTTTTACATGCTAACATGACAATCGTCATTCACCATAATGTTTGATTATTTATTTGGGATTTGACATAAACAAACAAAAGTCTTTTGTTTTTTGTGGACCTAATGGTCTTCCGTAGATCTGACTGAGGTTGTAAATAGAAACGTTTTTACATCTCCAAATCTGGTGGAGAGAGACACCAAGAAGATTGTAAGGAAGTATCGACTCAAGGTGGCTGTAGAGAAATGAATACAATTATGACAGAAATATTGAAAAAGATGCTTAATTTATTTCCCTACTTCCCACTTTTGCAGTACTTACATCCAGAGTCCGGTTTTTGCCTTTATCTGGTGGTTTTATCTTTAGTCAGTCCTTATCCTGCTCCTTGATGGCAGAGTGAATACATTTCCATTAGTTATCAGGAGTTCCTGGTTCTGAGAGGCAGAGAGTCCATAGAGTCATTACCATTGCAAACCTGATGTAAATACATCTAAAAAGCACAATGACACAAATCTAAACCCAAGGATTAGAGGATTTAATGTGATTTTGTGGGAGTTTCTGGCAGTTCTTCAGAGTTACTTTGCATTTTGACCTGAAGCTGCTGACATGGCCTGGCTTGCATATTAACTGGACCGTTCCCGTCTCAACAGCCTGTTCAGCTCCAACGGCCTCCTTCACTCATCTGAGTTTCTGCATCTTTCCTGCTGCTCTCTCATCTGGCTGCACCATAAAGGCAGAGAGACACTGAGAAACACTCAGATGTTTGTTCTCTGATAGAAACATGCAAAAGTACATCAGATTTTCCAAAAATTACAGTGTTGACTCATTCAAACATTTGTGAGAGAACGGGTTGCAGATTAAGAGATGTCCTTCCTGGGATTGGTCCACACGGCTGAGTAGCTGCAGTGCAGACAGCTGGATGGAGTGATGCAGGGAGTGCCTCTGCTAAACTCCAACACGGCTGGGTCGGGTCAAATTATTCTTGACCTGAACCAAATGGAGGAGTCTGGGTTTGGTGTGGAAGAACACAGAGTGTTGAGTTCAACTGTGTGCTGAACTAAAGCGCAGACTGATAGCCAGACATTCTTGTCCAACATCAGTGTCTGACCTCACTAATGGTCCTCTGGAAGAATGACCTAATATTTGCTCCTTCTGGAAAACCTTTCTTAAATAACTGAAGCGGTTATAAGACGGACAAACATCACATTAAGCTTGTTTTTATTCAATTAAATACTTTTTTTAACTAACTGTACTGAGATCCTCTACTTTTTAATTTGTACATGTTGCTGCTTGGTGGAGCCATCAGGAACCATGGAATCAGCTTCCACGGTTGTCGAGATTTGACCTTTAAGATTATAAATGAAGCTAAGATCACCTGACCAATATATAAAGATTAACCAGATACACTACATAAAAGATATCGTTCCCTGTTGGAAAATAATAAAGATTGATATTTTAATTGGATTTCAACACAAAGCAATGAAAACACTAGAAACAGAAATCAAATTGTAATTGTTACAAATGCTACAACGAATGTGGATGGGAGTCAACAGGAGAAATGATGCAGAAGTGACTCAAACTCTACTGAACTCTTCTGGACTTCATCTAAAAGGAAACTGAATATTTTCAGAGATAAATCATGAAAAGTAGAATCTGTTCCAAAAAACACAGTTTGGCCAAATTTCACATCTTTTGCATGAAAACAGCCAAAGGTAATGGAAATCAGAATTCAATAAAACACACAAAAATAAGTAATCATGAAGGGTCAATTAAAAATCTATAAAAATAATCAATAAAGTACAGTTTAAAGGAATCCATATAGTTTGTATATTTACCTGAAGTGAAATGTGACCTGATATAAACACATGTAGACGAGTTTAAATGATTTTTCTGGTCACTATTTATTTTTTCAGGAGAGATCGAACAGGAATGTGGCTCCCCCTGGTGGACAGCTGGACACGTGCAGATTCATTTATTGAGTAAATGGGAATATTTAAAGTGAGGTGCTAAAATTTAAATGTGGATAAGCTTTAATGTGGAATATTTGATGCATTTTGTTCATGAAGAAAGAAAATAGAGCAACAATTTGAGCTGAATCTAAGCTTTTTATTGATCTATTAATCAAAACATATTCCTCTGGAGATTTATTACATTCAGAACCACAAAGAATCATTTTACCATTGTGTTAAATATTCTATATGAGCCGCCTCAGTTAAGCAGATAAAATAGTAAGACTTGGTATTACTCAAAGAATAACATCACTGTCAGAACAATGTGGGCTTTATGTGAGAAGAGCAGGAAAATAAGGAGATAAATCCTGTAAATCCATCTGATCCTGTCAGAATCAGTTTTCCTTCCTCTCTGAGTAGAAAATGTTTCCATCTGGTTGTTTCTTCCAGCTCAGCTTCAAGTTTTCTTTTCCTTCCTGTCCGATCAGCTTCTGCTTCAGCTGAGAGACAAACATTCATTTAATAGAGACCTTTACACCTTCAGCTCCAAACTCAAACTACATCACATGCTAACAGGATTTTTTCTTAATATAATTTAGTTTCACCTTGAACTAGATGAAAATAAATGTTCATTCTCCCAAAAACAATGTAAGGTTTGAACTCACCTGCTGCAGCAGCTCTTCCTGCAGGGTGGAGTTGTTCAGATCCAGGTCGGAGTTTCTCACCAGCTTCAGCTTCACCACATGCTTCGAATCTTTGGAAACCCAACAGGCCCAGTTACATCGGTTCTGGTTCTATTATACTGGCTGTTTCGATGCTAATCGAAAAGAAGTGTAACAAGTTTTGTCTTATTTCAAGTGTGTAAGTTTAGAAAACCGACTAGAAATACTTGGTGAGACTTTGTGTTTTTGCAGAGATCTGAGCAGAACCAAATGTCTGCAAACCCAAACGAACCGAAGCAGCAGCTGAAGGAGCTCAGAGGAGCTTCATTTCTGCTCCTCTGTCTGCAAAGCTTTTCTGCATTTTTCTTCAGGTTTTTGAGAATAAAGTGAAACATTGTACTACTGTACATCATGTCTTTCATTCTTGTACTTTTATCAGTTTTTTAAGAAAAAGTTGCAGAACTGTTCAAACTGCTGAAGCTGATGGCAGACCTTCTTGTCCAACATCAGTGTCTGACCTCTTGAAGAACTGCTTGAAATTCACGACGACAGTCTCCTACACCTTCTGAAAGGCTGTCCTAGGATCTGTAAAGCAGCTGTGGCTACATAACAGACTGACTTTATATCAGGATGATGTCAAGCCAAACCCCTGAATGCTTTTGGCAAAACGTGAAGCATTTTTTATGTATAATAGGTATTGAAATGTGCTGAAGTAAAGCTATGACATATAATCAATAAAGATAAAAAAACTTTGAAAAATATCCAACAATATTAGCTTTCAGCATTTGCAAAGAAACTGAGATTAAAAGTAACTTTACAGAAGTTGAGGAGTCCATCTGCTGCAGGTCGGCCATGTTGTCACGACCTCTTGGTTGTCCACGGTAACCAGGACAACCTGGTTACCGTGGGTTCCCGTGCAGAAACGTTCAGAGGAGACGGCGCTCAGAGCTGCAGGGAGGAAACATGTTAAAGGTCTCACTGCAAAGCTTTTCATTTCAGGAGAATAATTAAATACTCATCAAACACATGTTCCACTTTCTATTTAAAGGATTTTTTACACGTATCCTTAGATGATGCAGCACTGATGAACCAAAGAATGTTCTTCATTTCTTTACATCTGCTGGAGTTCAGTCTGACTGCAGAAATCCAGATTCTTACTTTTAACCTGACAAAGCAAAACCTTGAACATTTCAGACAACAGACAAAGATCATGGCCATAGATCAGGGGAGAAATGTAAATGGAGAGGATCTCTCTCCACCACAAAAAAATATTCCTTTATGTGACCGCTGGCATATAGTATCAGGAGCATATAATCATCAGACCATATGAAGTCAATAAGCATCATCGGATACATCAGTTAATGCTCTAATCAATCAATCAATCAATCAATCAATCAAACTTTATTAGTATAGCACATTTCAGCATCAAGGCATTTCAAAGTGCTTCACATCAAATCAAACACAGAAACACAACATCAAGTCAGATTCCGTCAATAAATTTATAATTGATTACGTTTCTAATAAAACTCTAAACAAGTGGGATTTAAAGGAAGTCAGTGTTTCAGCTGTTTTACAGTTTTCTGGATGGACCTTCTGCATCTTTCTCAGCTTCCATCAGTTTGGGTTTGCAGATCTACAGCAACAGGAAACACGATTTGCATTTTACAATCCGTCTTTTCCTGATAAATTGGCAAGTAAAAAATATTCAAACCAGCTTTATTTACATACTGAAGATCTCTGATCTTACATCCGAACCTTCATATAGAAAAACGAAAGTTTAAAATTCTAATACTGATCAAATAAAACTATCTAATAGTATGAATACTATTTCTGTATGTATGAACTTATACATACAACAAGCTGATTTTACAAAATACAACACAGAACGAGAAAAACTCATTCTAAGATACACGAATATAAAAAGATTTATGAAGTTATTTATAAAATATTTCAATACGGCTCCATTTGACATTAATTTTAAGAAATAAATTCCTTAATTTCATGAAACATTTAGGTCATCTTTGCATCCCTAAGTTGTGTTAAACTCCAGTCAAGTTTCCTTCGTGCAGATGAAGCTTCACCTTATTATTACACAAAGTTTTAAACTTCAGGTTGCAACAAAATAAACTACAACCGTCTGTACAGGGAAACAGTTTGGTGTAACTGGTTTTTTAGAAGAGCATTCTTTGCTGTCAGTGTTATTTCAAACATATTTCTATTTTTTATTTGTAACGATATTCAACTTTGTAATCATCAATACATTTTAAAAAAAAGCCTCTGTGCAAAATGAGGTTAAAACATGAACAAAGAGAGGAAAGGAAATGAAAATAAAGATTTGTTTCCTTTAATGCTCCCGTCTTTCCAGTGGCTGAGCTGAACCTGCTTGTTGCTGCAGATCTTCTGACACGTCAACCCAGAGTCGCAACGTTCAGGGAGCCCGTCGAAAACCTGACCGTGATGCTAAGAGTCAGGCGCCGCCACCCCCAGGCTCCGCCACCCCAAGGGGCCGCCACCCCCAGGCGCCGCCACCCCCAGGGGCCGCCACCCCCAGGCGCCGCCACCCCAAGGGGCCGCCACCCCCAGGCGCCGCCACCCCCAGGGGCCGCCACCCCCAGGCGCCGCCACCCCCAGGGGCCGCCACCCCCAGGGGCCGCCACCCCAAGGGGCAGCCACCCACAGGCGCCGCCACCCCCAGGGGCCGCCACCCACAGGCGCCGCCACCCCAAGGGGCCGCCACCCCCAGGCGCCGCCACCCCCAGGCGCCGCCACCCCCAGGGGCCGCCACCCCCAGGGGCCGCCACCCCCAGGGGCCGCCACCCCCAGGGGCCGCCACCCCCAGGCGCCGCCACCCCCAGGGGCCGCCACCCCCAGGCGCCGCCACCCCCAGGGGCCGCCACCCCCAGGGGCCGCCACCCCCAGGCGCCGCCACCCCCAGGCGCCGCCACCCCCAGGCGCCGCCACCCCAAGGGGCCGCCACCCCCAGGGGCCACCACCCCCTGGGGCCGCCACCCCCAGGCACCGCCACCCCCAGGCGCCGCCACCCCCAGGGGCCGCGACCCTCAAGCACCGCGACCCCCAGGGGCCACGCCCCACACTTTGGGAACCACTGGAGTAAGGAAACACAAAACAACACTCACACCGTCTGGTGAACAAAAAAGGAACTTTATTTTGATAACAATAAAGGCACAGAACAGACTTTCCCTCCAGGTCCAGAGAGACGAGTTTGTATCTTCATTTTTTCTGACAGTTATGCAGAAAACAAACTGCAATGCAAATATGCAGGAAACCAGATGAAATATTTGACAAAATGAAAAATAACTTCCTTTCCCAGATCATTAATATGCTCCAAAATCATATCAAACTGTAGGATTCCTTCAAGCAACAAAACAAAATACATTTATATTATGAAATATCCTATAATAATACTTCAAAGACCAACATTTGAGTTCATACACAGACATGTGGCTTTAAGTCACAAATAATCCACTAAACTGACCTGATAAAAATAAAAAAATCCACTCAGTTTCAGCAGATCCAACATGAACACCAGGGGCCTCATGCATGAAACAGCTCACAGTTTTCAGAGCCAAAGCTCCTCAGGTAGCAGCTCACCTTTACCTGTGATGTCAGACACACCCTGATCACCTCAAAAATAATCAAACCTGTTGATTATTTATAATCAAACTGTTTGAATTAATCTCCTGATCCAACCTGTTTCCTTCTTTCAGTGAGAATGAAATGACCTCATAGAAACATTTTGTGTTTCGGTGACAGAATGAAGCGTTTCATCTTTATGAGACAAACACTGAGAGAAAGTATCTTTACATTGGAGTGACGTTTTCACACACTTTTATTTTCATTTTCTTTATTTTGTGCGAGTGTTAGCTTATTGCGGTTCAGTTTCATCGTTTAAACAATAAAATATTAAAATCATGAAAGATGCTTCTTGGTCTAAATAACTGAATGTCGTCAGATTTCAGTGGATTTTGTGAGTTTTGATGATTTGAAGTTTGAAATTGTCCACAGAAAAAGTTTGGTGGCTGCCGCACATTTTCACGCCAACGGAAAAGTGTGTGTATATTTACACAAACTTTGACTTAAAGTAAATTTTTATACATGTCAACTGCTGCATAAAACATGGCGCCGCACGCTTTATGCACGAGGCCCCAGAACTTTAAGAACTTCCCTGAAACAGAATGAAATCTTGGTTTTCATGTGAAACACGTGGTTCTCTTCGCTCCTCTAACACTGACCGTAGTGAGAATAAAAGACATTAAATTAGTGCAAACAATGCCCACTGGAGCGGTTAGTAACCTTACAGAACCTGCAGCTCAGAACCAATCAACATGTTGGAAAACTCAGCGGTTCATGAGGTCCGGTGACGCTGCAGAACCTGACAGACCCGTCCAGTCTGCTTCTAGTGCATGTTTTCCAGTCACAGTAAATTAAAACATAAAGACAACAGAAGAAAAGTGCAACAGTGACGACGATCATTCAAAATAACATTAAATCAAAGGAATGAAGCTGTTGGTCGGTGTGGAGGGCAGATCTGACAGGAAGCCACGATAAAAACAGGCTTTACGTCCAAAATCCGTCACTTCTAATGGAAGTAGGTGGAAAATTACAGATCTATTGTCAGTTTGATCTGATAATCCAAGACTTTCATGGCAGATACGATGACTGCTGTTCAAAACAAAGAAGCTCCTACTTTTATTTATTATTTTTATGGCTTCCTGTAATTTTAATGAACTTGTAAATAAATCCATCAGATAGAACAAAACCTCCTGGCATCAACATGCTGGCTGATTCAGGCCACTGATCCCATCGGAACGACGAGACTTCATGCCAATAAACACGTCAGTTTGAACTGCAGGCTGAGCAAAACAACACAGAAAAACTCCATCATTCAGCTTCTCTGGGTGGCAACTATCAGTTATTTCACATCTAACTGGGAAGCTCAACAGAAAATATTACAGAAGGACACAAAAGATCTGAACTGATCCATGTTTGGTGGCAACACAATTTAAATTGGTCCATCGGGTCCAAACGGCTCCAGAAACAGAAGTGGGGATGTGGAACAGAGCGAAGATGTTACTTTGTTGTTCATAAAAGTGATGATATTCAGTCTCTTTGGCATCGCTGCACACAGCAGGAGACTCCAACCTCAATACTGCTCTAAAATTAAAACTTGTTTATCCTCATAAAGGGACATGAACACAGCAGCTGCTTTAAAAAGTTAAGCAGTTATGAAATGAATCAGAGATCTTAAATAATGAAATCAGAAATGGAAACACCCAATCATGGTTTGTTAATGTGGATCAAAACTAAATTAATTAGATCTTGTTGTTGTCATGATGAATTCCAGATAATGATGAACTGAGCAGTCAAAGCAAACACCAGAGAAAACTCACCCAGATCTCTATAATCCCAGGTTATTTGTACCAAAACAAATCCTAAATATTGTTTAAATATTGTTTCATTCAACTGTTGAATCATTTAAAATCCTCCAGCAGCAGCAGAGAAACATCCAGGCAGCAGATCTGAATGTTAAACTGCTTCAGTTTAACATTCAGATTGCAAAACTAATTCAGGTATAAGAGAATCAGTCCAGGCTTACAAATGTCTGTTTGGGCTGTGTGGATATAACCAGATTATTCCAGATTATAAGACACACTGGAATACAAGTCCCATTAATTTAGAAAATGTTAAACATGAGAGGGACGTCGTTCATATTAAAGATTTGATCTGGTGACACGTTGTGTTCAGATGCTTTTTAACAAACTCACAGAATCTGTCAGCTCTAAATCTGGAACGATCTGGAACGGTTTCGCTCCGACAGCGAAGTGCGCAGCGGGGCCGAGCGGAGACGCATGCAGTAGACATGCGTTGCATGAAGCCGTAAGACCAAGAAGGCCGTCCTTGGAGAAGTAACTCCACCGACCAACAGACATGGATATCTAGACGAACTGCGGGTGGAAAATCAGAGGAGGAAGCAGAAATACCCTAAACCTAAGCAGAAATCCTCAGAACAGCAGCAGCTCATTCTTTATGTTCAAACTGTTCCTCCAGCTCTGGCCACCTTCCTTTCAGCAAAGCCTCTTCTTTCCTCACAGCTGCAGACGGTAATGTTTGATCCTTGGGTCGTATCCGTCAGTATGAACTCATATTTAATGAATCAGTCAAATAAATGTAACATCTATAAATTAATCCTGTAACTTATAGAGCGGAAAATAAAAAATGGTGTATCCACTAAAAATGTCTGCATGTTGCCCATCTGCATCCACAGCAAACCATTTCTAGATTTTTATTCGTTGGTCGTTCCTCCTGAACGGGGGAAAGTTCTGCTGGACCTCCAGCTCCATCGGAACCGGACGGTTCTGGACACGGCTGCTTTCTACCGCAAAACAGAGAATACACGTCTGCTTTTGGACAGAACGGTGAAGCTCTGACAAACTTTAAAAACATCTCAGACACAGAGGAACATCATGATTAATAAAATAAACTTCAATCTTTTCTGATTGGCTGCCTTCAGGGTTTTAGAGGAAACATGATTAGTTGTAACATCAGAAGTAAAAACAACTCAGTAAAACTACGGTAGGTTAAGTTCTACACTTAAAGGAAAGACTTGTCATGTTGTTTGTGCTGCAATGCATCCTGGGTAAATGAAGAATGCTATCTGATGTAGCATTAGCTCCTTCCAGTCAGAACATTGATTTTTGTGTTCAGGCATTTTAAGTTGAACTGGAAGACAGAAATGATGGCAGGAGATGAAAATGAGGAGCAAACTGAGGAAGAGGAAAGAGTCGGCTGAAAAATCTGGTGTTTGTGTTGCTGCTGCTTGGAAACCAACTGGAGGGTGAACACCGCGAAGACGTCCTGATCCTAATTCAAGCTGTTTACGACTCGCGCTGAGGCCGAAACCTTTTCTCAAACACGTCTGGATGGAGAGTTACACAGAATCAAAGATGTTTCATCATCACGTTAAACCACCACTCGTTTTGCTAAATTTGTTTTGTTTTGGCTTTAGCTCCCGCTAACGGCGTTAGCTCTCGCTAACGGTGTTAGCTCCCGCTAACGGTGCAGAGAAGAGATTGAAAGCCGATCATGTTAGCTTGATCCAATAAATCTCTTTTAATGGCAAATTAAAACCGTGTGGCTCGATGAACGACTTCTTGTGTTTTGATTTTAGTCTCTAGGCATCTAAATCTTAAAAAAACAAATAAATAGAATAAAACTGGCAACTTTCATAAGTGAGAAAAATTATATATGTTTTCTAAAATAATTTTTTACATCACAAAACAACAACTTTTAGGTTGATAGGAAAATTAAAACATATTTAGTTAACTAGTTGTGGATGTTTTGACCAATTATTTTATGCTTTTCTAAAAACTCCCCCGTGCCTCCAGACAAGCTCACCATGTTCATACAGAGACAGTCCACAGCCGTCTCAGATGGTCTCCGGTAAGCAAATAAAGTTTGTTTTCTATCCTCAACACCAAAAATAAAGAAACATAAGAGAAAATCTGCACCCTGCAGTCTGAAGGCTCCTACTGCGTGGAAGAAGATCTCCCTCCTGCAGCCTGAGAGCTTCTTCCCTGCAGCTCTCAGATGCATCTTGTTGGTTTTGGGAATGTTTAATAAAGTTAGAGACGAACCAAAGCCCAGGCTTGGAGGCCAGGCAGAGCGGGGCGGGGCGGCGCCGCGGCGTTGGGTCAGATGGTGATGTAATGCTGTCGCAGTTTGGCCACCAGGAACTCGTGGGTTAAATTATGTCTTGTGATTATTCCCACAATCTGAAATAGAGACTTTGCTCAGAAACAACTAAAACGTCAGTGCAGCTGTACGTACAGGAAGCGCCGATGTCTGAGTAGAACTTACTTCTCCAACAGCGTTGACCACAGGAAGGTGTCGAAGGCCCATGGTTCTGAACAGGTTGAACACCTGGGAGATCCGGGTGTTTGGTGAAACCGTGTAAGGACACGTGTTCATGTAGGGCGTCACATCCTAGCAACGCAGATCGACGTTTTACCAGCAGCTCCAAGTCAAACTGAATTCAAACTTATTCAGCAGCCGATCGGATCGTACCACTATCATCCGGGGATTGAGCAAGGCCAGGTCCACTTCGTGGATGTCCGGGTAGCGCGGGTAATCTTCGGTCATTTCTGTGAACGACAGCCTGGGCTGAGTGGCGCTCTGCACAGACGGAGACTTCTGTCACCAACAGGGAATAAAACAGGGATCTTTGAACAAACGTGTGACTGACCGACTGGTTCTCGGAGTAGCAGACGCCTCGGATGAGCAGGTTGACGAGCTGGGAGCGCAGGATGAGGCCGTGGAAGGTGAGCGGCCTGAATCGCTCCTCCATGGTCCACTCCTCACTGGGAGACTGGTCTGGGTACAGGTTTGGGTAGGGAGCGTGCCTGAAGACCGAAACAGAACCAACGTTATTCTGCTGGATGCTGTGAGAGAAGAAAAACATTTTGTAAGTTGCAAACAGTTCAAAGGTCACTGTCCCACAACCACGACTGACTGACTGATGCAAAAATGAGACACCAGACTGAAGAACAGGCTTCATATTTTTATGTTTTTATGATTTACCACAAAATCTTACGGATTTTTGTGGTAAGGCTTGTCCAGTTATTTCAACTGGTCCAACTCCAGTTTGTCCCAAAAACCTCCAGATTCATTAAAAGAAAAAAGCAGAAGCAGACAGCAGACTAATAATAGTCAACTTGACAAATAATAGCAGCACATTCCTGAAAACTTCTCTCCACTTTTCTGTGATGCTTCGGTTGATCAGTGGATGGAAAAACTAATGAACGTTTCTTATTTCTAAAGTTTCCATGACAACCGGATACAAACAGCTGAAAACTGAAAATAAGAGAAAATGTTTTTCCCTTTGTGTTTTTGACATCAGACAACTCTTTAATGAGATTAAATATATTTTGTTATTGCCTGGAGGAGCAGCTATGATTTCATCTCCATGCAGAAAGTTTTTATTCTGCTGTTGTCTAAACGTCTAAATCTTTTCAGATACACATCAGAAAACATTTTTGGAAATGCTGTTGTGTAAACAGGACCTAAATGTAATTTTTAGTTTTAAATAAAAACAATTAGATCTTGTTTAGTTTTGCGTTTTATCTGATTACTGAGTTAAATTGTCAGAATGAAGTCCTGCAGACTTTCATCCTGTTGGGTGAGAAAAGTTTTTTCCTGCTACCGTCTCTCCAACATCTGCTGCAGCAGGTCCTCTCCCTCCTCCGCCGGCTCCGCCGCCGCGATCTGGTCGTCACAAACGTTCCTCAACTCGCTGGACGGGTACGACTTCATGGACTGGCAGCGCCGCCGCTGCTCCGCCGCACGAGAGACGATGTTGGACTTCTGCCAGGGAGAGTAAAGGAAAAAGTTATTTTATTTCTGTAGCACACTTTCAGCAACAAGGCAATACAAAGTGCTTTACAGGAATTAAAATGAAATACAAACAAAATAACAAACCAAAGGAAAAGAGAATCTAAAGTTGATCTAAAGTAGGAGCTCCTGTTCAGACCAGCTCCTCTGGTCCGATTCCATTTCTGTTGGAGGAACAGGAGTCTAAAAGTTACTCTAATAACTTTTTAATTTAATTAGATCCATTATTACATTATTGGATCTAATAATGTTGATCCAAAGTTAATAAAATGCCTTTCTGGACATTCAGACAGAAAAATATCTTCAACAAACAATTCCTGGAATTAAAAGACAAACTATGTGATGAAAGATTCATAAAACTTTTCTTTTCCATAGCAGCATCTCTCTGCTTACAGTTAAACACGTTTAAAAACCTTTACACATATTACAGTTTAGATATTATAGTTTGTTTGATTACTTTGTCACTCAGCACCAGCTTTTTCCTTTAATAAATGAAATTCTTAAATTTTAAACTGATTTTTGTTTTTACATTATTTACATTATTAATTAAACACATTTGGTAAAAACACTGGATGTAACTTTGGTGATTAAAGCTGTAACTTTTACAATAATATGATTTTTCTATATTTTCTAAAACCGTCATCATGTTGTGACAGCATGATGTGAGACGGCTGGTCAGTGAAAAGATCTGCTGTCTGAAGAAAAGCAGCCAATCAGAGCCGGGAGGCGGGTCTTCCTGCTCAACGCGGCCAACGGCTGACAGCCTCAACCCAGTTACCTTGAATCGAATGTTGTTGCTGATCAGGATGTTGCCCTTCATGAAATCCCGCTCGTTCTGTCGGTTTTCCGTGACCACGGGAAAGGCGTGGTAGACGGTGGTCCGGAGGATGCTGACCAGGGACTGGACCCGAGTGTGGGGATAAACGTAGGTCAGGTTGGGCTCCATGATGTCGCTGGCTGTCAGCCTGGAGGGATAAAGGGAGGAGAAGAAAACTGAACACAAGAAAGTCAAGGTGGAGAACAGGAACGTGGCTCAGTTGGTCATTTAATGAGTGAACTTTATTTTAAGGAGCTAACAAACTTTACACATGATCTTACTTGTCCATCTCCACCTCCGTCTCCCACTCCAGCAGAGGGACGCCTTTCAGCTGGATGTGGACGTCATAGATGCCCTTGTTGAAGAAATCTCCAGTCCATTTAGCAACCTAAAGTTCAGACACAGATTTAACTTCATGTGCTGCTGCATTGTGATTGGTTCACTCCGACATGGAGCTGTGCACTAAGAACAAACGTCTCCAGATTGTCCAGAAGTCTGAGGTTCAATTTACAAACTGAAGTTGTGACGTCATAATGTTTCCAGAGGCTCTTTAGTCCTTTAAAACAAGCTGGCTTAGTGTTTTCTAACATGCCAAATGAGGCTGAGGTCAACCGCTTAGGAGTTTCTGTCATTTAGGAAAAATGACCAAAACACACAAAACTCAGAAACACAAACTGCAAACTGAAAGCATCGGATGACAGAAAGGAAGCAGCGTTGGCACCATTAGAGTGATCATGATGGGCAGCCCGTATGTGATCTCATTGGTGGACTCGATGAGGATGACGGTGAGACTGATGGTCATCCTGACCACGCCCCCGAGGAAGGCAGCGGCTCCGATGAGGGCAAAGGTCCCCGAGTAGATGTGGAGTCCCAGTTTCCTGAGAGAACAGATCCCAGTCAGAACCAGTAACAGACACAGCTGTGAACCTTTCACTGCTAAACACCAGACAAATCTTTTAAAACCAGGTTTAGACGTAGTTCCAGCTCCAAAAAGGAAATGGTTTTTTAGCCAGCAGGAGGAGAAACTCTAGTGGTTATACTGGTGAACACTGAAAGATGATCTGCCTGTTTTCTCCTTTCCTCTCTTTCTCCTCTGAGGCTCAATATCACATCACCATGAAAAGATCAAGTTGAAAACACTTGGAATATATTAGCAAAAGTAAAGAGGCGTTTAATTTCACTTCCTGCTGCACGCCGCTCCGTTTCCACCTGCTCTGGTCGGAGCCGTTTCCCATGAGGTCATTCATCACTTTGGGATTTAGAGAATTTAGCAACTAGAACATTATTACATAATAAATGTGTCTTTGTATAATATTTAATTTACACTTTGAGGACGTTTGCGACGAGACGTCCGAACGCAGCGCCGCACAGGAGAGACGGGACGAAGAGACCGCTGGGGACAGAGACGCCGTACGTCCAACACGCCAACAGGAAGTACAACAGGAAGAAGATGGACAGAGTCACCGGGCTGAAGGTGCCTGCAGCATAAAGCAGAGAATCTATTGATATATGAAAAATCAACTCATCTCTTTATGAAACAAAAAAACATAAATCACTGAATCTTTAGAAGAACCTTTAACATCAGAGATCATCTTACCCTGTTTATTAATGATCAAAGTAGCATTATGCATGTTTATTGGTGCTGCCCAAATCCACAGAGAAACTATTAATTACTCCTGCAATAAGACTTTTAATATTGCAATGAAAATATGTGCTGCATCAGTTTATCTCCCGCATGAGATGAACTCAAAAAGGCGTCAAGAAGTAAAACGAAATGCGGAATATTTGCATAGAATAGCAGTTCTTTTCAAAAACAGTTAGATATTTGCTTGGCATCATCATCAGTTAGCCATTGTTCCCAGAAGGAGCCGAACACCTTGGCCTCTTTGTGGGTTCAAATCCTCACCGTCCTGGTGGAAGAGCTGGTGGATGGCCGCCTCCTGCGGGTTGAAGAACAGCGTGGCCATGTCGTTGTAGGTTTGATTGGAGCAGAAAAACTGCCGGATGGTTGAGTTGATGTCTTCACTGCCAGAAACCTGCAAACAGCAAACCGTCTGTGAGGACATGAAGCTGGAGAGGCTGCAGGTGAGGAATTATTTTTATTTTCTGTTTTTTCTGTCAGAGACTCTGAGAAAATGATCCGGCCTTCAACTGTCTTCATAGGAGATATTTAAAAGTGTATCCTCACTGTGGAGTTATGGGTCGTCGGGGAGGACAGGTCCCGACATTCACCCAACAGAACGGAGGCCAAAAATATCACCAGCGTGGTCACCATGGCAACCAGCAGACTCTCCAGGACCCTGGGAATAAAACGGCGTCAGTCTGTTTATTAGGCGGATCGACGGTCCAGCTGCCGGGCGAGACGGACCTGATGAACCGGGCTTTGGGGTGAATGTTTCTCATCCGATACTTGGCCAGGCACTTGTTCATGCAGTTGAAGAGCGCCCCCAGCAGGCCGCCCACCACGCCCATCAGGACGAAGAAGCCGAGGTCCACTGCTGTCCACAGGTGGCATTTCTTTTCCCCGTCTGAACACTGATGGACAAAGACTAAATGAGTAAAACTTTGGTGGACTCCCGCAATTTCTTTAGAAGACTCCAGATATTTTAACTCTGATTTATTCAGAAAAAGACTTTATATAAGGTTGACACTGATTAAAACCCAGCTGGTTAGAGCTGCTTCTGAATCCTGACAAATATTTGATGTGAAATGATGATTTTAACAAAAACACAATGTCTGTTACTGGTTTTCACACAAACACTCTCTGATGTGTTTATGATGTAGAGAACTTTGATATAAAAATAATTTATATCAATGTTTGATAGAAATTAAAGGCATTATTTTTACTTGTGTCAGTCAGCAACTGGAAAATAACAGGAAAGTTGTTGCAATAACTTTGGAGTCTAAACTGGATGCATCATTTTCATTTATAACTAACTTCAGATGCAGTTTCACGTTTTAGGGCTTTTACTGGTTTAGCTGAAAAACCTGCAACGTTTACGTCGACAGATATGAGAGATTAATGTTTAAAGACAAAATGATAGAATTTGGTCTGAATTAAAATCATTCACAGTTCAGCTTTAGCGTCTCTGATAATGTCAGGAGTATTTCTACGCAGTGAAACATCTGATGAAATGCTAAACCCAGAAACAGACAAACAAACCAACTCATGATGGATCCCTCACCTTGAATTCTCCAAAGTTGAGGAGCCCAGGCAGCTGGAAAGAGCCCCATTTGTTAAAGTTGATCCCAGAGCGGAAGAAGTTCAGCGTGAAAGTGGCCGACATCGAACAGAAGAGCTGAAAACACAAGATCAGATCTGAGAGGGACAACATCTCTTCATTTAGTTTCTGTAAATCCTGCTATCAGCAACATGTTGGAAACAAATCTTAGAAGGAGGAAGTGTCAACATCTCTTCCATCCATGGCAGTCAATGCAACAAGGCTGCAGGATCAAACCCTCAACTCAGCGTTTCTCTGCTCTGGACATGAAGCTGTTACCACGTCATACAGCAACACTCTTCAGTCAGAGGCTTCTTCTGAGTAGCTGTAAGACTGACTGCTACTGCAGCATCACCATCAACAAAAGGTACCAACTCTACAATCCAGATCCATTTGTGCTCTCAGTCCATCTAAATACGATTTAGAGCCACAAATGGTACAAAAAAAGGAACTTTTAATTTTTTATAAATTTCTATTCCAAAAAATTTGTTGCCATTTTTTTTATTTATATTTAGGGAATATTATGTAAGAAAAAATATTACCTGAGAATGTATTATTAGTACTATAGTACTTTTAATGCCATTTTGTTGTGAAAGTGCAAAGCAATCACTCCCACAAAAACAAAAAGATTCTAAAACCTGCATTTATTAAAAAAATTGTTGGTTCTTTAGGATTTCTAAACTGATCATTGTGCTAAAAGATGGATTAGGGCTTTAGGAAAAGACAACGCACCACTTTCCAGGTGAGTGCCTGGTTCCAGAAGGAGGAGCCCTCCTCCAGGCTGAAGAGAGTGCCCCCTATTGGCGCACCGAAGGCAGCAGCAACTCCAGCGGCGGCACCGGCTGACACAAAGTCCCGCTTGTCTCTGGGGAGCAGATTAATAAGAAAATAAGCCACATTTCCCAATGTGGCTGAATAACAAGAGTCACCAGGTCGTACCTGTCACTGCGGAAATAAGGAAAGTCAAATTTGATCCTCTTGAAGGTGATGCTCTGAAACTGATGGAGGGAAGAGCAGAAAATTAGACGTGTGTTACGGCCTGGACAGGTCGCTCATCCATCAGCAGTCAAACAGAGACATGGTTAACCAAGTGTGTGTGTGTGTGTGTGTGTGTGTGTGGGGAGTCAGAGAGCCTGCAGTAACACCCGGAGCTTAACCATCCTCTCATGGTAAAACGGTTTAGAGGAGCGACGTACCTGAGGAAGCCCCGCCCCCACTATGGCTCCACTGTGGATCATCGGACCTTCCTTTCCCACAAACAGACCTGAGAGGACAAACAGAGACGGCTCAGAGCATCGTTCACACCTCACAGCTCTGAATGACTTTTTCTCAAAAATTCTGTCTAAAAACAGGAAAATCTTAACAGAAATGCTGCAGGATTAAAAGGTCAGGCGGACCAACACCGGAACCAACACCGGACCAACACCAGAACCAACACCGGAACCAACACCGGACCAAAACCGGAACCGACACCGGAACCAACACCGGAACCAACACCAGACCAACACCGGACCAACACCGGACCAACACTGGGACCAACACCGGAACCAACACCGGAACCAACACCGGAACCAACACCGGAACCAACACCGGAACCAACACCGGAACCAACACCAGACCAACACCGGACCAACACCGGACCAACACCGGAACCAACACCGGACCAAAACCGGAACCAACACCGGACCAAAACCGGAACCAACACTGGAACCAACACTGAACCAACACTGGAACCAACACTGAACCAACACTGGAACCAACACCGGACCAACACCGGACCAACACCGGAACCAACACCGGACCAAAACCGGAACCAACACCGGAACCAACACCGGACCAACACTGGAACCAACACCGGAACCAACACCGGACCAAAACCGTACCAACACCGGACCAAAACCGGACCAACACCGGACCAAAACCGGACCAAAATTGGACCAAGATGGAACATGTCGAGAATGTTCAGTGACATTTACTGATTCTCTAAAATACAGTATTAATATGATTGAACTGAATCAAATTAATTATTTAATCACATTTTAATCAACTATATATGAATTTTGTTACATTATTGTATAAATATTCTAATGAGCTCAACAGCAAAGATATTTATTGCTTATAATTTTTAATATTTATGTGATTCAGCCATCAAATTGGTGCAAATGCTGCAACATGTTTAGCACTGAGATGCTATTTTGGGATGAACAGCTGATGTGAATCATCATGTCTTCCAGGTTTGCACCATAACTGGTTAACGTCTCCAACAGTTAGATCCTCCCACACGGCAGATCGTCTGAACAATTCATAATAATGTTTCATCTACCCAAAACTGAGCAATAAAAGGATTAATTCAATCAAATTAAACATAGTGAGAAAGTCTGTATTTACTTTATCAAGAGATGACACAATTAATTGTGATGAATATGTTGATCAAATAGTTTAGTAAATCAATTCATTCTGGGCCATTTACCGAAAGAACAACATACTCAGAGCAATAATTAAAGCATAACTGGTTTAATTACTGCCAGTTAATTAGTAATAATTCAACCTTCTTTGAAAAAAAATAAACCTTTGTCAGTAATTATGTTCTGCTCCGGAAGCAGTTTTAACTTCAAATGGGTCAAATTCTGTGAAAATAAATTTCCTGTTAAGTCCCAACTGACTAACGAGTAAATAGAAAATAAATCACTAGATCATCAGTACGCTGCATCGATGTTCAGTCCAGCAGAAAGAGCTGAACTTTCCACCAAGTGACGTTGTAAGGATTTTTTTTAGCTTCAGATGAATCCTGTAAAACATGATCCAATGTTCACTAAAGGAATGCTGTCATTGCATTTTAGGCAAATAAATCTTTATGTTGTTATTTAAAAAGGGAATTGAGAGTGAGAAACTTGCAGAATGTGTCACTTTTCTTTGATTAACCGTGAGAACAATCGATTATTACCTCCAGCCACGCTGAACAGAACTCCAGCAGCTTTGCAGAGAAACGTTCGAAGTCGCACGATTCCTGGGATCTTCACTCCATTCAGGTAACTTTTGATCTCTGGGATCCCGGAGCCTGCAGCCACCGGCTGGAAGTCGAGACGCATCGACAACAACATGTTAGCGGATTGGTCTCCTACCACACACTTCAACTGAAAACACATCCAAGCAGGTCGGGTGAAGGAGTGACGTTCAGCGCCTTGGCTGCTGGTACGTTCCCACTAACACGCGGTTACTGTGGAAACGTACCTCAATGAGAACCAGCACGCTGGCGATGAAGACGAACAGCATGTTGAAGGTGAGCAGCTCCAGCAGAGACAAAGACAGACAGCCTCTGTCTGTGCATTTCTCTATAGCTGGAAGTCTGCAGTTAAGGAGCACTTCCTGTTTTACATGACGGAGCTTCCTGTGTGTTGCAACGCTAAAGGATACAATCAGCGACCACGGAGAATTTGATTTTAGTGAAGAGATGAACAAAGAAGTCCACAAACAGTCCCAGCAGTCCGACTGTGACCCCGATCACAAACACCATCACCCACCGCACCGCCTCGTACTTTCTGGCTTTCTGAGGAAAAATTAACGATGCACTCAGACTTTACACATCAACCATCTTCAGAGATTATTTTTATATTTATGTTCTTTTCTGAAATGACACTAAACCGTTATACATTTCCTCACCTTGTTGTCCATACCCTCCAGAACCTCCACATACGGCTCGTTGATGCAGCGGTCATAATCCAGACTCTAAAAAGACAAACAGAGCCACATATTCACCAATTCATTTGGTAATAACTTCATAAAACTCTGTGATAAAGAGTTTTGTTCAGTATACTTTCCTTTCAAACGGAACCAACATTTTTATTCTTTTTAAAGCAGTTCTGATCAATAGTTTCATGTACAGGTGGAAGGTCCTGGTTATCACATTAGGGTCGGGATTTCAGTGGGTTACATTTTAATAATTAAATACATAGATTTTAACACAATTAAATGCATTTTTAAAAAAAAACATACAAAAGGTCCAGTGTGCTCTCTGGTACACCTGTAAATCTGACGCACAAGCCACATCCGGGAACAACACCAATGGACGTCAAAGCCACCATGTTGTGGCAGAACGGCACGATCTTCTACTGAATAACTGGGTTCTGACAGGGTCCAAATGCACAGAACCAGGATGTTCTGCGACCTGTAGTCAGGAGGTAATTAGGACAAAATGCTAATGATGTAGAAGACAGCCATAGAACGGGGTCACTCAGGGTCAAAGCGATTTAAACTCAAAGCCACAAAATACCAACAAAAAAAAAACCTTCTGCAGAACTGCTGATCAGAACCACTTTAAACATCTCTGGAAACTTCCCAAGGTCGCTCACCTCGTAGTCTTTCCTGGGCAGAATCTCATCTTCCTCATCTCGGATTTCCCCAAGAATTGTCTGAGAAAATATGAAAGAATATATATATTTTTTTAAATTATGCACAGGGAGATTTAATTAACTATGAAACAAGCTAGATGAAATCACAACAGTAGGGACTGCAATCAGCTGTCAGTTTGCTACTTGTGATGATAACTTCAGGTGGACGATCAGGACAGATGCACAAAAATGTTAAAATGAGTTTATAGCAGCTGAAATTAAACCGATAAACGGGAAGAAAATCTGATTCTCTCTGGGGAGAAGCTGAACATCTCAGGCTGGCCGGATGTGCAGCAGCAGCAGCAGGGTGGAGCAGAGAAGAGACTCCTGGAGGAACTCAGAGGAACCGGATCAGAACCCGGGAATGCCCCACCGAACCCCGCCTTCACCGCCTGTACCCCCGCTGTCCTCACCAGCTCCTCCGGCGTCCGCGTCTCTCCCTCGCTGCAGCAACACTGGCAACAAAAACAGCTTCTGCAGCACGCCATCTTTGCTGTTGTGTCATGCTGCGTTCAGGAGCTGTGGTAAAAAACAGAGTCAGCCGAGCTAAAAGCTATGAAAAGAACATTTACCGAAAAGAAAACCAAGAGATGTGTTTGAAATAAAAAATAAATATAAAGTGATTTGCTTCAAATGCTTCATAATCGGACTTTTTACTCATTTGTAATAATTTAATAAATGCATCGGTTTGTTTTGAAAGCGAATATTTCCCGAGACAAGTGAATGCAGCAGAACTCCTTTCACGTGACAATTTTTTGTTCGAAAGCTTTATTAAACAACTTTCCGTTAACAACAATAGAATTACTGGATTATAAAAACTGGATAGTTTTAAGTAAATGTATCGCTGTAGAAATAAACTGAAGTGAATATGTTCATGTTATTTCACCAAGTCGATTCAAACAAAAAACAAAAACAAAACAAAGAATTTCACAAATATTTTACATATAAATATATAAAAGGTGGTGATAAATTATACATTTTGGGTAAATATTGAATTAGTACGAATATGCCTGCTATCGACCAAATTCTCTCTGACTATTCATTTGCTTGTGTTCAGGATGTGTGGGGTCTGCAGGAATGCTAGCTGCATTTTCCCTGACCTTTAACCTGGAGGGAGGGAAGATCAGCCCTGATGAAAGGTAATCTAGACTAACAAAATGTTAGAACCAAGTCCTGTTAGATGAGCCAAACAGGACAGACTGAATAATTAATTTCTGTTTAATGTGCTTCATATATTCCTGACTGATTCATTACAAGCATATATTGACATCAAGCATCTTCTATTAATTTTGATTATTATGGCCTACTGCTGAAAATTCATCTTCTCAGATTTTTTATTTTCACTAAGCCCAATTAAATAAGGATTTTTAAAGCAGAAATATGCTGTGCATGCGGTGCTGCATGAATTCCTGCATCAATGCGACATTGGATGGAGGAGAGCAGCATCTGGCTCTGCTGAGCTTCTGGAAGCCCGGGTTGCTTCAACGATCCTCTGCACTGTTGGTTCTGCTCTCTGTCACGGTGACAATGTGCAATGTGCTCAGGGCCCCAGGATCATTAAGGGCCCCTCAGTGGAGTTGATTCATTTTTTTATTCTTTTTATTAATAATTTCTATGTCATTATAATATTAAAACATGACGTGATTTGTTTTTACAATAATATATATTTGATAATGTATGTAGAAATTATTATTTTATGGATAAAAAGAAAAAAAATTGCTCTTTGGGCCCCCTGGTGGCCGCGGTAGGTACCGCACGCTTCGCTGGTATCGTGAGCTGCTGTGCAGAGCATCCAAAGGTCCAAAGCTCCGGTCAGAAGTTAAATTAGTAAAGAAATGTCTCAAAAAGGACTTATCCTTCAGGGTGGGAGAAAAGAAAGAGGAAGAATAGACAAAAAGACAAAAAAGTGTAACAGATTAGTTACAATTTAAGCACCGATTTAGGAGTCTCTTGTGAAAACATTGATCATTTAGTTTGCTCAGCTGATTTTAATTCCTAAAATATCTTTTAATCTGGATTAAAAGATAAATTCTTAAAGGAGTTAACTGGTAGGCTTTCATTGAGTTGTGGGTGTTAAATGATCAGTTAATACGACAAAACATTTTATACTTTAAAATTTAGTAACAAACAAATTCTCAAAGCTCTAACTTGAATAACATCTTATTTTTTAAAACTAATTTTAGCTGCTGAACCAAATAAAACTCTCATAATCTATTCTTGACCAAATTAACACGGACTTTGTGCAATAATGTGGTGAAGCTTCATCTTCAAGAAGGAAACTTGACTGGAGTTTAATACAAATTAGGGGATGCAAAGATTACCTAAATGTTTCATGAATTTAAGTGTTGGGAACCGGCGTTTGGCTCTCTGGAATTTTTCTGTTTGCCTGCTGCTTCCCACTTCTTCCACTAGATGGTGCCTAATGGCTGCACACCTTGGAGGGCGTGCCGCAACGCACCTGTGATTCATCACCCAATCATCCCATCTCTCTCTCTTTCTCTCTCCGTTCACACTCGTGGAAGGAGAACGAGTGTGAAGTTTTTTTAAAGCTTTAAACTTCACTTTTTATGGTGGTGTTTCATTTGTTTCGCACTTTAACACATTCTGTTTTCACTGGTGTTTCAATAGTTTTTTTGGGGCAGCAAAAGCTTTTAGCTCGGTGCGATGGCCGGGAAAAGTTCCGGTGCTGCAGGCTTTAGCCTTTTACATCGACATGGTATTAAAATACCAGTTGCCGTGGATTTTTCGGTAGAGGAGTGTGGTTTGGCTGTTGGGGAACTTGTTGGGTGTGAAGGCAGCATCCAGGATGAATAATGCAGTGGTTCTGTTTTTGGACTCGATTGACAAGGTGAACTGCGTAGTTGAGAGGGGAATTGTTTTAAGACGTATGCAAACTACTGTTTTCCCTTTAATGAACCCTGCTAAAAAGATCATCCTGTCTAATTTGTCACCTTTCATCAGCGATGATCTGTTGCTGAAGGAACAGTCAGGTCATGGTCAGGTCGTGTTGACAATAAAAATGCTCCCGTCGCGTTGCATATCATCAAAGTTGAAACCCGTTGTTTCTTTTAGAAGACAAGTATTTATGATTCTCATAAATGATATTGAGAAACTGATCATAGTGATAAATTTAAAGTTGACGGCTTTGATTACATTATTTTTGCGACAACGGAAACTGAGGTGTTTTGGATGTAACCAGGAGGGCCATTCAGTTCGTTATTTCCCTGAAAATATTCAAAAAGAAACTGTTCAGGTTAACGAAAATCCAGAGCCAGGGACATCAGCGGATACTGTGAATGGAGCTACAGTGGGGGCAACTAAGGAGGGAGGTTCAGTGGCTGCTGCTAGGGAGGGAGCTCAAGAAATTAACGCTGGGGAAGGAGTTTCAACAGGAGAGCAAAAGCAGTCAGATGTTTCAGAACGTGACATTGATGATGTGATTACTTCGGTTGAAGGGAGTAAAGAGAGTCAAACAACCACACAAGAAGGAATACAAGAAGAAAGAGATGTTGATGACTTAGTTCGTAGTGGAGGAAATCTGATCAGGGATAATGAAAGTGTTTTTTAAGTACCAAACACAATAAGAAAACCTAAAGAATCCATCCATCCATCTTCTTCCACTTATCCGGGGTCGGTTCACGGGGTCAGCAGCTTCAGAAGGGAGGCCCAGACTTCCCTCTCCCCAGCCTCTTTTTCCAGCTCCTCCGGAGGAATCCCAAGGCGTTCCCAGGCCAGCCGAGAGACATTGTCCCTCCAGCGTGTCCTGGGTCTTCCCCGGGGCCTCCTCCCAGTGGGACGTGCCAGGAACACCTCACCAGGGAGGCGTCCAGGAGGCATCCTGACCAGATGCCTGAGCCACCTCAACTGGCCCCTCTCGAGGTGAAGGAGCAGCGGCTCTACACTGAGTCTCTCCCGGACAACTGAGCTTCTCACCCTATCTCTAAGGGAGAGCCCAGCCACCCTACGGAGAAAACCCATTTCGGCCACTTGTATCCGCAATCTCGTTCTTTCGGTCTTGACCCAAAGCTCATGACCATAGATGAGAGTGGGAATGTAGATCGACTGGTAAATCGAGAATAACTCGAGCACAAAGTGACCTCCCCACAAGACATGAAGGAAACTTAGAGGCTGATTTGGGCAGTTAGAATAAAATCAGTTATGTATATTTATGTCTTCAAAATGATCTTTGGTTGGCGTCAGCTGACATGATCTTTGCAATGATTCTATTTTATAAATGTTTCTTGCTTATCTAATGTCTGGGCAGCACTTTGGTTAAACTTGTGTTTTAAATGTGCTTTATAAATAAATTGCACCTAAGAAAACAGGAAGCTGGCTGCAGACACAGAGTCGGTTCTGGAGAAACAGTTCTGGATGAAACCTGATATCTGGATGTCAGATGATCTGTTGAGTGAAGCTACACCCAGGTTCCTGTGAGGATCGGCTCGCCTCGGGCAAACAGAAATATGATCTGATGACATCAGCATTTTACATTAGTGATATATTTATCACTAATCAGCTGGATAAAATATATCAGGCTTCTGATGTTAATATGAAACTTACCTGATGGTGGTAAAAAAAAGACTTTTTACTGCTAAACATTTGTGTTTTTGTTGAATGAATCAGTTCAAAATAAAAGCTCAATTCTATATCTATATATGTATATAAAATGTTTTGCCCCCCCATTGAAATGATTGGAATCAGGTGCTCCAATCTCTTCCACGGCCATAAAATGAATCACCTTGGCATTGTGGAGAGGGAAAATTAATAAAGTCCAAACCTTGTTAAAAAGAGAGAACAAAACATCTTTAATTCATCTGTACAGATGGAGGACTCAGAAGAGTTGTAACTAGACAAAGGAATCACCTCTCTATATATACTGTATACTGCCCTTCACACACAGACAGGGTGTCATCACCAATATTCCAAAAAAAGTTGATCAGATTAATACACATAGAGAGAAAAATGCAACCTTTAGTTAAAACCAGTTTCAGGCAGAATATTCTGTGCCTAATAATCACTCAGCCGTTGGATCTGGTCTGTCACTCCGGAGGTTTGACAGTTATTTACTTATCGCTTGTTGCTAGGCTTCTGACACACTGGAGCAAACTTGTGAAGGTCAGAAGAGAAACAATGACTTTGTGAGCCTGAGTAAGATGTAATGTTACATACACTTCTAATAAAAGTAAACATTCTGTGAATTATTATATCATTCCACAGCATGCAGACTGTTTTTACAAACTTTTGTGAAAGAATGGCTCGCTCTCAGGATCTAAGGGAATTACTCCATGGAGCTGTGATAGGATGCCGCCTGTGCAACAAACATTTTCTTGCTCCTAAATATTCCACTGTCACCTGTATTATAAGGAAATAGAAGCATCTGGGAACAACAGCAACTCAGCCATGAATTGGTCGGTCATGTAAGCTGACAGAACAAGGTCAGCAGATGCTGAAGCACGTAGTGCAAAGAGATCGGCTACTTTCTACAGACCTCCAAACTTCATGTGGCCTTCAGATTAGCTCAGGAACAATGTGCAGAGTTTCCATGGGAAGAGTTTCCATGGTTGAGCAGCTGCATCCAAGCCAGACATCACCCAGTAAAATGCAAAGTGTCAGATGCTGTGGTGTAAAACCACCACCACTGGACTCTAGAGCAGTGGAGGCGCTTTCTCTGGAGTCACGAATCGCCTAATCTGGCAACCTGTTGGATATTCTTGCACAATACACCAAATGCAATATTCCAATATCTTTTTTTATCTACACAGTGGCGCAGTAGGTAGCACTGTTGCCTTGCAGTAAGAAGGTCCTGGGTTCGATTCCCGGCCCAGGGTCTTTCTGCATGGAGTTTGCATGTTCTCCCTGTCCATGGTGGGTTCTCTCCGGGTTCTCCGGCTTCCTCCCACAGTCCAAGAACATAACAGTCAGGTTAATTGGTCTCTCTAAATTCTCCCTAGGAGTGAGTGTGTGTGCATGGTTGTTTGTCCTGTCTGTCTCTGTGTTGCCTTGTGACAGACTGGCAACCTGTCCATGGTGTACCCCGCCTATCGCCCAGAACGTAGTTGAAGAGGCAGCAGCAACCTTCCCGACCCCATTAGGGACAAGGGTGAACAGAAAATGGATGGATGGTTCTTAACTAACTTAAATAGAAATAAAATTGGCTTGTGTAATATTGGCCTTACGTTATGTTGAATTTGTTAACAGCACACTTTTATCAAGTTGCATTAAGCATTGCAAAATATCAACAATATCAACTTTTGCATAATGCCTCAGTGTGTGTGTGTGTGTGTGTGTGTGTGTGGGTTTGTTTGTAATACCTTTTGGGGACCATTTCCTTGACATGTACTACGTTGTGGGGACCCACTTCTCTTTGTGGGGACCAAAGCCCAGTCCCTTAAGGGAAAATGCTGTTTTTGGGTCAGGGGTTAAATTTAGGACTAAGGTGTGAGTTTTGGTTAGGGTTGGGTATGTAATGGTTAGGGTTAGGGTACGGGTCTAGAAATGAATGGAATTCAATGGAAAGTCCCCGCTTGGGAGGGCAGGTGTGTGTGTGTGTGTGTGTGTGGGTGTGTGTGTGTGTGTGTGTGTAGGTGTGTGTAAAAGTGTGTTGTGTGTGATGTTCAGTGTGTATTCTGTGTGTGTTTGGTGGTGTGTTCACTGTGTGTTTTGTGTGTTCAGTGTGTGTTCTGTGTGTGTTCCTGACTTGTCTGATTGTTGTGTTTCTGTCATGATGGGTACTGGTTTTCTAGCCCACATGCAGAACACAACACAGGAGAAGTTGAATCAGTGAATAAGAGTTTATTGTGAACACTAATAATAATGAACATGGTGAAAACGGGTGTCGTCCGGGAATGGGCTCACAGAGCGATCGGCACACTAAGAGAGGTAGAGCAGGATGATTAGTTCAAGGGCTGTCGGAAATGGAAGAATAAACAGACAAACAGGAACGAGCTTACTTGGGAGATGTGGTTTGTAGTCTTGGGGAGGGTTATTGAAATGTCTGGGGTCTTTGTCCTCTGGTGAGTCCAGGTGGTCCAGTGTTTAGCGGCAGGAATCCAGAGGGTAATAGTAAGTGCGTCGGAGGGCGGACAGGTAGGCTCAGGTCCAGCGGGAAACAGATAAGCGGTGACTGCCAGTCGGAGAACCACAGGAAAACTTGCAATCTGACTTCAGAGGTGAGTATGGAAACTCAGGCAACCGGTGGGTACGTTCCGCGGCGTCACGAGGAAGATCTTCAACAGGAAGCCAGGGGAGATCAGCACGAGGAGAGTCCAGGACGTCTCGGGGAAAACACCTGAAGGCAGGAAACAACAAGGAGAATCACTAAGTGATCAGACAATGAGGAGAATTCAGAGACTAGCTCTAGGGGGCTCCGAGGTACCGTTACTGGCTAACACTCAGGCGCCGAAGTTCTGGCAGTCAGCTCCTCAAGTACTCCCAGCTCGATGAGCCAATTGGGATCCAGTGTGCTGGATGATGTCACACGACTCCAGGAAGGTGCTTCTGGCAACCTCTAGTGGCAGAATGGTGAGTGGCAACCACAAATAAAGACAAAGAACCCCAGAACACAACAGTTTCAGCTCCAGCAGAAGCTGCAGGACCAGGCAGTGAAGGCTGAGATCAGACTGAGCTGGAAGAACCAGCCTGATGGGAAGATCTTCTACACTGAGAAGCAAAATTAACCCAAAGTTTCTCCAGATGAGAAACTTGAATTTTATTTTAATGACAAGAGGCACAAGTAATACATAAACAAAGAAATGATATAGTCTGAAGGATTAGAGGTGAAAAAGAAGCTTTTAATTTAGCAGCTCTAGTTAAAAAGCTGCTAACTAGGGGTGTGCTCCGGTGGCGTAGAGGTTAGCGCGCCCCACGCTTGGAGGCCTTCAGTCCTCAACGCGGCAGTCGTGGGTTCGATTCCCGGACCCGACGACATTTGCCGCATGTCTTCCCCCCTCTCCTTCCCGCTTTCCTGTCAGCCCACTGTGGTATAAGGGACACTAGAGCCCACAAAAAGGACCCCCTGGTGGGGGAAAAAAAACAACAACTGCTAACTAGAGCTTCTTATTAAGATGTTTAATAAAACATCTTTAAACATCATAACAATAACCTTAAACACTAAATATCTATTGTCAAACACAATATTTCTGTCATTTTTGCTACCTGTTTATGAACAGAAACTTAATTCATAATCCAATCTAAACAGGGACAGCTCCCCCTGCTGGACTGTATTTAATCTGTGCCACATGTAAACTAGTTGCAGGCACATTGAGGCAATAAACGTGTGATGACTTCAAAGTGTTTTTAATCCATCCATCCATTTTCAAATCACCCTTTGTCCCTAATGGGGTCGGGAGGGTTGCTGGTGCCTATCCCCAGCTACGTTCCAGGCGAGAGGCGGGGTTCACCCTGGACAGGTCGCCAGTCTGTCGCAGGGCAACACAGAAAACAGACAGGACAAACAACCATTCACACACACTCACACCTAGGGAGAATTTAGAGAGTCCAATTAACCTGACAGTCATGTTTTTGGACTGTGAGAGGAAACCGGAGAACCCGGAGAGAACCCACGCATGCACAGGGAGAACATGCAAACTCCATGCAGAAAGACCCGGGCCGGGAATCGAACCCAGGACATCAGTGTTTTAAATATAAAAGTAAAAATCATAACTGCCCCCAATATTTCGGTGTCCAAGATTTAAAAATTTAAATCCACTATTTTTGTTTACATAATGTGAAAAACTATTTTCCTCTCACAGACTGATTCTGTTTTTACCTTTTTGTCTCAATTAAATTTTCATATCATTAAACTAACTGTATTATTGTACATTATATAGTATATTTGAATTAACACAACAAGCAGTTTTCAAATTATGATTATATTCAGTAAGGAAACCAAAAACCTTTCTGTTTATTTATTGGTGGTTTGATTAAACTGTTTTCAGCTCAGTTTCAGGAGCCTGACCCTGGCCTGGTTATTCCCTGACCTGCAGGTATAATAATAATTCATACTGAACCTCTCTGATGGTGGACAGAGCTCTAAAACGAACATCCTTCATACTCAGAACCGTCCAGTGTGACTGAACTAAAGCAATTCTGCTGCAGCTCAGAGGGATTGTTGAGTTTTCACAAGCTGTTGTTTCTGATGGGCCATGATTTTTAAAATCATCGTTTGAAAACTGCTTCTGGAATTCACACTTTATTAAAAATAAAAGATAGATGATCCATCCATCCATCCATCTTCTTCCGCTTATCCGGGGTCGGGTAGCAGCTTCAGAAGGGAGGCCCAGACTTCCCTCTCCCCAGCCACTTCCACCAGCTCCTCCGGAGGAATCCCAAGGCGTTCCCAGGCCAGCCGACAGACATAGTCCCTCCAGCGTGTCCTGGGTCTTCCCCGGGGCCTCCTCCCGGTGGGACGTGCCTGGAACACCTCACCAGGGAGGCGTCCAGGAGGCATCCTGACCAGATGCCCGAGCCACCTCAACTGGCCCCTCTCGAGGTGCGGGAGCAGCGGCTCTACACTGAGTCTCTCCCGGACAACTGAGCTTCTCACCCTAACTCTAAGGGAGAGCCCAGTCACCCTACGGAGAAAACCCATTTCGGCCGCTTGTATCCGCAATCTCGTTCTTTCGGTCATGACCCAAAGCTCATGACCATAGATGAGGGTGGGAACGTAGATCGACTGGTAAATCGAGAGCTTCGCTTTTTGGCTCAGCTCTCTCTTCACCACGACGGACCGGTACAGCGCCCGCTGGACGGCAGACGCTTCACCAATCCGCCTGTCGATCTCCCGCTCCCTTCTTCCCCCATTCGTGAACAAGATCCCGAGATACTTGAACTCCTCCACTTGGGGCAGGACACCCCCCCTGACCCGGAGAAGTCACTCTACCCTTTTCCGGCTCAAATAGATGATTTGAAACATTAAATTATGACAAAAAAGGAGAAACAGAATAAAGGTTTAACGGGGCAAATATGTTTTACAGCATGATACACTGGGACGTACAGACAGATGGACTTTCCAGCCAAATAAATGTGGAACTGAAGTGGCAATAAAACATAACCACAGTGTAATAATTTTAAAGTCTTTATAAGAAGCTCAGTTTAAGAAATAAAATAATAAATTTTAACTCTTCAGTTTCCCTTTTGGCTCAATAAAGTATTTTTTAAAATTGAATTTGAAGAAGGATGTCAGTTTTTACAGTGTAGAACTTTTCCAAAGGCATTCATGTTTTTATTTAATACTCATTTCTAAATATTAATGTTAATATTTGTAGTGTGTTAGTGAAGTGGTGACGGGACGGATCGGGTCCCAGAAGTTTGTTGACAAAGTGAAGGAGGAACAGAAGCAGTTCTGGATGAAATCTGATATTCAAACACCAGACGACCCGTTTGAGTCAGACACACCCTGATGCTGTGGAGATCGGCCTATCCAAAGTAAACAGGTTCTGATGATTCAGCAGTTTGCTGGAATTAAAAATCATGATCAGGTCAGAGAGTCAATTAGTTTGACTCTTAAAAAGGTTTGAATCAAACAACTTAAAGTCATTAAAGAGGTTAAACTGGAGATGATCCAGTTATGTCTGATTCAGGGTTGTTGGTTCAATTCCTCTAAAGATTCCTGTTTTTGTTGTGTTAGTAAATAATTTTATTAATCTACTTTCATTTATTCACATCTAAAACGTCAGGTAAGAAGATTATTGATTATTGACCTGAACCAGGAAATTTATTTATGAGCAAAATCTTTGAATATGAGCAAAACACATGAAATTAAAAAAAGAAACAATTACTATACTATAGTTTACTGATCCAAAAGAGAAATGAAATACACCCAACATGTCTGCTGTTTCAGGTCTGATTGGGCTCAATGATTGAAGCTCAACTTGCATTAGTTATATATTATTACAAAGAATGAAACTATCATTAAATATGACAGAGTTTAACCCTGAAGCCCTTCTGGAACATTTGGAAACACGATGACTGCTGTACATGTGGATCTGATGACTGTTTGCTGGTTTCCACCTCTGTTGTTAAAAGGATCAAATGATCAAAGATCAACAGAAAACAGATCAGATGAAACAGGAAGCCAAACCCTGAAGGCAGCTTCCAGGACAAGAACCAAATCTACTCCAAATAAACCAAATAAAATAATTCAGTTTATGAGTCTAATGGTCTTAAATCCAAATTAAGTATAATCAAGAGTTTATTCTATTACATTCCAGTCATTAATTCATATTTATGGATCTCAGAAATGAGAGGGACAAAGTTTCCAGATGTTTGTTGAACAATTTATCATCTTCTCCAGAAAAACACACATAACCAGCAACATGCAGAGAACGACAGCAGAACTAAAACCTTTCAGTTCTTTAAACGTTTGAGCTGCCAGGTTCTGGCTGAGTTCACACAATTACCCTTGAACATGAACAGGTTACGTTCAAGTTTATTTGAATGAAACATTTCAGCAACAAAGCATTCAAAGTGCTTTACATCTTAAAAACAGAACACAGTCAGCAGTTGTGAAATTAAGAAACAAACGTTACATTTCGTCAAATTTCATGATCAGAACCATCATCAAATATATTGATCAATGTTCCTTTACTAATAAAAGCAGCTCTACACAGGTCAGTTTCAGCCTGGATTTAAAGGAGCTCAGTGTTTCAGCTGTTTTGAGGTTTTCTGGAAGTTTGTTCCTGGTTTGTGGTGCATAGAAGCTGAATGTTTGTTCTGGTTCTGGTTCTGGTTCTGGTCCTGCAGAGCAAACTAGAGCCAGAAGACCTGAGATGTCTGGAAGGTTGATCCAACAGCAGCAGATTTTTAATCCGTTCATTCACAGCAAATTCGCCAGAGTTCAAATTTCAATGTTAGCACATATTAGAGCAGTGGTGTCCAAAGTGGGTCCTGGAGGGCCGGCATCCTGCAGGTTTTAGTCTCTCCCTGGTGGTAAAACAATCTATCAGCAGGTCAATAATCTCTTTAGGTCTCTAATGACCTGACATAGGATCCAGGTGTGTTAAAACAGGGAGAGACTAAAACTTCCAGAAAACTGTAAAACAGCTGAAACACTGACATCCTTTAAATCTCGACTAAAAAGCCACCTGTTTAGGATTGTATTTGAAACGTAATCAATTACAAATTTAATGATGGAACTTGACTTAATGTTATGGTTTGATTGTTGATTCTGTGTTGAAATGGCACAAAACTCTGTGAGGGACGACGGAGTCCCAGAGCGAAATTCTGTGAAAGAGTTGTATCGAGCCTGGTGCTGGAAGTCCATTGAAAGTCTGTTTTCATCGTTTTAAGCTCTGTGATTGTGAGTGGGAATAAAAATAGAAACAGGTATTTTGTTCCATATAACACAGCAGGAATGTAACAGGTAAAACTTTTATGGATGCAAACTTGACTAAAGACCAAACTGTTTTTTTGAAACGTAATCAATTACAAATTTATTGATGGAACTTGACTCATTGTCATGTTTTGATTATTGATTCTATGTTGCATTGTGTTTCTGCGTTTGATTTGATGTAAAGTACTTTGAAATGCCTTGATGCTGAAATGTGCTACACAAATAAAATTTGACTGATTAATAAAACATGCAGGATGCCGGCCCTCCAGGACCCACTTTGGGCTCCACTGTATCAGAGTGTAGAGACTGTAGTGTTGCCTTCACCATAACTAACTCAATGCAAGTGTGATAATATAACATTATGGGTGTTAAACGTCAGAGTTCACACTTTTCAGCATCAACAGTGTAATGTTGAGCATCCGGGTACTGGACCGAGTTCTGGAAGAATCTCGCCAACGCCATTTTCTTTTTGCTTTTTCTACATTTGATAAATGCACAGCTGGCACATTTGTACATTCTTACACAATGCACCAAATGCAATATTCCAACATCTTATTTTGGTTTTTCATCTAATTCCCAAGAAAATAAAAATATATCATTTATATAATTCTCAACATTTGTGACATGGTATTTATTTTCTGCTATCAGATGTTGAGGCAACATTTGAGGAGCATTTTCAGGATTTTTGTGTTGTTGATCAAATGCACACGGTTTCAGTTGTTAGACTTTCTGTCTTTGGCTGCACAGTGATGCAGTAGGTAGCAACAAGAAGGTCCTGGGTTCTGGGTTCTGGGTTCGATTCCCGGCCCGGGGTCTTACTGCATGGAGTTTGCATGTTCTCCCTGTCCATGGTGGGTTCTCTCCGGGTTCTCCGGGTTCCTCCTACAGTCCAAAACCAGACTAAGTTCAGCCTGAAGACCGCTTATGATAAGTGATAACAAAGGACTTGGTGTTCCCTCGCCCAGATGTGGGTCCCTGGGGCCCCACTCTGGATCCAGACCTGGTGGGGGGGCACGATCGCGAGCGCCTGGAGGCCGGGCTTTTACCCATGGACCCCGGCCGGGCTCGGCCCAAAGAGGAAACATGGGTCCCCCCTATTTTCATCCCAGTCATTTTGCAGTAACTGTCTGTGTGTGTAAAACAATAATTACATCAGACTTTCATCAACAGCAGCTTGTTGACTGTGGGAGGTTCATCATGTTAGCTGATACCTTTGTATTTGTTTTTGTTCATGAAATGTAGACTGTGGAAATATTAATTATGTTACCTGATGGTTTTGACATATTATGGACACACCACCCAGTGAGGGTATTTAAAGGCTGCCCTCCCATCCCTGAACATCCTGGTACCAGGTTCTGCTGTTGAGACGCACTTCACTGCTCACAACCCAAAGAACGGTAACGTTGGAGCTCTTCTTCTTTATCTCAATGCTTTATATAATTTAAAATTCAAATAGATCTTTTGTCATTTCATCAGATACTGAATATGAACAACAATTTCTAAGGGGACTCACCTGCTCATCTTTAGCAACGATGCAGAGATTTTTCAGTCAGGGAGTTTCTTCATTTGTCTCCAAAAACACAAAACATCTGAGCAAATATGAAAATATGTTTCTATGGATGTGAGAACTTTTTTCAGGGTGGTTGATTCTGCATCCTAATGGGGTTATAGACCCAATTTACCTAGATATGTAGGTAGGCTTTCTCTTCTACTTCCTGTTAAATAAAGTCCTTCAACATGAGAAGGTAACAGTTATATTATACTGGAGGGTATTATCCTCTTTATTGAAAACTATTTTAAAATTTCCCTCCACTTCAACATTTTAATCCATTTCCGTTTGTCAGTCTAAAGTCCGGCCCTGATCACTTAAGGATTTTCAGGTTTTGTTATTTTACCACCTCAAACTTCTATGATGTTAATGTGACAGAGGAGAGCCCAAAGATGGAGACTTTCTGGTTGTGTTTTTGTTTCTTCTTTGTTTTATGAATACAAAATTGGCAAACATTGTATTTATTTTATTTTATTTATTAATTTGACAAGAACAAGTATAAATCATGGCTAGTTAGCAATGCAGGGTGTGAATTCATATGACAGGCTTTGTAAATTCATTATTTCTGACAAACTGAATATTTCTGATGATTCTCCCTCAGATGGCCTCAGTTCTTTACTTGGCTTTGTTCCTCTCTCTGAGCTGCGTTCTCTGGAACGGAGCCGATGTGAGTCTGCCATCTTCTTTTTCTCTCAAGTGAAAAACAGATTATAAAGTATTATTGAGGAAATGTTTACAGAGTGAAGCTGCGGAGTTTTTAGATGAGGCAGCTGAAGGTGTTCAGACTTAAAGCTGTTGGAGTCACAGAATGAAGATACATTTACTGTATTAACAAACACATTAAAAATAAAGTTATTGTGAAAAGTTCAGTGTTTTATTTCCCTTATGTCAGACAATTATACTCATTATATTGTATAGATTTTTTTACACATACAGTTAAATATTACATTTGATAATTGTGACTCACAGAGAATGAAAACCCAAAATTTGTCTCCAAAAATTAGAATATTACATCTGATTGATGATAAAAGATATTTTAAACAAAATGGATTCTGAAAAGTGTTTGTTACTGTAAGGGCAGCCTGGTGCCCTGCAGGTGGCGCTCCACCAGGTGAGTCTAATCAGGTCAGTCAGCAGCTGGATGATAAAACAGCTAATTGGTCAGTGGCAGGTGGACAGCTAGCAGGACAGACAGACAGACAGACAGACAGCAGCTACATAAAGGCACTGAAACTGAGAGTTAAAGGACTTTAAACTTAAAGGACCATCGCAAAGCTCAATATCTGGACTATTAAAAGCTCCCTCTGGAACCTATTGATTAAAATTGATTAAATACATGAAATACAGTTCAAATTTACAGAATATTAAAACTGTCTAGTAAAAATTATCTACAAATTAATTGTACTGACCTCAGAATGATACTTTTCATCTCTAAATTAATGATTTGTACCTTTAAACTTGACAGTTTCTAAGCTCTCAGCCTTTTACATCTTGCCTCCTTGAGGAGGGACATCCGTCCAGTCAGCTGTCATCCTCATGATTGTGCAGATCAAGTTATGACTTTGTAAAATTGATCTGATATAATAAAAGTTTCTGAGACAAAGAGTTTTGGGTTCTGATGCTCTGTGAGTTTTCAACATTAACATTGCAGCAAATGCAGGTTTAAATGTTTACTTTCTATGATGAATCTAAATAAGAGAAGTTTAACTTTTGATATGGAAGAAAATATATGGTTTGTTTTTTAGTATGTGCATCCAATTTAACTTGCAGTATAAATATGTTGATGATCTCCATCTAGATTAGCAGCTTTTTATTGATATGGTTTTAATAATCTCTACGTTCTCTCTCTATTCACAGGCTGCATGTGGTAAGTATTTCAACTTAACGGACAGCAAGCTCAGAGTTTTGTTACATTTTGACTGAATGATGTTAAAAAAAAAACACAAGTCCAAATACTTGTGAGGCAGGTTTGTCTCAATACATTCTCATTTATTTATGAAGAACAAGGATTTTGGAGCTAGTCTCTCTGTTTCATTTAATAAAATATATACTGACTTCAAATTCATTTTGAGAATTAAAGTCATTGTTTAGCTCCTATTTAGGATTTGTTGCACTTCTTTGCATTTCCAGTTCCTAGCTGTCCCTCTGGTTGGACTCAGTATGGAAATCGTTGTTTCCTCTTCCAGAATGCTCAGAGGGACTGGGCTTCTGCTGAGGTACAGTCACTATAAAATCATTTGATGTTTTGTGTGTTGTAAATCTGTCACTTTATTTCTTTCACTTTTTGTTTATTTCATCTTCGCCCCGTCTGACCAGACGTTTGTTTCATAAATAATCAGTTTGTCATTTCATGAATGTTTTTAGGACTCAATCTGGAATCTAGAATTTCCATCTAAATGCTTTTATTTTATTCAGTTTATGTATCATCATTTCATAACAACTGTTGCTTCATGACACTAAAAACAGTTAATTCAGTTCAAGTCACACAATAAATCCTAGAGATTCATCAGTGCATCAAGTTCATTTTTATGCGTTTTGTGGTTAACTTTACAGTAATCCCTCATATCTAACATGCATGTAGCGACAGTGGAGAGGAAAACTTCCCTTTAACAGCAAGAAACCTACAGCAGAACCAGAACCTGGCTCAGTCCAAACGGCCTGAACCAGAAGACGAACAGAGAAACGAAACAGAAGAACTGATCTAGGAGTAATTTCTATGTTCATAAAGAGTAAATATGAGGAGAGGGAGGATGAATGGATGGTGGCAGCAGCTTTATCTGCTGATTCCCTCCAGGAAGGAACCACATCCAGACATCAGAGCAGGTGGAGCTTCTATGGAGACAACTGGAGAGTTGTAGCAGAGTGAGGAAGTGTTCAGTTTGTCCCCCAGCAGTTCTAGGTCTATAGCAGCTTAACTACAGAGACAGTTCAGGACAACCTCGGCCCTTATAGGCGTGATGAGACAAAGACCAGTAGAACCATCTGGACTGGATCTCTGGGTGAATGAAACGACTTTCAGAGCAACAAACTGTGCTGCTAGTCATCAAGTGTCGCTACAAGTTTGTCTTCAGAAGAGTCAAACTAAATAAAGATCTCCATCTTCTCTTTTAGTTGGACTTTTCTTAGTTTTCTACTTTGTTGATTTTAGTGTTTTTGTTAGTATTTTTCTGTTTTGTTTTCTGTTTTCCCAGCGTGCCTGCACTGGTTTAGGTGCAAATCTGGCCTCCGTCCACAGCGTCGCTGAGCAAAGATTCCTGAAGAATCTGGTCTACAGTAAGAAACGATCGTACCAGAGAACCTGGGTCGGAGGCTACGATGCTGTCAAGGTCAGTTTTCTTCTTTTCTCCTATTTTATTTTATTGTTTGGTAGTCAGGGATGGTTCAGAGCAAATGTTTTGCTTTGTACCCAGAGGAGCTGGGAAAAGGGGCAGAGAGAGGGAAGTCTGGGTCTCCTACCTTTGACCAGATAAGCAAAGGAATAAAATATTAAAAATTGTCTGTGCATAAACCACCTGTGCTGGTGAACTTTATTTATATCATCTGTAATGACTTTATATTTTAATGTTTTTATGACGTAAAGCAGTTTTAACTGTTGCTGAAATGTGCTATGCAAATAAACTTGACTGACTGATCATGATGGGGAATCAAGGGGCCTTGTAAAATCATCTAGGGCCCATAAATGGCCCCTGGGCCACAGCTTGGACACCAGTCCTCAGAGTCCTGGAAGGAAATAAAATGTATGCATAATAAAATGTTATTAAAAAACATTTGGTTTCAGGAGGGTGTGTGGCTGTGGAGTGACGGGTCAAAGTTCACCTCCGCCCCGTGGCCCAGGGGGGAACCAAACAACCTTGGTAGAAATGAACACTGCATGGAGATCAACCTGAAAGGTGAACATCATCAATCAGCCTCTGAGCTTTTGTTTAAAACTCTCCTCAGAAAGATGGAGCTGTGCAGCTAATAAATCAAGTTCATTTTATGATTTTAATAAATCTTACGATCTGCTGATTTAGGATCCCAAACAGATTCACCTGCTGCTGAAATATTTTTCTGATATTATTTTTTAATCTCTTTTCAGGATCAGCTATGTACATGAACGATGATAGGTGCAGCAGAAATAATTTCTACATCTGTGCCAAAAGAGTCTAACTCCTCCCTCTTCCTGAGAAATCCAACATGACCATGTGACCTTCTCACTGGTGATGTCACTTCCTCCAGGATGTCAGGCCTCGATGGCGTCGCTGCTGGAAGACACAAGGATAAAATCTGATTTCCAATAAATCTGTTGCATGAAGAAACTTGTTTTGTCATGTCATTTTATTTCTCTGGGAAAAGATGATAAACTTTAGATTAAGACAATTTATTGAGAGAATCTGTCTCTGAATCTCCATGGTAACGTGAAACCAGTGAAAACATGAAACCATCATTCATCCCACCACGATGCCTGAGCCTCCAGGCTTAAGCTAAGATGTTTCAGTGGCAGCTTGTAAAGTTTGGAAGATATTTGAAAGTCTTTTGTAGAATCTAAAGATAAACTGTAGATTTGTTGACTTGTCTATCTGACTTGTACAGCTCTATGTTTGTGCTACACTGTAAAACCATTGCTGTTTACGTTTAGATAAATGTGACCTGTACATGTGCAGAAGTCCCAGGCTGCGATTGCCTTCATTGTGCTGAATTTCTCACCTCCAACTTTCTTCACTGAGGTTTGACTTTTATCAAACCAAATGCTAAGCCCCTCCCAACTAACTTCCTGTTCTGAAAGGGTTAAAACCTAACCAGCTGTCTACCCCTCCTTTACTCCTGAAGTCTGCAAAGTACAACCCACCTCTGAAATCAAAGATCATCTATTTTCACAGACAAGCCAGAGAGAAACTGATTTCAAAAAGGATGCTTCATTTATAACAAAGAAATTAGATGTTTCATCAAAGGATGAATTATGACCAACAGAGGTCAAGATAACGGACTTTAACTGAGGGAGTAACAAAAATAACTGGAGCACAAACTGACCTCACAACAAGACATGAAGGAAACTTAGAGGCTGATTTGGGCAGTTAGAATAAAATCGGGTGAGGGGTCAGGCAAAGTGCAGCCCGAAGACCCTGATGATGGATACTAACTTTGGACTATGTGTTCCCTCGCCCAGACGCGTGTCACCAGGGCCCCACTCTGGAGCCAGGGCTGGAGGGGGGGGCACGACAGCGAGCGTCTGGTGGCCGGGCTTTTACCCATGGAGCCCGGCCGGGCACAGCCCGAAGAGGAAACATGGGTCCCCCCTCCCATGGGCCCACCACCTGTGAGAGGGGTCAATGGGGTCGGGTGCAATGTGTGATGGGTGGCGGCCGAAGGAGGGACCCTGGCGGAATATTACCTCTCTGGTGGGGAAGGAGCCGGAGCTAGTGTGTGAGGCTGAGAGGTTCCGACTAGAAATAGTCGGTCTCACCTGGACGCATGGCTCTGGTTCTGGAACCAGTCTCCTTGAGAGGGGCTGGACATACTTCCACTCTGGAGTTGCCCAAGGTGAGAGGCGTCGGGCAGGAGTGGGCATACTTGTTGCTCCCCATCTCGGCGCCTGTACGTTGGGGTTTACCCCGGTGAACGAGAGGGTAGCCTCCCTCCGCCTACGGGTGGGGGGGACGGGTCCTGACTGTCGTTTGTGCTTACGGGCCGAACGACAGCTCAGCCCGAAGACCCTGATACTTTTTTGAGTCCCTAGAGGGGGTACTGGAGAGTGCTCCACCTGGGGACTCCCTTGTTCTGCTGGGGGACTTCAACGCTCACGTGGGCAATGACAGTGAGGCCTGGAGGGGCGTGGTTGGGAGGAACGGCCCCCTGATCTGAACTCGAGTGGTGTTCTGTTCTTGGACTTCTGTGCTTGTCATGGATTGTCTATAACGAACACCATGTTCAAGCATAAGGGTGTCCATATGTGCACTTGGCACCAGGACACCCTAGGCCGCAGTTCGATGATCGACTTTGTCATCGGGTCTGCGGCCGTATGTCTTGGACACTCGGGTGAAGAGAGGCATGGAGCTGTCCACTGACCACTACCTGGTGGTGAGTTGGCTCCGCTGGTGGGGGAGGATGCCGGTCAGACTTGGCAGGCCCAAACGTGTTGTGGGGTCTGCTAGGAACGTCTGGCGGAATCCCCTGTGAGACGGAGCTTTAACTCCCACCACCGGCAGAACTTCGAACACGTCCCGAAGGAGGTGGGGGACATGGAGTCTGAGTGGACCGTGTTCCATGCCTCCATTGTCGAGACGGATTATCGGAGCTGTGGCCGCAAGGTTGTCGGTGCCTGTCGCGGCGGCAACCCTCCAACCCGTTGGTGGACACCTTCGGTGAGGGAAGCTGTCAGGTTGAAGAAGGAGTCCTATCGCGCCTTTTTGTCCTGTGGGACTCCAGAAGCAGCTGATGGGTACCAGCTGGCGAAGTGGCATGCGGGTCAGGTGGTTACTGTGGCAAAAATCTGGGCATTGGAGGAGTTTGGAGAGGCCATGGAGAAAGACTTCTGTACGGCTTCAAGGTGATTCTGGTCCACCATCCGGCGTCTCAGTACAGCACCAATACTGTTTATAGTGGGGATGGTGTGCTGCTGACCTCAACTCGGGATGTTGTGGGCCGGTGGGCAGAATACTTTGAAGACCTCCTCAATCCAACCTACATGCCTTCCATTGAGGAAGCTGAGCCTGGGGACTCTGGGTTGGGCTCTCCAATCTCTGGGGTCGAGGTCGCCGAGGTGGTCCAAAAGCTCCTTGGGCCCCGAGGGTGAATGAGATCCGCCCAGAGTTCCTCAAGGCTCTGGATGTTGTGGGGTTGTGTTGGCTGCTGCGACTCTGAAATATTGCATGGAGATGAAATCAAATGAAATTTTATTTGTATAGCAAATTTCAGCAGCAAGGTATTTCAAAGTGCTTTACATCAAATCAAACACACAAACACAATGCAACATCAAATCAACAATCAAAACACGACATTAAGTCATGTTCCATCAATAAATTTATAATTAATTGCGTTTCAAATACAACTCTAAACAGGTGGGATTTTAGTTGAGATTTAAAGGAAGTCAGTGTTTCAGCTCTTTCACAGTTTTCTGGAAGTCTGTTCCAGATTTGTGGTGCATAGATGCTGAATGCTGCTTCTTCTCGTTTGGTTCTGGTTCCAGGAATGCAGAGCAGAACCAGAACCTGAAAGTTCTGGAAGGTTGATACAACAGCAGCAGATCTTTAATGTATTGTGGTGCTAAACCATTCAGTGATTTATAAACTAACAACAGTATTTTAAAGTCTATTCTTTGAGCTACAGGGAGCCAGTGGAGAGACTTTAAAACTGGTGTTATGTGCTCTAACTTCCTGGTTTTAGTCAGAACTCCAGCAGCAGCATTCTGGATCAGCTGCAGCTGTTTGATTGATTTGTTAGACAGACCTGTGAAACGCTGTTACAATAATCAATACGACTGAAGATAAACGCATGGATGAGTTTCTCTAGATCTGGCTGAGACATTAGTCCTTTAATCCTGGAAATGTTCTTCAGGTGATAGAAGGCCGTCTTTGTTAGGATTATTATGTCTTATCATTCTTACATGAGTAGTTACCAGTTTGCTTTTCATCTAAAGGTTTAGTATTCACACCCCAGACAGGAAGAATTTGTTAAACCGTGTGAAAGACAAAACTTGCTTTTTCCCTAAACCTTGAAGCTGCAGCTGCTCTCTAATCTTGGTATACTCCTTAAACTGTGAGTGTGTAGAATGAAGTTCTCCCTTGTTTCAGAATAGTCCCCTTCTTTTATTTATTACTCTCCCATATTTCACTCCCGACTCCTTTCTTTCCTCCTGCTTAATAAAAAGACAGGCTCTGCTACAGGGAGTCAGAACGCATGGTGAACACCTTGGAGAAGTGGTTTGCTATGTTTTCTCCTTCTGCAGAAGCTTGGTTGAAAACTCATAAACGTTATCTGTGGTTCTCTTTTTATGTAGGTTTAGAAAATACCTATCATCTTGGTGCCGTGACCCGGATCTCAACATACCCGTTTGCTGACAGACGAAGAACGACACGCTGAAAACCGTGCACGGCCAGAGTCAACAGGACTTGGAAACAAAGTCCCGGGAAGTAACTTCTTCGCTGGGCCAGCGCCTAGGTCCGACTTTGTCTGTCAACGGCGGATTGAAGAGATCCAACCAGACAAGACGAACGGACAGAAACGTGAGTTGATAAGCGCTTTTCATTTAGGGTTGAAGTCCCAATTTAGGGTTGAAGTCCCTTATAAATAAAAGGAGGGTTGGAGTCCCATCCGTAATTGGGTTTAAGTCCCAATTTGGTTAAGAAATAACATCAAATAAAAGAGAAGAGCGGGTTTGAGTCCCCTCCTTTTTGAGCCGGCAGAGGATGTTTGAATGTGTGTGTGTGTGCGTGTGTGTGCGTGGGCGTGTGTGTATTAACTAGCATTGAAGCTGAAGTGGGAAAGCTCACTGGACCGCTGCACCAGGGTGTCTTTAGGTCCATGTTAATCTGCACCACAAGTCAAGTGACTGTAAAGATTATTTATTTACCAAGCACATAATCAGGACTGTGGATGAGGGGATGCAATGTAACTCTTAAACATATATTTTCTTCCAGATCAAAATAAAAAAGCAAGCTGGTAGATTACAGGCCAAAGTAGGATATTCACATAATTTGTTTTTATTTTATTGTTAATTGATGAGTATGTGTCTTGTATTTAATTTTATTCTGAATTACACTGCTTTGTGAAAGTATTCGACCCCCTTGAACTTTTCTTTTTCTCTTTTTTTTGCAACGCTAGTGGGTCGTATTTTTGCAACAGTAGGCAGACAGGAAGGAGGGCAAGGAGAGGGGGGAAGACATGTGGCAAGGGTCACCGGGACCGCAGGTCCCCCTGCTCTGCATGTTTTAGATGATCAGAACATCTGACCCTCATGATTGCATAATCTCTTCTGCAGCCATCAAGTCCTGCAGAAGCTTGTTAATCACCCAAAGATTCAACCAGGTGTGTAGCAGAAAGAAAGCCTCAGAAGGGTATGTGAGAAAGCAGATGTTCATACAACATTTTCTGTTCCTGTGGGCAAACTCCACCAACACTGAGTGGACACTCAGAGGAAGTGGGGAAAACGTAAATCCTCTCTACATGACACAATTGTATTGATTTTAATCAGCGGGTCAGTTTGACCCAGAACAAAATACGTGTCTCAAATTAAATTATAAAAACTACCCATTGGGGAAAAAAATCACAATGTAATATAAAAAATTTACAAAAGATCAATGTCAAGGATAATTATATTTTTTTAGTGTGTAGGTTGTGTTCAGTGTTTCACAGCCTGTTTCACATACAGTCTAAATAAAGAGATAAAAACACTAAAAGTAGAATTTTTACAACTTATTTTCTAAACAGCAAACAGAAGAGAAGGATTTCACTGACATTTACTTTACGGATGAATCCACAAAGGAACAAAGTAAAAAGAACGAATTTCATCTGTATGAAGATAAGAAACATTCAGTTACTCTGAGATATGACTGAAAATATTAGATGAGTTTTTAGAACGTTTTCGTCAACGTTCATCCATCCATCCATCCATCCATCCATTTTCTGTTCACCCTTGTCCCTAATGGGGTCAGGAGGGTTTCTGGTTCCTCTCCAGGTACGTCCCGGGCGAGAGGCGTGGTCACCCTGGACAGGTCGCCAGTCTGTCGCAGGGCAACACAGAGACACACAAGACAAACAACCATTCACACACACACTCACACCTAGGGAGAATTTAGAGAGACCAATTAACCTGACAGTCATGTTTTTGGACTGTGGGAGGAAGCCGGAGAACCCTGAGAGAACCCACCATGCACAGGGAGAACATGCAAACTCCATGCAGAAAGACCCCGGGCCGGGAATCGAACCCAGGACATTTCCAACAACCTGCTGATTCAAATGATATATTTCATCCATCAATAACTGTAAAAATGTGCTTTAAAATGGTACAAATTTGACAGTATGAATTTATTCTTAGTATAAATATTTTTGATTCACTTTCACTAGCAACTCTCAGGAAAAAGAGCAGCCAAATGGTAGAAGGAGATTACTGGTAGGGGCCAGATGCATTCTGGGAAATGACAAATGTAGAGCTAGTTTGGTCTCTTCACATGTCAGATATCCAGCTAGAAGTTGGTTATCTACTGTACAGCAGTGTACAGTTGTTGTTGTCCAGTTGGTTCAATGGTTATCAGCCGTTGTGATGATGTAGAGAACTCTGTTTGGATCAGCTGTTCTTGACCGTCTCCTGTTTTCTCCATCAGGACAGTGCCAATGTGCAACAGTATACTGGGTGCAATGTACTGCTGAAATGTACATCTGTCATGATCTCAGTCAGGTAAACTGTCTTGCATTACTTCCTTCAAGGAACAGGCCACTAGCAAGGACCATGCCACAAAGATATACTATTGATGAAGGGATGAGGGAAGAAAGGATGAGCGATGGAGGGATGAAGGGATGAAGGGTTTTGATTTGGTTATCTGGGGAGGTTGATGGATGGTTTTGGAGGTGAAGACTCTGTGTGGGGATTTGGTCTTTGGGAAACGGATCTTCTTATTTTCCCCGAGTCCACATAGGACCCCAAAAGAGTCTGATTTAAATAGAACAGACGAGAGAATGAGCTTGTCATGAATCACTGAGATTATTGAGGATGCATGAACCATATCGTGGTGTAACCACTGTTCTAGTTTTCCCCTATGAACAGCGCCTAGATTCTCTGACCTACACTCTATCAAATACTTGACAATGAGTAAATAGTGTATTAAATGGCAACAGTGTGTATTGTTAATAGAGTGCATAACTGAGCACAAAAGCAAGGCTAAAACAACTACAACTAAGACCTAAATGTAGTGCGACTTGGACCTTATACTAAAATAAGAAAGCAAAATGGTAAAGTGGAAAACGTACCAGTTTAATGAATCATACTGGTCAGTAATGAACCAAGGTCAATGTACAGTTAACTTTAATTACCACACTTAGTGCAACCATTTGGTCTCAGAACTGTTCAAAACCACCCTTTAAACAAGTCTTATACAATAAAACAAAAAACAAGGCTGAATGAATCAAACTGGTGGATATCAACCACGCCATTCAGTTCCTGGAATGAGTAAAACAGTCCATTAGTTTTCTTAACGTTGCAGGCCTGAAGGGACTCGGTTAGCATTCGTCCTCAGAATAGCAGTTCCAATGGACCTTACCAGAGGGGCCGCTTTTCATTGGCTGATGCACATTCTACGTGGTCACGTGGGTGGCCGTCTCACAAACACACGCTTCCCGTTAGCTAAGTACAGCATAATAGCAGTTCTGATACAACTTCTACACCTTGAAGCCTGTCTGCTGCACAGTCTTACGTTAGCTAAACAGATCAATATGCAATGTGTACTGTATCTGACACACACTAAAGATTTGATTTTAGCAGAAAAGGCTTTGGACTAAACTGTTACTCGTGTTAGCCTCTCTAGCACCAAGTACAGCTAGTAAATCAACCATCGCTGTGTTCAGGGAAGCGCTGATTAATAATCCAGAAATAAATATCAAGCCTGGAAACTTGATGTCGTAACGGACTGAATGTTTTGTTTTTAACGTAATCTTTGCTCGTCTTGCGGGGGCGCAGGCGGTTGCCACGGTAACAGGTGTGCTTAAACCACAAAGAGAGAGAGAGAGTAAAAAGGTACAAGTGGTTTTGAGTTGATCACCTGTTCGGGTTATTTTACTTTTGTTTACCTTTGCTGTGGCGCATTACAGCCGCTGTAGTTTCTAAAGGTTGGACTAATTACGTCGTTCGTTTGTGACGGTCGCATCGTCATTCATAACAAACATCAAATAGAAAAAATATATTTCATAAACTTTTAACAAACAAATGGCGTCTTTACCTTAACAGAGCTCTTTGGTTTCTCTTATCAGTCTGTAGCTTCTCATATTGAGGTCATCAAACCAAATTTCAGATCTACCATAACTGACTGACTGACACCTGCTGGCCTCAGGTTTGCAACCAGCTTGTGACTGAAAAACCAGTAACCTCCTCCCAGATGATGACATGAACTTGTTATTTCCTCTGTCCATTGTAGTAGCTGATATATTGTGAAAATCCGGTAGAAATGATGCACTAATGGAGTCATGTTTACATAGAAACAATGCGCTACGAGGCTTTGCTTGTGAGACTTGCGGTCACGTGGGTCGGTTGTGGGCGGAGCTTGGTAAGGTCCATGATGGCGGCTCCCAGAACAACCACGAGGCATGGGTTACTCACCCCACCATGGATTACCAGTTTCAAACAAACGGTAACAAAAAGGCTCCGACTCCGGTCCAACAGTCCATTCCAGCTCAGGAGCGTGGTTCGGATCTGCAGCTCCAAAATCCAGCAAAACGTTGAGCGTGGTTCGGCTCTGCGGCTCCAAAATCCAGCAAAAACTCCCAGGAAGAAGTTCGTAGCTCCAACTGGTTAGCTAAAAATAACAGTCCAAAGCGGCAAATATCCAACCTAGTCCATGAACGGCCGCCGGCCGAGTGCCAGTACACAGCAGCTAGCACGTACACATTCATCCAGTTCTCACCCCCGGTCCATCACAACCAATCAAATTGCTTAAACTTGATTTTGCCCTTGACTGACCAGTAAGGTGGAGACAAGTAAAGTTGATGCATTTACTGACGGTAGTAAATAACAAATATTAGCAAACGCTACATTTACTGCATGTTTTAAGCCAGCAGAAAATACATATATGCACTATATTGTTATGGACTTTTACGGTGTGTAAACCCTCCAATATGTGAGTGTAGAACATTAACTAAGTTAAGTAAAATGTGACTTTTATTGTTTAAGGGGAAAAAGTCTAAGAAAATGTTTAAGGAGCATGGGAGAAAAGAGTTTTATATATATATATATAACCTGAGGGTTACACTGGGGATAACCAGCAACTTAAACTTGGATTGTCTCATTGGAGATGAAGGGATGGAGAGATGAGTGATGATCTGACTGGATGCTGAAGACACTGCTCATATACACTCAACAAAAATATAAACGCAACACTTTTGTTTTTGCTCCCATTTTTCATGAGATGGACTCAAAGATGTAAAATTCATTCCAGATAAACAATATTACCATTTCTTTCAAATGCTGTCCACAAATCTGTCTAAATGTTTGATAGTGAGCACTTCTGCTTTGCTGACATCATCGATCCCACCTCATAGGTGTGCCACATCAAGATGCTGATCTGACATCATGATTAGTGTACAGGTGTACCTTATACTGCCCACAATAAAAGGCCACTCTGAAATGTGCTTTTTTCTTTTGCTTTATTGGGGATCTGGGGACTCAGAACCAGTCAGTAGCTGGTGTGACCACCATTTGCCTCATGCAGTGCAACACATCTTCTTCACATAGAGTTTATCAGATTGTCAATTGTGGCCTGTGGAATGTTGGTCCACTCCTCTTCAATGGCTGTGAGAAGTTGCTGGACAATAGTTGGAACTGGTACACGCATTCGTATTCGCCGGTCAAGCACATCCCAGACATGCTCAATGGGTCACATGTCCGGTGAGTATGCTGGCCATGCAAGAACTGGGACATTTTCAGCTTCCAAGAATTGTGTAGAGATCCTTGCAACATGGGGCCGTGCATTATCTTGCTGAAACATGAGGTGATGTTCATGGATGTATGGCACAACAATGGGCCTCAGGATCTCATCACGGTATCTCTGTGCATTCAAAATGCCATCAATAAAATGCACCTGTGTTCTTCGTCCATAACAGATGCCTGCCCATACCATAACCCCACCACCACCATGGGCCACTCGATCCACAACATTGGCATCAGCAAAGCGCTCACTCACACGACGCCACAAACACTGTCTGCCATCCGCCCTGAACAATGTAAACCGAGATTCATTGGTAAAGAGAACACCTCTCCAATGTGCCGGACGCCATCGAATATGAGCATTTGCCCACTGAAGTCTGTAACGGCGACGATCTGGAGTCAGGTTAAGACCCTGATGAGGATGACGAGCATGCAGTTGAGCTTCCCTGAGACGGTTTCTGACAGTTTGTGCAGAAATTCTTTGGTCATGCAAAACAATTGTTTCAGCAGCTGTCTGAGTGGCTGGTCTCAAACAATCTTGGAGGTGAACCTGCAGGATGTGGAGGTCCTGGGCTGGTGTGGTTACATGTGGTCTGCTGTTTTGAGGCCGGTTGGAAGTACTGCCATATTCTCTGAAAAACCTTTGAAGATGGCTTATGGTGGAGAAATGGACATCCAATGCACGAGCAACAGATCTGGTTGACATTCCCGCTGTCAGCATGCTAATTGCAAGCTCCCTCAATGCTTGCGACATCTGTGGCATTTTGCTGTGAGACAAAACTGCGCATTTCAGAGTGGCCTTTTTTGTGGGCAGTATAAGGTACACCTGCGCACTAGGGGTTGAACAACTACATATTTTTTAAGGTCGACTACATCATGATAATAGTCGAGTCGATGTCGACTAGTCGCGGTGACGTCATAGTGACGTAAGAGCAAAAACCCTTCACAACTACTTGGAGGCTTTATTAGCTATTTTCACGGCAAATATTGACCCCCAGCTCCCCCCCCCCCCACCCCACACACACACACACACACTCCCCTTCTCCTGCTTTTACTAAGTCTATTATGGAGAATTAAAAGAGCAATAAACAGATCATTCTTCGTGAGCAGCGGGGAAAAGTTTGTTGCACAAAGTCGGGTCTGACTTTTTTTTCTAAACACCGGCTGATGCTGATGATCTCTGGATAGTTAGGAGTCAAATGATCACACTGACTACATGGTGCTTTTGGAACATCACAAGCCAAACTTGTTATGAACGGATCCAGTTTGGTTACAGCTGAATTCAACGAAACCACCTGCTTCTCCTCCGCCCGATGCGCGGCAGGAAGCTCTGCTGACTCAGCAGATTGAACGATTTAAGATATTTTCTAGTCAACGTCAACATGATAAAAGTCGAGTCGATGTCGAGTTGACTAGTCGTTGTGACATCATAGCAACGCACTTCTGACAGCTGATCTGATGACACCAAAGAGGGGAGAGCAGAGAGGGACCCGGCTCTGTCTCCGTCGAAGTGTCATTCTTAGCACGAACTCACGGCTATATGTCAGACAAGTATACACTGTCATTACCAACTACAGGCTTTTATTTAATCAGCAGCTGTCATTACCACAGGTCTTTATTTAATCAGCAACATAACATCATAATGTATTAGTTAGATCGTTGTGACAAAGACACTCGCGAGCCGCTAAGTGACATCCTTAGCGGGAAGGGGGCGAGTTTTAGACGGCTCGTGTTTTGTAGTCGACTGCAGCTGCAACTCCATCTCCTTTTAAAAACACTGTAAAACCACAAATATGCATCCATCTACATATCATTTAAACTAATGTATTAACTTATTTTTCTTGTGTCTTGTGACGTTTACTGTGCTGTCAGATCAGCACAGGCTGTCACCACCGGCAATCACATGACTGCGACTAGTCAACATGAAATGTAAAAACTCGCGAGACGTCCTAGAGTCGACTAGTCGACTAATTGGTTCAACCCCTACTGTGCACCAAACATGATGTCAGGACAGCATCTTGATGTGGCACACCTGTGAGGTGGGATGGATTATCTCAGCAAAGCAGAAGTGCTCACTATCAAACATTTTGACAGATTTGTGGACATTTGAAAGAAATGGTAATATTGTTTATCTGGAATGAATTTTAGATCTCTGAGTCCATCTCATGAAAAATGGGAGCAAAAACAAAATGTTGCGTTTATATTTTTGTTGAGTGTACGAAAGACAATGGGCGGAATAAAGTTCGAGAGAGATGCCTGATCTTAACAGGGATTAACTGAGATGTCTGGAGATCCAGACTCAAGTGTCTGGATTTCAGAAATCTGAGATGTGGTGTGGACCTTCAGATGAAACATTTGCTGAAATTCTGGTCGAAAAATAAAGATTGGCTCAAAGGGGTTGAGGATGGAGATAGGATGGAAGAGATTAAATGTATGAGATGGGAAACTGATCAATTGAATTGTCTGAAGGAAAATATCTGAATGTTATGACTGTGAATGATGATATCTGAAAAGCATAAATGAAAGAAACATTGTGCTTAAGGAGATTAAACAACAGAGGAGTAGGTTGGATATTATTGAAGAGGATGGTGGAGCTGGAGTTGGATGAGTTTCTGAATCTGGAGCAAAGAGTCAGAATTTTGAAATACTGACTCTTCCAGAAAATAAAGCATCGGTTTTGTTTAGCAAGAGCTAAAATCCAACCGGTTTTTCCAAACTAACACCATAAGCCTGATGTTAACATTCTGACATCCAGGAAACAGCAAAAGGTTAAATAAGCTCTTATAATCAGAACTGTGAAGAAGTTGCTTCAGGTTTGACCTCCTTCTGACCCCGACCCTTCCCCTTACTCACCCTGGTCACAAGTAAAGTGGACCTGGCCGTTCTGCAAGTTATTTTAAAGATTCCTTGTTGTTTTCTTCAGCTACTTGAGCTCCTCAGTGAAGGAAAGGCTCTTGAACAAAGCAAAGCCATTTACACACTCCTCCATCAACACAAGAAGCACAATCCTGAGTTATTGCCTTCAGCAAAACTAGCAAGTGAGTCTTTTCTTGACTCTTCAGAAATAAGATTTAAATACCCAGATTAGTTGGTCCTCTGGAGTTTTTCATATCTTAATAATTCAGCAGCCCAGGAGCAAACTGTGGAGAGAAAGAGGTTAGGGAGTTCCTGACAGACCGGCCTGTGTGTGTGTGTGTGTGTGCGTGTGTGTGTGTGTGTGTGTGGGGGGGGGGGGGTTTGTTTTTAATACCTTTGGGGACCATTTTCCTGACATGTACTACGTTGTGGGGACCCAGTGCTTCTTGTGGGGACCGAAGCCTGGTCCCTTCAAGGAAAATGCTGTTTTGGGGTCAGGGGTTAGATTTAGGACTGAGGTATGAAATGAGCTTGGTTAGAGTTAGGGTTAGGTATGGAATGGATAGGGTAAGGATAAGGGTAACGTTTAGGCCAGGGGTCTCAAACTCCTGTTCTCAAGGGCAGCTGTCCTTCAACTTTTAGATGTGCCTCTTTTGTACCATACCTGAACAGACTAATTAGGTCATTAGCAAGGTTCTGGAGAACTGATCTACACAAGGAGCTAATTAAGTCATTTCATTCCAGTGTTTTGTACCTGTGGCACATCTAAAATGTGCAGGACAGTGGCCCTCGAGGACTGGAGTTTGAGACCCCTGGTTTAGGCTGTAGAGATTAATGGCAGTCAATGGAAAGTCCCCACAAAGATAGCCAAACAAACATGTGCATGTGTGGGCGTGTGTGTTCAGTGTGTGTTCTTTTGTGTTCAGTGTGTGTTCTTTGTGTGTTCAGTGTGTGTTCTTTGTGTGTTCAGTGTGTGTTCTTTGTGTGTTCGGTGTGTGTTCCTGACTTTTCTGATTGTTGTGTTTCAGCTCCAGCAGAAGCTGCAGGACCAGGCAGTGAAGGCTGAGATCAGACTGAGCTGGAAGAACCAGCCTGATGGGAAGATCTTCTACACAGGGAAGCAAAATTAACCCAAAGTTTCTCCAGATCCATCCATCCATCCATCCATCTTCTTTCACTTATCCGGGGTCGGGTCACAGGGGTAGCAGCTTCAGAAGGGAGGCCCAGACTTCCTTCTCCCCAGCCATTTCCACCAGCTCCTCCGGAGGAATCCCAAGGCATTCCCAGGCCAGCCGAGAGACATAGTCCCTCCAGCATGTCCTGGGTCTTCCCCGGGGTCTCCTCCCGGTGGGACGTGCCCGGAACACCTCACCAGGGAGGCGTCCAGGAGGCATCCTGACCAGATGCCCGAGCCACCTCAACTGGCCCCTCTCGACGTGAAGGAGCAGCGGCTCTACTCTGAGTCTCTCCTGGATGACTGAGCTTCTCTCTCTAAGGGAGAGCCCAGCCACCCTACGGAGAAAACCCATTTCGGCCGCTTGTATCCGCGATCTCGTTCTTTCGGTCATGACCCAAAGCTCATGACCATAGATGAGGGTGGGAACGTAGATCGACCGGTAAATCGAGAGCTTCGCTTTTTGGCTCAGCTCTCTCTTCACCACGACGGACCGGTACAGCGCCCGCTTGACGGCAGACACTGCACCATGTCGATCACAGACATTCATCCATCTCCCGCTCCCTTCTTCCCCCATTCGTGAACAAGATCCCGAGATACTTGAACTCCTCCACTTGGGGCAGGACACCCCCCCTGACCTGGAGAAGGCACTCTACCCTTTTCCGGCTCAAGACCATGGCCTCGGATTTGGAGGCATTGATCGCCATCCCAGTCGCTTCACACTCGGCTGCGAACCGCTCCAGCGAGAGCTGCAGATCACGTCCCAATGAAGCCAAAAGGACCACATCATCCGCAAAAAGCAGAGATTTGATCCTGAGGTCACCAAAACGGATCCCCTCAACACCCTGGCTGCGCCTAGAAATTCTGTCCATAAAAGTAATGAACAGAATCGGTGACAAAGGGCAGCCCTGGCGGAGTCCAACTCTCACCGGAAACGAGCCCGACTTACTGCGGACCAGACTCTGACACCGGTCATACAGGGACCTGACAGCCCGTATAAAGGAGCCCAGTACCCCATACTCCCGGAGAACCCCCCACAGGGCTCCCCGAGGGACACGGTCGAACGCCTTCTCCAAGTCCACAAAACACATGTAGACTGGTTGGGCGAACTCCCATGCACCCTCCAGGACCCTGCTGAGGGTGTAGAGCTGGTCCAGTGTTCCACGACCAGGACGAAAACCACACTGCTCTTCCTGAATCCAAGGTTCGACAATCCGACGGACCCTCGTCTCCAGATGAGAAATTTTAATTTTAATTTAATGACAAGAAGCATAAGTAATATGTAAACAAAGAAATTATATAGTCTGAAGGTTTAGAGGTGAAAAAGGAGCTTTTAGTTTAGCAGCTCTAGTTAAAAAGCTGCTAACTAGAGCTTTTTATTAAGATGTTTATTAATAAAACATATTTAAACATCATAACAATAACCTTAAATGCTAAATATTTTTTGTCAAACACAATATTTCTGTCATTTTTTGTTTATGAACAGAAACTTAATTCATAGTCCAATCTAAACGGGGACAGCTCCCTCTGCTGGACTGTAGTTAATCTGCACCACATGTAAACTAGTTGCAGGCACATTGATGCAATAAACGTGTGATGACTTCAAAGTGTTTTTGATGGAAAAGTAAAAATCATAACTGCCCTCAATATTTCTGTCGCCAACGTTTTAAAAATTGAATCTACTATTTTTGTTTACAACATGTGAAAAAGTATTTTCCTCTCACAGACTGATTCCATTTTTACTTTTTTGTCACATTTAATGTTCCATATCATTAAACTAACTGTAATATTGTACAAAAATAATTTGACTTAACACAACAGGCAGTTTTCAAATGATGATTTTTTTCAGTAAGGAAACCAAAAACCTTTATGTTTGTTTATTGGTGGTTTGATTAAACTGTTTTCAGCTCAGTTTCAGCAGCCTGACCCTGGCCTGGTTATTCCCTGACCTGCAGGTATAATAATAATTCATACTGAACCTCTCTGATGGTGGACAGAGCTCTAAAATCAACATCCTTCATACTCAGAACCGTCCAGTGTGACTGAACTAAAGCAATTCTGCTGCAGCTCAGAGGGATTGTTGAGTTTTCACAAGCTGTTGTTTCTGATGGGCCATGATTTTTAAAATCATCGTTTGAAAACTGCTTCTGGGATTCACTCTTTATGAAAAATAAAAAATAGATGATTTGAAACATTAAATTGTGACAAAAAAAGGAGAAACAGAAAAAATGTTTAATAGGGCAAATATGTTTTACAGCATGATACACTGGGACGGACGGACAGACAGACAGATGGACTTTCCAGCCAAATAAATGTGGAACTGAAGTGGCAATAAAACATAACCACAGTGTAATAACTTTAAAGTCTTTATAAGAAGCTCAGTTTAAGAAATAAAATAATAAATTTTAACACTTCAAATTCCCTTTTGGCTCAATAAAGTATTTTTTAAAATTGAATTTGAAGAAGGATGTCAGTTTTTACAGTGTAGAACGTTTCCAAAGGCATTCATGTTTTTATTTAATACTCATTTCTAAATATTAATGTTAATATTTGTAGTGTGTTAGTGAAGTGGTGACGGGACGGATCGGGTCCCAGAAGTTTGTTGACAAAGTGAAGGAGGAACAGAAGCAGTTCTGGATGAAATCTGATATTCAAACACCAGACGACCCGTTTGAGTCAGACACACCCTGATGCTGTGGAGATCGGCCTATCCAAAGTAAACAGGTTCTGATGATTCAGCAGTTTGCTGGAATTAAAAATCATGATCAGGTCAGAGAGTCGATTAGTTTGACTCTTAAAAAGCTTTGAATCAAACAATTTAAAGTCATTAAAGAGGTTCAACTGGAGATGATCCAGTTATGTCTGATTAAGGGTTGTTGGTTCAATTCCTCTAAAGATTCCTGTTTTTGTTGTGTTAGTAAATAATTTTATTCATCTACTTTCATTTATTCACATCTAAAACGTCAGGTAAGAAGATTATTGATTATTGACCTGAACCAAAATATTGATGAAGGGAATTTATTTATGAGCAAAATCTTTGAATATGAACAAAACACATAAAATAAAATAAAAAAAAACAATTATTAAAATATACTTTACTGATCCCAAAGAGAAATGAAATACACCCAACATGTCTGCTGTTTCAGGTCTGATTGGGCTCAATGATTGAAGCTCAACTTGCATTAGTTATATATTATTACAAAGAATGAAACTATCATTAAATATGACAGAGTTTAACCCTGAAGCCCTTCTGGAACATTTGGAAACACGATGACTGCTGTACATGTGGATCTGATGACTGTTTGCTGGTTTCCACCTCTGTTGTTAAAAGGATCAAATGATCAAAGATCAACAGAAAACAGATCAGATGAAACAGGAAGCCAAACCCTGAAGGCAGCTTCCAGGACAAGAACCAAATCTACTCCAAATAAACCAAATAAAATAATTCAGTTTATGAGTCTAATGGTCTTAAATCCAAATTAAGTATAATCAAGAGTTTATTCTATTACATTCCAGTCATTAATTCATATTTATGGATCTCAGAAATGAGAGGGACAAAGTTTCCAGATGTTTGTTGAACAATTTATCATCTTCTCCAGAAAAACACACATAACCAGCAACATGCAGAGAACGACAGCAGAACTAAAACCTTTCAGTTCTTTAAACGTTTGAGCTGCCAGGTTCTGGCTGAGTTCACACAATTACCCTTGAACATGAACAGGTTACGTTCAAGTTTATTTGAATGAAACATTTCAGCAACAAAGCATTCAAAGTGCTTTACATCTTAAAAACAGAACACAGTCAGCAGTTGTGAAATTAAGAAACAAACGTTACATTTCATCAAATTTCATCATCAGAACCATCATCAAATATATTGATCAATGTTCCTTTACTAATAAAAGCAGCTCTACACAGGTCAGTTTCAGCCTGGATTTAAAGGAGCTCAGTGTTTCAGCTGTTTGGAGGTTTTCTGGAAGTTTGTTCCTGGTTTGTGGTGCATAGAAGCCGAATGCTTGTTCTGGTTCTGGTTCTGGTTCTGGTTCTGCAGAGCAAACTAGAGCCAGAAGACCTGAGAGGTTTGGAAGGTTGATCCAACAGCAGCAGATTTTTGATCCATTCATTCCCAGCAAATTCGCCAGAGTTCAAATTTCAATGTTAGCACATATTAGAGCAGTGGTGTCCAAAGTGGGTCCTGGAGGGCCGGCATCCTGCAGGTTTTAGTCTCTCCCTGGTGGTAAAACAATCTATCAGCAGGTCAATATTCTCTTTAGGTCTCTAATGACCTGGCATTGGATCCATGTGTGTTAAAACAGGGAGAGACTAAAACTTCCAGAAAACTGTAAAACAGCTGAAACACTGACCTCCTTTAAATCTCGACTAAAAAGCCACCTGTTTAGGATTGTATTTGAAACGTAATCAATTACAAATTTAATGATGGAACTTGACTTAATGTTATGGTTTGGTTGTTGATTCTGTGTTGAAATGGCACAAAAATCTGTGAGGGACGACGGAGTCCCAGAGCGAAATTCTGTGAAAGAGTTGTATGGAGCCTGGTGCTGGAAGTCCATTGAAAGTCTGTTTTCATCGTTTTAAGCTCTGTGATTGTGAGTGGGAATAAAAATAGCAACAGGTATTTTGTTCCATATAACACAGTAGGAGTGTAACAGGTAAAACTTTTATGGATGCAAACTTGACTAAAGACCAAACTGTTTATTTGAAACGTAATCAATTACAAATTTATTGATGGAACTTGACTCATTGTCGTGTTTTGATCATTGATTCTATGTTGCATTGTGTTTCTGCATTAATAAAACATGCAGGATGCCGGCCCTCCAGGACCCACTGTATCAGAGTGTAGAGACTGTAGTGTTGCTTTCACCATAACTAACTCAATGCAAGTGTGATAATATAACATTATGGGTGTTAAACGTCAGAGTTCACACTTTTCAGCACCAACAGTGTAATGTCGAGCATCCGGGTACTGGACCAAGTTCGGGAAGAATCTCGCCAACGCCATTTTCTTTTTGCTTTTTCTACATTTGATAAATGCACAGCTGGCACATTTGTACATTCTTACACAATGCACCAAATGCAATATTCCAACATCTTATTTTGTTTTTTCATCTAATTCCCAAGCAAATAAAAATATATCATTTATATAATTCTCAACATTTGTGACATGGTATTTATTTTCTGCTATCAGATGTTGAGGCAATATTTGAGGAGCATTTTCAGGATTTTTGTGTTGTTGATCAAATGCACACGGTTTCAGTTGTTAGACTTTGTGTCTTTGGCTGCACAGTGATGCAGTAGGTAGCAACAAGAAGGTTCTGGTTTCTGGGTTTGAGTCCCGGCCCGGGGTCTTTCTGCATGGAGTTTGCATGTTCTCCCTGTCCATGGTGGGTTCTCTCCGGGATCTCCGGGTTCCTCCTACAGTCCAAAACCAGACTAAGTTCAGCCTGAAGACCGCTTATGATAAGTGATAACAATGGACTTGGTGTTCCCTCGCCCGGACGTGGATCCCTGGGGCCCCACTCTGGATCCAGACCTGGTGGGGGGGCACGATCGCGAGCGCCTGGAGGCCGGGCTTTTACCCATGGACCCCGGCCGGGCTCGGCCCAAAGAGGAAACATGGGTCCCCCCTATTTTCATCCCAGTCATTTTGCAGTAACTGTCTGTGTGTGTAAAACAATAATTACATCAGACTTTCATCAACAGCAGCTTGTTGACTGTGGGAGGTTCATCATGTTAGCTGATACCTTTGTATCTGTATTTGTTTATGAAATGTAGACTGTGGAAATATTATTTCTTTGTCCTGATGGGGTTGACAGATTATGGACACACCACCCAGTGAGGGTATTTAAAGGCTGCCCTCCCATCCCTGAACATCCTGGTACCAAGTTCTGCTGTTGAGACGCACTTCACTGCTCACAACCCAAAGAACGGTAACGTTGGAGCTCTTCTTCTTTATCTCAATGCTTTATATAATTTAAAATTCAAATAGATCTTTTGTCATTTCATCAGATACTGAATATGAACAACAATTTCTAAGGGGACTCACCTGCTCATCTTTAGCAACGATGCAGTTTTTTTCGGTCAGGGAGTTTCTTCATTTGTCTCAAAAAAGGCAAAAAAAATCTGAGCAAATATGAAAATATGTTTCTATAGATGTGATAACTTTTTTCAGGGTGGTTGATTCTGCATCCTAATGGGGTTATAGACCCAATTTACCTAGATATGTAGGTAGGCTTTCTCTTCTACTTCCTGTTAAATAAAGTCCTTCAACATGAGAAGGTAACAGTTATATTATACTGGAGGGTATTATCCTCTTTATTGAAAACTATTTTAAAATTTCCCTCCACTTCAACATTTTAATCCATTTCTGTTTGTCTGTCACATTAACATCATAGAAGTTTGAGGTTGTAAAATAACAAAACCTGAAAATCCTTAAGTGATCAGGGCCAGACTTTAGACAGAGGAGAGCCCAAAGATGGAGACTTTCTGGTTGTGTTTTTGTTTCTTCTTTGTTTTATGAATACAAAATTGGCAAACATTGTATTTATTTTATTTTATTTATTAATTTGACAAGAACAAGTATAAATCATGGCTAGTTAGCAATGCAGGGTGTGAATTCATATGACAGGCTTTGTAAATTCATTATTTCTGACAAACTGAATATTTCTGATGATTCTCCCTCAGATGGCCTCAGTTCTTTACTTGGCTTTGTTCCTCTCTCTGAGCTGCGTTCTCTGGAACGGAGCCGATGTGAGTCTGCCATCTTCTTTTTCTCTCAAGTGAAAAACAGATTATAAAGTATTATTGAGGAAATGTTTACAGAGTGAAGCTGCGGAGTTTTTAGATGAGGCAGCTGAAGGTGTTCAGACTTAAAGCTGTTGGAGTCACAGAATGAAGATACATTTACTGTATTAACAAACACATTAAAAATAAAGTTATTGTGAAAAGTTCAGTGTTTTATTTCCCTTATGTCAGACAATTATACTCATTATATTGTATAGATTTTTTTACACATACAGTTAAATATTACATTTGATAATTGTGACTCACAGAGAATGAAAACCCAAAATTTGTCTCCAAAAATTAGAATATTACATCTGATTGATGATAAAAGATATTTTAAACAAAATGGATTCTGAAAAGTGTCTGTTACTGTAAGGACAGCCTGGTGCCCTGCAGGTGGCGCTCCACCAGGTGAGTCTAATCAGGTCAGTCAGCAGCTGGATGATAAAACAGCTAATTGGTCAGTGGCAGGTGGACAGCTAGCAGGACAGACAGACAGACAGACAGCAGCTACATAAAGGCACTGAAACTGAGAGTTAAAGGACTTTAAACTTAAAGGACCATCGCAAAGCTCAATATCTGGACTATTAAAAGCTCCCTCTGGAACTTATTGATTAAAATTGATCAAATACATGAAATACAGTTCAAATTTACAGAATATTAAAACTGTCTAGTAAAAATTATCTAGAAATTAATTGTCAGAATGATACTTTTCACCTCTAAATTAATGATTTCTACCTTTAAACTCCTTTTGCTTGAATTCCTGCAACTATGGACCTGATCCTATGACAGTTTTTCTTTCACTCAACTTTTTCTGAATATGTTTGGTTACAGCTCTGTGCTAACAACCAGCTGCTAGCATTGACCTTTTGCGTCTTGCCTCCTTGAGGAGGGACATCCGTCCAGTCAGCTGTCGTCCTCATGATTGTGCAGATCAAGTTATGACTTTGTAAAATTGATCTGATATAATAAAAGTTTCTGAGCCAAAGAGTTTTGGGTTCTGATGCTCTGTGAGTTTTCAACATTAACATTGCAGCAAATGCAGGTTTAAATGTTTACTTTCTATGATGAATCTAAATAAGAGAAGTTTAACTTTTGATATGGAAGAAAATATATTGTTTGTTTTTTAGTATGTGCATCCAATTTAACTTACAATATAAATATGTTTATGATCTCCATCTAGATTAGCATCTTTTTATTGATATGGTTTTAATAATCTCTACGTTCTCTCTCTATCCACAGGCTACATGTGGTAAGTATTTCAACAAATACTTGTGAACAAGGATTTTGCTGCTAGTCTCTCTGTTCCATTTAATAAGATATATAATTTCTTCAAATTCATTTTGAGAATAAATGTAATAGTTTAGCTCTTATTTACGATTTGTTGCACTTCTTTGCATTTCCAGTTCCTAGCTGTCCCTCTGGTTGGACTAAGTATGGAAATCGCTGTTTCCTCTTCCAGAATGCTCAGACTGACTGGGCTTCTGCTGAGGTACAGTCACTATAAAATCAGTTGATGTTTTGTGTGTTGTAAATCTGTCACTTTATTTCTTTCACTTTTTGTTTATTTCATCTTCGCCCCGTCTGACCAGACGTTTGTTTCATAAATAATCAGTTTGTCATTTCATGAATGTTTTTAGGACTCAATCTGGAATCTAGAATTTCCATCTAAATGCTTTTATTTCATTCAGTTTATGTATCATCATTTCATAACAACTGTTGCTTCATGACACTAAAAACAGTTAATTCAGTTCAAGTCACACAATAAATCCTAGAGATTCATCAGTGCATCAAGTTCACTTTTTATGCGTTTTGTGGTTAACTTTACAGTAATCCCTCATATCTAACATGCATGTAGCGACAGTGGAGAGGAAAACTTCCCTTTAACAGCAAGAAACCTCCAGCAGAACCAGAACCTGGCTCAGTCCAAACGGCCTGAACCAGAAGACGAACAGAGAAACGAAACAGAAGAACTGATCTAGGAGTAATTTCTATGTTCATAAAGAGTAAATATGAGGAGAGGGAGGATGAATGGATGGTGGCAGCAGCTTTATCTGCTGATTCCCTCCAGGAAGGAACCACATCCAGACATCAGAGCAGGTGGAGCTTCTATGGAGACAACTGGAGAGTTGTAGCAGAGTGAGGAAGTGTTCAGTTTTTCCCCCAGCAGTTCTAGGTCTATAGCAGCTTAACTACAGAGACAGTTCAGGACAACCTCGGCCCTTATAGGCGTGATGAGACAAAGACCAGTAGAACCATCTGGACTGCATCTCTGGGTGAATGAAACGACTTTCAGAGCAACAAACTGTGCTGCTAGTCATCAAGTGTCGCTACAAGTTTGTCTTCAGAAGAGTCAAACTAAATAAAGATCTCCATCTTCTCTTTTAGTTGGACTTTTCTTAGTTTTCTACTTTGTTGATTTTATTGTTTTTGTTAGTATTTTTCTGTTTTGTTTTCTGTTTTCCCAGCGTGCCTGCACTGGTTTAGGTGCAAATCTGGCCTCCGTCCACAACAGCGATGACCAAAAATTCCTGAAGGATCTGGTCAACAGTAAGAAAGGATCAAACGTGAGAACCTGGGTCGGAGGTCATGATTGTGAGAAGGTCAGTTTTCTGCTTTTCTCTTATTGTTTGGTAGTCAGGGATGGTTTAGAGCGGCGGTTTTCAAAGTGTGAGGCGCGCCTCCCCTGGGGGGCGCCAGAGCACTTTAGGGGAGGCGCGATGCGAGGGAAAAAATAAACCGGAAAAGCTATCTGCTTGCTGTCTACTGATGTGAGAGAAACGTCTTTTACGCACACGATCAACTCTGTGGATTTAGGAAAAAGTTGGTACTGTGGGGTGCGCGTGTGGAGCGGGGATCAGTGGAAATGTTTCCCTCCTTAGAGGATGTTTTGGCCAGTAATGTCAGTGACGTTACTGACGTCGGACCACTTTTTTCAGTAACGAGTAATCTAACACGTTGCTATTTCAAATCCAGTAGTCAGACTACAGTTAGTTATCAAAATCATTTTTGCGTTACTATCTTCTTTTGTTATTTAACCGTATTTCCTCTACTCGTCTTGTCGAATGACCGACGTCTCTATGCGACAGAAATGTAAACAATGGAGGGAGATGCGCATTTTGTTGGAGGAAAAACTGGAACTATTTTGAGTTTCTGTCGCCAAGTCCGATTATTATAAGCGGCTTTGGGCTTCATTTTTTTTTTAAAGTCGTTTGAAAATTTAACGAGTTGCTGGTTGCGCCTTTTTTGGCTCGTTTTTGAACGTGAAGTTGCTCATTTGGGCTTGGAAATAAGCAGAGACTCATAATAAATCCCAGAATTTGTCCGTCATTAAGGTAGTTTTAGTCAGTCTCTCCCTGTCCATCATTTCCCGGATGATCCGTCCCGCTGTGTCTTTGTTGATGTCAAGTTAATATATTACCTCTGAATGACGTCGAGCTTCGCGTTGCGCTCCAGAAAACTGCAAACATCAAGACCAATATGAACAGCGCAATAAACATGAAAACAGCCACGAATGAACGTGTCCGGAGTTTCCAATAGTTATAATGGCAACTTAACATCATTATAATTATTAATATTAAGATAAGTGTCACAAATCTGTGCAGCCATCTGAGCTGTGGAGCTGCAGGAGGAGCTCTGTGCTGTGACACCAAACGCAGGGCCGTAACGCAGAATCTGGAGGCTGGGGGAAGGGGGGCTTTAAAATCCTTCTTAGAGTTTTCCAGACAACAGTTGACCACACAAATTACTCACGTTTTTTATTTTTTGTACTGTTTATTTTGTACAATCTCCTCTTCAGTTCAACCTTATCAGTGGAGACACATTGTTGATGTTACCATTATAAAATAACTTACAATTAAGTATTAGCAAAGATCAATGTGATTTTCACAGGAGGTGGAGCGTTGTTGTTAGCAGCTGCTGAAAGTAACTAAACAGTTACTTTTAATGTGACTTAGTTACTTTCCAAATCAAGTAGTCAGTAATATAACTAAGTTACTTTTTCAAGGAGTAATCAGTAGTCCGATTAAAGTTACTTTTTCAAAGTAACTATGCCATCACTGGTTTTGGCCAGAGCGGGGCTGAAGGTGGAGTTTTTACAACCCCCCACCCACCCACCACCTTCGGGGGGGGAGGCGCAGCAGGCATTGTGCTCCTTGGAGGGGGGCTCACCCTTTCATACTTTGAAAACCCCTGGTTTAGAGCAAATGTTTTGCTTTGTACCCAGAGGAGCTGGGAAAAGGGGCAGAGAGAGGGAAGTCTGGGTCTCCGACCTTTGACCAGATAAGCAAAGGATCGATGGACGGATGAATGGATCTTGCAATAAAATATTAAAAATTGTCTGTGCATAAACCACCTGTGCTGGTGAACTTTATTTATATCATGTGTAATGACTTTATATTTTAATGTTTTTATGACGTAAAGCAGTTTTAACTGTTGCTGAAAGGTGCTATGCAAATAAACTTGACTGATTGATCATGATTGGGAATCAAGGGGCCTTGTAAAATCATCAAGGGCCCATAAATGGCCCCTGGGCCACAGCTTGGACACCAGTCCTCAGAGTCCTGGAAGGAAATAAAATGTATGCATAATAAAATGTGTTATTAAAAAACATTTGGTTTCAGGAGGGTGTGTGGCTGTGGAGTGACGGGTCAAAGTTCACCTCCGCCCCGTGGACCAGGGGGGAACCAAACAACTCTGGTGGAAATGAACACTGCATGGAGATCAACGTGGCAGGTGAACATCATCAATCAGCCTCTGAGCTTTTGTTTAAAACTCTCCTCAGAAAGATGGAGCTGTGCAGCTAATATTTGATAAATCAAGTTCATTTGATGATTTTAATAAATCTTACGATCTGCTGATTTAGGATCCCAAACAGATTCACCTGCTGCTGAAATATTTTCCTGATATTATTTTTTAATCTCTTTTCAGGATCAGCTATGTACCTGAATGATATACCATGCAACAATAATTTTTTCTACATCTGTGCCAAAAGAGTCTAACTCCTCCCTCTTCCTGAGAAATCCAACATGACCATGTGACCTTCTCAATGGTGATGTCACTTCCTACAGGATGTCAGGCCTCGATGGCGTCGCTGCTGGAAGACACAAGGATAAAATCTGATTTCCAATAAATCTGTTGCATGAAGAAACTTGTTTTGTCATGTCATTTTATTTCTCTGGGAAAAGATAATAAACTTTAGATTAAGACAATTTATTGAGTGAATCTGTCTCTGAATCTCCATGGTAACGTGAAACCAGTGAAAACATGAAACCATCATTCATCCCACCACGATGCCTGAGCCTCCAGGCTTAAGCTAAGATGTTTCAGTGGCAGCTTGTAAAGTTTGGAAGATATTTGAAAGTCTTTTATAGAATCTAAAGATAAACTGTAGATTTGTTGACTTGTCTATCTGACTTGTACAGCTCTATGCTGATTACTTTTAAATAAATGTGACCTGGACATGTGCAGAAGTCCCAGGCTGCCATTGCCTTCATTTTGCTGAATCTCTCACCTCCAACTTTCTTCACTATCCCGGCCAGAACGTAGCTGAAGAGGCAGCAGCAACCCTCCCAACCCCATTAGGAACAAGGGTGAACAGAAAATGGGTGAATGGATGGACTTAAACTAACTTAAATAGAAATGGAATTGCATAAATTAGGCTTGTGTAATATTGACCTTTCTTTATGTTTAATTTGTTAACCAGCGCACTTTTATCAAGTTGCATGCATTACAAAATATCAACTGTTTCTGCAGGAAATATGAGTTAAAAACCTTTGCATAATGCCTCAGTGTGTGTTTGTTTCTAATACCTTGTGGGGAGCATTTTCCTGACATACTCCATTATGGGGACACACTGCTCCATGTGGGGACCCAAACCTCAGGGGTCAGATTTAGGACTAAGGTGTGAATTGATTTTTTGGTTAGGGTTAGTGTTAGGTATGTAGGGGTTAGGTGTGTGAGCTTTCACTCTCGGAGTGTGCAAAGCCCATCACGTTTGATTCCTACTCATTTGGTGCTCCGTTGGTAGTGCACGCTCTCTCGAGATCATACATCTATCGTGGGCAACGGGGTGCTACCTTGTGGGGGTGCATGTGCTTCCGGTTGCTTTTTAGTTCAACCTTTTGGCTTGTATGTGCTGTGTAAGATGCTGAATTCTGACTGGCAGATTCCTCTGAGTGCAATGCTCAGTTGGGCAGGCCCAAGTAGAGCTGTGAGTGTCTTGTTATGTGCTGTGTTTAGTGGGAGGAGGAGGGAGAGAGAGAGGGGAAGGGGAGAGGAGAAAAAGAAATTGGAATGGGGTTTAGATCGAGATGGTTAGGTTTAGGATAAAGACTAATGGTAAGTTTAAACCAACTGGTTAGGTTTAGGATAAAGACTAATGGTAAGTTTAAACCAACTGGTTAGGTTTAGGATAAAGGCTAATGGTAAGGTTAAATAAACCAGTTTGGTTTAGAGTGCAATTCAATGGAAGGTTTTAGGACTAACTGGGTTGGTTAGGCTTAGGGAAAAAAGACTAGGGTGGATTAATTCCTAAAAATAATTTAAAAATAATTTAAGAATCTATAGGACGAAAAGTGTTTTTAGATAATTCTAAAAGTTATAATTTTTTTCTAAATAGAGATGTTGGCATAAATGGGTGGGATTTAGGTGTATCGTGCTGTTTCTAATTAATGGGCAGTTAATAAAGCGAAAGTATTTATTTTAGGCTACACTCTTATTAGTCCTAGTTTAATAACGCAATTAGCATTGAGTCAGCAGAGCCGCCTCAGTGTTAAGTCGTATGTAAGCTGAGCAGAATTTCAGAACTTAATCATCAGTGGTGTGCTGCTGGGTCAAACAGGCGTTTCGGCCAGTTAATCACCAGACGCCCAAACCAGCGGTGGCCCCCCGAGGTGATCAAGCCTCGAGGTCAAGTTCTGTGTCCAATTAGGAGGTGAGTTTGGTGATGTATAAAGCTTGGAAAAGGAGGGAAGCTAGCGTTTGGTACCGCAAGTGGTGTGGTTCTTACTTATATCTGCAGTTTTGAGGAGAGGTTTTTGGTCTTGTTCTAGATTCCCACAGCCTGGGAGGTTGTTAATAGGCTATTGTTGGGCCATTTTAAGGTTTTTTTGTCTTAACGGTGGATTGTTACCTTAAGTTCCTGTAGATCAGGGGTCTCAAACTCCAGTCCTCGAGGGCCACAGTCCTGCAACTTTTAGATGTGCCTCTGCTGCTCCACACCTGAATAGAATAATTAAGGCTCTGGAGAACTGATCTACACAAGGTGGAGGTAATTAAGCCATTTCATTCCAGTTTTTTGTACCTGTGGCACATCTAAAAACTGCAGGACTGCGGCCCTCGAGGACTGGAGTTTGAGACCCCTGCCGTAGATGGTTGCTAGGGTAAGGGTTAGGGGTTAGGTATTGTTAAGGAAAATTATTATTGTTTAGTGCTTAATACAGCTAATCTTACCCCAGATGTAAAGGTTATAATGAACAGTCTGATTTTGAACAAATTTATTAATTTTAAACAGGTTTGTGTAAAGGATTTGAAACTAAAACTACTCTATCAGTAAATATTTAGAAGTAGGTCAAATCTGTGATCTCTCTGTGAGGTTCCTCCTGCTGTGTTATCAGAGGTCAGGAGGCCATAAAATTAGTATTGCCTGTGAAACAGAACTCGGTTGGGTTCACAGAACATCAAACGTCTTTTAATCACATCTGGTATGGTTTAAACTAAAATGCAACATAGAATGTTGAGATCATTAACATTTTTCTAAGTATTAATAGCAAGTTTATAATTAAAGTGCATTATCTAAGTTTAGAATGGTGAATGCTGAATGTATTTGAAAATTGTACTGTCTATGATAATATCTGAACCAAATGGAAATTGTTTCAATGAAAATGTGTTGTTTAGTATTAGAAAACTGTTCAGGATGTATGTAATAAGGCAAAGATTCAAATCTTTGGAGAGGCTCAATGCAAAACTAGGTTTGTGAAGATAATCTTTCCTTAAACTAAATTACTTGATGTGGCCGGGAGGCACTCCGAATTTCACAGGTATCTGTGAAGTCTTGTTGTATGCTTTTATTTGCCCGAATGGCCTTAGAGCCCAGGAGACCAGGATGCAGCTGCTTGCTCCATTGTTCTTCCAGAGAGCAAATGGCCTTTGATCTCTGGCGTGAAATTAGGGGAAGTTCTAAGTTTTATTGGCGTCCAAGGTAGCGTCTGATTGGTCATACAGAGCTACGCCTCAATTGAATACATTAAAAAGTTAGGAAACACCTACACTATAAAAGTTTGTGCACAGTAATAATAAATCAGATTGCTGGTATATTTCTGCCGTTTTGGCATCAGCCTTCTCCAAAGACATGTCTTTGCCTTTTCTTTCTCTGTCCTTGTTTTTATTCTTTGTCTGTCTCAGGTATGAGTCTGTATCTTGGCTGCTTTCCAGCTCATGTTGTTACTTCATTGTGGGTTTCTATGAGATTAAACGCTGTAACTCTGTGACGTCATCACGCCTCGTTGATCCTGATTGGCACACACGTGGTTCGCTGGAAGAATCCGGGAAATAGGAAAGAAATTGAGAGAGCCAAGCTTTTTTCCAAAAAAATTAAGCTAACTTATTATTTCTTTCTTCAACAGTATGTAATGGTTAGGGTTAGGATAAGTGTAAGGTTTAGGCTGTAGAAATGAATGGAAGTCAATGGAAAGTCCCCGCAAAGATAGCTGTGCAAACATGTGTGTGTGTGTGTGTGTGGGCGTGTGTGTATTAACTAGCATTGACGCTGAAGTGGGAAAGCTCACTGGACCGCTGCACCAGGGTGTCTTTAGGTCCATGTTAATCTGCACCACAAGTCAAGTGACTGTAAAGATTATTTATTTACCAAGCACATAATCAGGACTGTGGATGAGGGGATGCAATGTAACTCTTAAACATATATTTTCTTCCAGATCAAAATAAAAAAGCAAGCTGGTAGATTACAGGCCAAAGTAGGATATTCACATAATTTGTTTTTATTTTATTGTTAATTGATGAGTATGTGTCTTGTATTTAATTTTATTCTGAATTACACTGCTTTGTGAAAGTATTCGACCCCCTTGAACTTTTCTTTTTCTCTTTTTTTTGCAACGCTAGTGGGTCGTATTTTTGCAACAGTAGGCAGACAGGAAGGAGGGCAAGGAGAGGGGGGAAGACATGTGGCAAGGGTCACCGGGACCGCAGGTCCCCCTGCTCTGCATGTTTTAGATGATCAGAACAGCTGACCCTCATGATTGCATAATCTCTTCTGCAGCCATCAAGTCCTGCAGAAGCTTGTTAATCACCCAAAGATTCAACCAGGTGTGTAGCAGAAAGAAAGCCACAGAAGGGTATGTGAGAAAGCAGATGTTCATACAACATTTTCTGTTCCTGTGGGCAAACTCCACCAACACTGAGTGGACACTCAGAGGAAGTGGGGAAAACGTAAATCCTCTCTACATGACACAATTATATTGATTTTAATCAGCGGGTCAGTTTGACCCAGAACAAAATACGTGTCTCAAATTAAATTATAAAAACTACCCATTGGGGAAAAAAATCACAATGTAATATAAAAAATTTACAAAAGATCAATGTCAAGGATAATTATATTTTTTTTAGTGTGTAGGTTTTGTTCAGTGTTTCACAGCCTGTTTCACATACAGTCTAAATAAAGAGATAAAAACACTAAAAGTAGAATTTTTACAACTTATTTTCTAAACAGCAAACAGAAGAGAAGGATTTCACTGACATTTACTTTACGGATGAATCCACAAAGGAACAAAGTAAAAAGAACGAATTTCATCTGTATGAAGATAAGAAACATTCAGTTACTCTGAGATATGACTGAAAATATTACATGAGTTTTTAAAACGTTTTCGACAACGTTCATCCATCCATCCATCCATCCATCCATCCATTTTCTGTTCACCCTTGTCCCTAATGGGGTCAGGAGGGTTTCTGGTTCCTCTCCAGGTACGTCCCGGGCGAGAGGCGTGGTCACCCTGGACAGGTCGCCAGTCTGTCGCAGGGCAACACAGAGACACACAGGACACACAACCATTCACACACACACTCACACCTAGGGAGAATTTAGAGAAACCAATTAACCTGACAGTCATGTTTTTGGACTGTGGGAGGAAGCCGGAGAACCCGGAGAGAACCCACCATGCACAGGGAGAACATGCAAACTCCATGCAGAAAGACCCCGGGCCGGGAATCGAACCCAGGACATTTCCAACAACCTGCTGATTCAAATGATATATTTCATCCATCAATAACTGTAAAAATGTGCTTTAAAATGGTACAAATTTGACAGTATGAATTTATTCTTAGTATAAATATTTTTGATTCACTTTCACTAGCAACTCTCAGGAAAAAGAGCAGCCAAATGGTAGAAGGAGATTACTGGTAGGGGCCAGATGCATTCTGGGAAATGACAAATGTAGAGCTAGTTTGGTCTCTTCACATGTCAGATATCCAGCTAGAAGTTGGTTATCTACTGTACAGCAGTGTACAGTTGTTGTTGTCCAGTTGGTTCAATGGTTATCAGCCGTTGTGATGATGTAGAGAACTCTGTTTGGATCAGCTGTTCTTGACCGTCTCCTGTTTTCTCCATCAGGACAGTGCCAATGTGCAACAGTATACTGGGTGCAATGTACTGCTGAAATGTACATCTGTCATGATCTCAGTCAGGTAAACTGTCTTGCATTACTTCCTTCAAGGAACAGGCCACTAGCAAGGACCATGCCACAAAGATATACTATTGATGAAGGGATGAGGGAAGAAAGGATGAGCGATGGAGGGATGAAGGGATGAAGGGTTTTGATTTGGTTATCTGGGGAGGTTGATGGATGGTTTTGGAGGTGAAGACTCTGTGTGGGGATTTGGTCTTTGGGAAACGGATCTTCTTATTTTCCCCGAGTCCACATAGGACCCCAAAAGAGTCTGATTTAAATAGAACAGACGAGAGAATGAGCTTGTCATGAATCACTGAGATTATTGAGGATGCATGAATCATATTGTGGTGTAACCACTGTTCTAGTTTTCCCCTATGTACAGCGCCTAGATTCTCTGACCTACACTCTATCAAATACTTGACAATGAGTAAATAGTGTATTAAATGGCAACAGTGTGTATTGTTAATAGAGTGCATAACTGAGCACAAAAGCAAGGCTAAAACAACTACAACTAAGACCTAAATGTAGTGCGACTTGGACCTTATACTAAAATAAGAAAGCAAAATGGTAAAGTGGAAAACGTACCAGTTTAATGAATCATACTGGTCAGTAATGAACCAAGGGCAATGTACAGTTAACTTTAATTACCACACTTAGTGCAACCATTTGGTCTCAGAACTGTTCAAAACCACCCTTTAAACAAGTCTTATACAATAAAACAAAAAACAAGGCTGAATGAATCAAACTGGTGGTATCAACCACGCCATTCAGTTCCTGGAATGAGTAAAACAGTCCATTAGTTTTCTTAACGTTGCAGGCCTGAAGGGACTCGGTTAGCATTCGTCCTCAGAATAGCAGTTCCAATGATGGCGGCTCCCAGAACAACCACGAGGCATGGGTTACTCACCCCACCATGGATTACCAGTTTCAAACAAACGGTAACAAAAAAGCTCCGACTCCGGTCCAACAGTCCATTCCAGCTCAGGAGCGTGGTTCGGATCTGCAGCTCCAAAATCCAGCAAAACGTTGAGCGTGGTTCGGCTCTGCGGCTCCAAAATCCAGCAAAAACTCCCAGGAAGAAGTTCGTAGCTCCAACTGGTTAGCTAAAAATAACAGTCCAAAACGGCAAATATCCAACCTAGTCCATGAACGGCCGCCGGCCGAGTGCCAGTACACAGCAGCTAGCACGTACACATTCATCCAGTTCTCACCCCCGGTCCATCACAACCAATCAAATTGCTTAAACTTGATTTTGCCCTTGACTGACCAGTAAGGTGGAGACAAGTAAAGTTGATGCATTTACTGACGGTAGTAAATAACAAATATTAGCAAACGCTACATTTACTGCATGTTTTAAGCCAGCAGAAAATACATATATGCACTATATTGTTATGGACTTTTACGGTGTGTAAACCCTCCAATATGTGAGTGTAGAACATTAACTAAGTTAAGTAAAATGTGACTTTTATTGTTTAAGGGGAAAAAGTCTACAATGTATTGTATCTAAGAAAATGTTTAAGGAGCATGGGAGAAAAGAGTTATATATATATATATATATATATATATATATATATATATATATATATATATATATATATATATATATATATATATATATATATATATATATATATATATATATATATATAACCTGAGGTTACACTGGGGATAACCAGCAACTTAAACTTGGATTGTCTCATTGGAGATGAAGGGATGGAGAGATGAGTGATGATCTGACTGGATGCTGAAGACACTGCTCATATACACTCAACAAAAATATAAACGCAACACTTTTGTTTTTGCTCCCATTTTTCATGAGATGGACTCAAAGATGTAAAATTCATTCCAGATAAACAATATTACCATTTCTTTCAAATGCTGTCCACAAATCTGTCTAAATGTTTGATAGTGAGCACTTCTGCTTTGCTGACATCATCGATCCCACCTCATAGGTGTGCCACATCAAGATGCTGATCTGACATCATGATTAGTGTACAGGTGTACCTTATACTGCCCACAATAAAAGGCCACTCTGAAATGTGCTTTTTTCTTTTGCTTTATTGGGGATCTGGGGACTCAGAACCAGTCAGTAGCTGGTGTGACCACCATTTGCCTCATGCAGTGCAACACATCTTCTTCACATAGAGTTTATCAGATTGTCAATTGTGGCCTGTGGAATGTTGGTCCACTCCTCTTCAATGGCTGTGAGAAGTTGCTGGACAATATTTGGAACTGGTACACGCATTCGTATTCGCCGATCAAGCACATCCCAGACATGCTCAATGGGTGACATGTCCGGTGAGTATGCTGGCCATGCAAGAACTGGGACATTTTCAGCTTCCAAGAATTGTGTAGAGATCCTTGCAACATGGGGCCGTGCATTATCTTGCTGAAACATGAGGTGATGTTCATGGATGTATGGCACAACAATGGGCCTCAGGATCTCATCACGGTATCTCTGTGCATTCAAAATGCCATCAATAAAATGCACCTGTGTTCTTCGTCCATAACAGATGCCTGCCCATACCATAACCCCACCACCACCATGGGCCACTCAATCCACAACATTAGCATCAGCAAAGCGCTCACTCACACGACGCCACACACACTGTCTGCCATCTGCCCTGAACAATGTAAACCGAGATTCATTGGTAAAGAGAACACCTCTCCAATGTGCCGGACGCCATCGAATATGAGCATTGGCCCACTGAAGTCTGTAACGGCGACGATCTGGAGTCAGGTTAAGACCCTGATGAGGATGACGAGCATGCAGTTGAGCTTCCCTGAGACGGTTTCTGACAGTTTGTGCAGAAATTCTTTGGTCATGCAAACCAATTGTTTCAGCAGCTGTCTGAGTGGCTGGTCTCAAACAATCTTGGAGGTGAACCTGCAGGATGTGGAGGTCCTGGGCTGGTGTGGTTACATGTGGTCTGCTGTTTTGAGGCCGGTTGGAAGTACTGCCATATTCTCTGAAAAACCTTTGAAGATGGCTTATGGTGGAGAAATGGACATCCAATGCACGAGCAACAGATCTGGTTGACATTCCCGCTGTCAGCATGCTAATTGCAAGCTCCCTCAATGCTTGCGACATCTGTGGCATTTTGCTGTGAGACAAAACTGCGCATTTCAGAGTGGCCTTTTTTTGTGGGCAGTATAAGGTACACCTGTGCACTAGGGGTTGAACAACTACATATTTTTTAAGGTCGACTACATCATGATAATAGTCGAGTCGATGTCGACTAGTCGCGGTGACGTCATAGTGACGTAAGAGCAAAAACCCTTCACAACTACTTGGAGGCTTTATTAGCTATTTTCACAGCAAATATTGACCCCCAGCTCCCCCCCCCCCCCCACACACACACACACACACTCCCCTTCTCCTGCTTTTGCTAAGTCTATTATGGAGAATTAAAAGAGCAATAAACAGATCATTCTTCGTGAGCAGCGGGGAAAAGTTTGTTGCACAAAGTCGGGTCTGACTTTTTTTTTCTAAACACCTGCTGATGCTGATGATCTCTGGATAGTTACTAAAGGAGTCAAATTATCACACTGACTACATGGTGCTTTTGGAACATCACAAGCCAAACTTGTTATGAACGGATCCAGTTTGGTTACAGCTGAATTCAACAAAACCACCTGCTTCTCCTCCGCCCGATGCGCGGCAGGAAGCTCTGCTGACTCAGCAGATTGAACGATTTAAGATATTTTCTAGTCAACGTCAACATGATAAAAGTCGAGTCGATGTCGAGTTGACTAGTCGTTGTGACATCATAGCAACGCACTTCTGACAGCTGATCTGATGACACCAAAGAGGGAAGAGCAGAGAGGGACCCGGCTCTGTCTCCGTCGAAGTGTCATTCTTAGCACGAACTCACGGCTATATGTCAGACAAGTATACACTGTCATTACCAACTACAGGCTTTTATTTAATCAGCAGCTGTCATTACCACAGGTCTTTATTTAATCAGCAACATAACATCATAATGTATTAGTTAGATCGTTGTGACAAAGACACTCGCGAGCCGCTAAGTGACATCCTTAGCGGGAAGGGGGCGAGTTTTAGACGGCTCGTGTTTTGTAGTCGACTGCAGCTGCAACTCCATCTCCTTTTAAAAACACTGTAAAACCACAAATATGCATCCATCTACATATCATTTAAACTAATGTATTAACTTATTTTTCTCGTGTCTTGTGACGTTTACTGTGCTGTCAGATCAGCACAGGCTGTCACCACCGGCAATCACATGACTGCGACTAGTCAACATGAAATGTAAAAACTCGCGAGACGTCCTAGAGTCGACTAGTCGACTAATTGGTTCAACCCCTACTGTGCACCAAACATGATGTCAGGACAGCATCTTGATGTGGCACACCTGTGAGGTGGGATGGATTATCTCAGCAAAGCAGAAGTGCTCACTATCAAACATTTTGACAGATTTGTGGACATTTGAAAGAAATGGTAATATTGTTTATCTGGAATGAATTTTAGATATCTGAGTCCATCTCATGAAAAATGGGAGCAAAAACAAAATGTTGCGTTTATATTTTTGTTGAGTGTACGAAAGACAATGGGCGGAATAAAGTTCGAGAGAGATGCCTGATCTTAACAGGGATTAACTGAGATGTCTGGAGATCCAGACTCAAGTGTCTGGATTTCAGAAATCTCAGATGTGGTGTGGACCTTCAGATGAAACATTTGCTGAAATTCTGGTCGAAAAATAAAGATTGGCTCAAAGGGGTTGAGGATGGAGATAGGATGGAAGAGATTAAATGTATGAGATGGGAAACTGATCAATTGAATTGTCTGAAGGAAAATATCTGAATGTTATGACTGTGAATGATGATATCTGAAAAGCATAAATGAAAGAAACATTGTGCTTAAGGAGATTAAACAACAGAGGAGTAGGTTGGATATTATTGAAGAGGATGGTGGAGCTGGAGTTGGATGAGTTTCTGAATCTGGAGCAAAGAGTCAGAATTTTGAAATACTGACTCTTCCAGAAAATAAAGCATCGGTTTTGTTTAGCAAGAGCTAAAATCCAACCGGTTTTTCCAAACTAACACCATAAGCCTGATGTTAACATTCTGACATCCAGGAAACAGCAAAAGGTTAAATAAGCTCTTATAATCAGAACTGTGAAGAAGTTGCTTCAGGTTTGACCTCCTTCTGACCCCGACCCTTGCCCTTACTCACCCTGGTCACAAGTAAAGTGGACCTGGCCGTTCTGCAAGTTATTTTAAAGATTCCTTGTTGTTTTCTTCAGCTACTTGAGCTCCTCAGTGAAGGAAAGGCTCTTGAACAAAGCAAAGTCATTTACACACTCCTCCATCAACACAAGAAGCACAATCCTGAGTTATTGCCTTCAGCAAAACTAGCAAGTGAGTCTTTTCTTGAATCTTCAGAAATAAGATTTAAATACCCAGATTAGTTTGTCCTCTGGAGTTTTTCTTATCTTAATCATTCAGCAGCCCAGGAGCAAACTGTGGAGAGAAAGAGGTTAGGGAGTTCCTGACAGACCGGCCTGTGTGTGTGTGTGTGTGTGTGTGTGTGTGTGTGTGTGTGTGTGTGTGTGTGGGTTTGTTTTTAATACCTTTGGGGACCATTTTCCTGACATGTACTACGTTGTGGGGACCCAGTGCTTCTTGTGGGGACCGAAGCCTGGTCCCTTCAAGGAAAATGCTGTTTTGGGGTCAGGGGTTAGATTTAGGACTGAGGTATGAAATGAGCTTGGTTAGAGTTAGGGTTAGGTATGGAATGGATAGGGTAAGGATAAGGGTAACGTTTAGGCCAGGGGTCTCAAACTCCTGTTCTCAAGGGCAGCTGTCCTTCAACTTTTAGATGTGCCTCTTTTGTACCATACCTGAACAGACTAATTAGGTCATTAGCAAGGTTCTGGAGAACTGATCTACACAAGGAGCTAATTAAGTCATTTCATTCCAGTGTTTTGTACCTGTGGCACATCTAAAATGTGCAGGACAGTGGCCCTCGAGGACTGGAGTTTGAGACCCCTGGTTTAGGCTGTAGAGATTAATGGCAGTCAATGGAAAGTCCCCACAAAGATAGCCAAACAAACATGTGCATGTGTGGGCGTGTGTGTTCAGTGTGTGTTCTTTTGTGTTCAGTGTGTGTTCTTTGTGTGTTCAGTGTGTGTTCTTTGTGTGTTCAGTGTGTGTTCTTTGTGTGTTCGGTGTGTGTTCCTGACTTTTCTGATTGTTGTGTTTCAGCTCCAGCAGAAGCTGCAGGACCAGGCAGTGAAGGCTGAGATCAGACTGAGCTGGAAGAACCAGCCTGATGGGAAGATCTTCTACACAGGGAAGCAAAATTAACCCAAAGTTTCTCCAGATCCATCCATCCATCCATCCATCTTCTTTCACTTATCCGGGGTCGGGTCACAGGGGTAGCAGCTTCAGAAGGGAGGCCCAGACTTCCTTCTCCCCAGCCATTTCCACCAGCTCCTCCGGAGGAATCCCAAGGCATTCCCAGGCCAGCCGAGAGACATAGTCCCTCCAGCATGTCCTGGGTCTTCCCCGGGGTCTCCTCCCGGTGGGACGTGCCCGGAACACCTCACCAGGGAGGCGTCCAGGAGGCATCCTGACCAGATGCCCGAGCCACCTCAACTGGCCCCTCTCGACGTGAAGGAGCAGCGGCTCTACTCTGAGTCCCTCCTGGATGACTGAGCTTCTCACCCTATCTCTAAGGGAGAGCCCAGCCACCCTACGGAGAAAACCCATTTCGGCCGCTTGTATCCGCGATCTCGTTCTTTCGGTCATGACCCAAAGCTCATGACCATAGATGAGGGTGGGAACGTAGATCGACCGGTAAATCGAGAGCTTCGCTTTTTGGCTCAGCTCTCTCTTCACCACGACGGACCGGTACAGCGCCCGCTTGACGGCAGACACTGCACCATGTCGATCACAGACATTCATCCATCTCCCGCTCCCTTCTTCCCCCATTCATGAACAAGATCCCGAGATACTTGAACTCCTCCACTTGGGGCAGGACACCCCCCCTGACCTGGAGAAGGCACTCTACCCTTTTCCGGCTCAAGACCATGGCCTCGGATTTGGAGGCATTGATCGCCATCCCAGTCGCTTCACACTCGGCTGCGAACCGCTCCAGCGAGAGCTGCAGATCACGTCCCGATGAAGCCAAAAGGACCACATCATCCGCAAAAAGCAGAGATTTGATCCTGAGGCCACCAAAACGGATCCCCTCAACACCCTGGCTGCGCCTAGAAATTCTGTCCATAAAAGTAATGAACAGAATCGGTGACAAAGGGCAGCCCTGGCGGAGTCCAACTCTCACCGGAAACGAGCCCGACTTACTGCGGACCAGACTCTGACACTGGTCATACAGGGACATGACAGCCCGTATAAAGGAGCCCGGTACCCCATACTCCCGGAGAACCCCCCACAGGGCTCCCCGAGGGACACGGTCGAACGCCTTCTCCAAGTCCACAAAACACATGTAGACTGGTTGGGCGAACTCCCATGCACCCTCCAGGGTGTAGAGCTGGTCCAGTGTTCCACGACCAGGACGAAAACCACACTGCTCTTCCTGAATCCAAGGTTCGACAATCCGACGGACCCTCGTCTCCAGATGAGAAATTTTAATTTTAATTTAATGACAAGAAGCATAAGTAATATGTAAACAAAGAAATTATATAGTCTGAAGGTTTAGAGGTGAAAAAGGAGCTTTTAGTTTAGCAGCTCTAGTTAAAAAGCTGCTAACTAGAGCTTTTTATTAAGATGTTTATTAATAAAACATCTTTAAACATCATAACAATAACCTTAAATGCTAAATATTTTTTGTCAAACACAATATTTCTGTCATTTTTTGTTTATGAACAGAAACTTCATAGTCCAATCTAAACGGGGACAGCTCCCTCTGCTGGACTGTAGTTAATCTGCACCACATGTAAACCAGTTGCAGGCACATTGATGCAATAAACGTGTGATGACTTCAAAGTGTTTTTGATGGAAAAGTAAAAATCATAACTGCCCTCAATATTTCTGTCGCCAACGTTTTAAAAATTGAATCTACTATTTTTGTTTACATGTGAAAAAGTATTTTCCTCTCACAGACTGATTCCATTTTTACTTTTTTGTCACATTTAATGTTCCATATCATTAAACTAACTGTAATATTGTACAAAAATAATTTGACTTAACACAACAGGCAGTTTTCAATTGATGATTTTATTCAGTAAGGAAACCAAAAACCTTTCTATTTATTTATTGGTGGTTTGATTAAACTGTTTTCAGCTCAGTTTCAGCAGCCTGACCCTGGCCTGGTTATTCCCTGACCTGCAGGTATAATAATAATTCATACTGAACCTCTCTGATGGTGGACAGAGCTCTAAAATCAACATCCTTCATACTCAGAACCGTCCAGTGTGACTGAACTAAAGCAATTTTGCTGCAGCTCAGAGGGATTGTTGAGTTTTCACAAGCTGTTGTTTCTGATGGGCCATGATTTTTAAAATCATCGTTTGAAAACTGCTTCTGGGATTCACTCTTTATGAAAAATAAAAAATAGATGATTTGAAACATTAAATTGTGACAAAAAAAGGAGAAACAGAAAAAATGTTTAATAGGGCAAATATGTTTTACAGCATGATAGACTGGGACGGACGGACAGACAGATGGACTTTCCAGCCAAATAAATGTGGAACTGAAGTGGCAATAAAACATAACCACAGTGTAATAACTTTAAAGTCTTTATAAGAAGCTCAGTTTAAGAAATAAAATAATAAATTTTAACACTTCAATTTCCATTTTGGCTCAATAAAGTATTTTTTAAAATTGAATTTGAAGAAGGATGTCAGTTTTTACAGTGTAGAACATTTCCAAAGGCATTCATGTTTTTATTTAATACTCATTTCTAAATATTAATGTTAATATTTGTAGTGTGTTAGTGAAGTGGTGACGGGACGGATCGGGTCCCAGAAGTTTGTTGACAAAGTGAAGGAGGAACAGAAGCAGTTCTGGATGAAATCTGATATTCAAACACCAGACGACCCGTTTGAGTCAGACACACCCTGATGCTGTGGAGATCGGCCTATCCAAAGTAAACAGGTTCTGATGATTCAGCAGTTTGCTGGAATTAACAATCATGATCAGGTCAGCGAGTCGATTAGTTTGACTCTTAAAAAGCTTTGAATCAAACAGTTTAAAGTCATTAAAGAGGTTCAACTGGAGATGATCCAGTTATGTCTGATTAAGGGTTGTTGGTTCAATTCCTCTAAAGATTCCTGTTTTTGTTGTGTTAGTAAATAATTTTATTCATCTACTTTCATTTATTCACATCTAAAACGTCAGGTAAGAAGATTATTGATTATTGACCTGAACCAAAATATTGATAAAGGGAATTTATTTATGAGCAAAATCTTTGAATATGAACAAAACACATAAAATAAAATAAAAAAAAACAATTATTAAAATATACTTTACTGATCCCAAAGAGAAATGAAATACACCCAACATGTCTGTTGTTTCAGGTCTGATTGGGCTCAATGATTGAAGCTCAACTTGCATTAGTTATATATTATTACAAAGAATGAAACTATCATTAAATATGACAGAGTTTAACCCTGAAGCCCTTCTGGAACATTTGGAAACACGATGACTGCTGTACATGTGGATCTGATGACTGTTTGCTGGTTTCCACCTCTGTTGTTAAAAGGATCAAATGATCAAAGATCAACAGAAAACAGATCAGATGAAACAGGAGGCCAAACCCTGAAGGCAGCTTCTAGGACAGGAACCAAATCTACTCCAAATAAACCAAATAAAATAATTCAGTTTATCAGTCGAATGGTCTTAAATCCAAATTAAGTATAATCAAGAGTTTATTCTATTACATTCCAGTCATTAATTTATATTTATGGATCTCAGAAATGAGAGGGACAAAGTTTCCAGATGTTTATTGAACAATTTATCATCTTCTCCAGAAAAACACACATAACCAGCAACATGCAGAGAACGACAGCAGAACTAAAACCTTTCAGTTCTTTAAACGTTTGAGCTGCCAGGTTCTGGCTGAGTTCACACAATTACCCTTGAACATGAACAGGTTACGTTCAAGTTTATTTGAATGAAACATTTCAGCAACAAAGCATTCAAAGTGCTTTACATCTTAAAAACAGAACACAGTCAGCAGTTGTGAAATTAAGAAACAAACGTTACATTTCATCAAATTTCATGATCAGAACCATCATCAAATATATTGATCAATGTTCCTTTACTAATAAAAGCAGCTCTACACAGATCAGTTTCAGCCTGGATTTAAAGGAGCTCAGTGTTTCAGCTGTTTGGAGGTTTTCTGGAAGTTTGTTCCTGGTTTTTGGTGAATAGAAGCCGAATGCTTGTTCTGGTTCTGGTTCTGGTTCTGCAGAGCAAACTAGAGCCAGAAGACCTGAGAGGTCTGGAAGGTTGATCCAACAGCAGCAGATTTTTAATCCGTTCATTCACAGCAAATTCGCCAGAGTTCAAATTTCAATGTTAGCACATATTAGAGCAGTGGTGTCCAAAGTGGGTCCTGGAGGGCCGGCATCCTGCAGGTTTTAGTCTCTCCCTGGTGGTAAAACAATCTATCAGCAGGTCAATATTCTCTTTAGGTCTCTAATGACCTGGCATTGGATCCATGTGTGTTAAAACAGGGAGAGACTAAAACTTGCAGAAAACTGTAAAACAGCTGAAACACTGACCTCCTTTAAATCTCGACTAAAAAGCCACCTGTTTAGGATTGTATTTGAAATGTAATCAATTACAAATTTAATGATGGAACTTGACTTAATGTTATGGTTTGATTGTTGATTCTGTGTTGAAATGGCACAAAAATCTGTGAGGGACGACGGAGTCCCAGAGCGAAATTCTGTGAAAGAGTTGTATGGAGCCTGGTGCTGGAAGTCCATTGAAAGTCTGTTTTCATCATTTTAAGCTCTGTGATTGTGAGTGGGAATAAAAATAGCAACAGGTATTTTGTTCCATATAACACAGTAGGAGTGTAACAGGTAAAACATTTACGGATGCAAACTTGACTAAAGACCAAACTGTTTATTTGAAACGTAATCAATTACAAATTTATTGATGGAACTTGACTCATTGTCGTGTTTTGTTTAATGATTCTATGTTGCATTGTGTTTCTGCGTTTGATCTGATGTAAAGTACTTTGAAATGCCTTGATGCTGAAATGTGCTACACAAATAAAATTTGACTGATTAATAAAACATGCAGGATGCCGGCCCTCCAGGACCCACTTTGTGCTCCACTGTATCAGAGTGTAAAGACTGTAGTGTTGCCTTCACCATAACTAACTCAATGCAAGTGTGATAATATAACATTATGGGTGTTAAACGTCAGAGTTCACACTTTTCAGCATCAACAGTGTAATGTTGAGCATCCGGGTACTGGACCAAGTTCGGGAAGAATCTCGCCAACGCCATTTTCTTTTTGCTTTTTCTACATTTGATAAATGCACAGCTGGCACATTTGTACATTCTTACACAATGCACCAAATGCAATATTCCAACATCTTATTTTTGATTTTTCATCTAATTCCCAAGCAAATAAAAATATATCATTTATATAATTCTCAACATTTGTGACAGGGTATTTATTTTCTGCTATCAGATGTTGAGGCAATATTTGAGGAGCATTTTCAGGATTTTTGTGTTGTTGATCAAATGCACACGGTTTCAGTTGTTAGACTTTGTGTCTTTGGCTGCACATTGATGCAGTAGGTAGCAACAAGAAGGTTCTGGGTTCTGGGTTTGAGTCCCGGCCCGGGGTCTTTCTGCATGGAGTTTGCATGTTCTCCCTGTCCGTGGTGGGTTCTCTCCGGGATCTCCGGGTTCCTCCTACAGACTAGACTAAGTTCAGCCTGAAGACCCCTTATGATAAGTGATAACAAAGAACTTGGTGTTCCCTCGCCCGGACGTGGATCCCTGGGGCCCCACTCTGGAGCCAGACCTGGAGGGGGGGCACGATGGCGAGCGCCTGGAGGCCGGGCTTTTGCCCATGGACCCCGGCCGGGCTCGGCCCAGAGAGGAAACATGGGTCCCCCCTATTTTCATCCCAGTCATTTTGCAGTAACTCTGTCTGTGTGTGTAAAACAATAATTACATCAGACTTTCATCAACAGCAGCTTGTTGACTGTGGGAGGTTCATCATGTTAGCTGATACCTTTGTATTTTTATATGTTCATGAAATGTAGACTGTGGAAATATTATTTCTTTGTCCTGATGGGGTTGACAGATTATGGTCACACCACCCAGTGAGGGTATTTAAAGGCTGCCCTCCCATCCCTGAACATCCTGGTACAAAGTTCTGCTGTTGAGACGCACTTCACTGCTCATAACCCAAAGAACGGTAACGTTGGAGCTCTTCTTCTTTATCTCAATGCTTTATATAATTTAAAATTCAAATAGATCTTTGGTCATTTCATCAGATACTGAATATGGACAACAATTTCTAAGGGGACTCACTTGCTCATCTTTAGCAATGATGCAGTTTTTTTTCATTCAGGGAGTTTCTTCATGTGTCTCCAAAAAGACAAAAAAAATCTGAGCAAATATGAAAATATGTTTCTATGGATGTGCTAACTTTTTTCAGGGTGGTTGATTCTGCATCCTAATGGGGTTATAGACCCAATTTACCTAGATATGTAGGTAGGCTTTCTCTTCTACTTCCTGTTAAATAAAGGCCTTCAACATGAGAAGGTAACAGTTATATTATACTGGAGGGTATTATCCTCTTTATTGAAAACTATTTTAAAATTTCCCTCCACTTCAACATTTTAATCCATTTCTGTTTGTCTGTCACATTAACATCATAGAAGTTTGAGGTTGTAAAATAACAAAACCTGAAAATCCTTAAGTGATGAGGGCCAGACTTTAGACAGAGGAGAGCCCAAAGATGGAGATTTTCTGGTTGTTGTTTTTATTTCTTGTTTGTTTTATGAATACATAATTTTCAAACAATGTATTTATTCTATTTTATTTATTAATTTGATAAAAACAAGTATGAATCATGGCTAGTTATTAATGCAGGGTGTGAATTCATAAGACAGGCTTTGTAAATTCATTATTTCTGACAAACTGAATATTTCTGATGATTCTCCCTCAGATGGCCTCAGTTCTTTACTTGGCTTTGTTCCTCTCTCTGAGCTGCGTTCTCTGGAACGGAGTCGATGTGAGTCTGCCATCTTCTTTTTCTCTCAAGTGAAAAACAGATTATAAAGTATTATTGAGGAAATGTTTACAGAGTGAAGCTGCGGAGTTTTTAGATGAGGCAGCTGAAGGTGTTCAGACTTAAAGCTGTTGGAGTCACAGAATGAAGATACATTTACTGTATTAACAAACACATTAAAAATAAAGTTATTGTGAAAAGTTCAGTGTTTTATTTCCCTTATGTCAGACAATCATACTCATTATATTGTATAGATTTTTTTACACATACAGTTAAATATTACATTTGATAATTGTGACTCACAGAGAATGAAAACCCAAAATTTGTCTCCAAAAATTAGAATATTACATCTGATTGATGATAAAAGATATTTTAAACAAAATGGATTCTGAAAAGTGTTTGTTACTGTAAGGGCAGCCTGGTGCCCTGCAGGTGGCGCTCCACCAGGTGAGTCTAATCAGGTCAGTCAGCAGCTGGATGATAAAACAGCTAATTGGTCAGTGGCAGGTGGACAGCTAGCAGGACAGAAGACAGACAGACAGCAGCTACATAAAGGCACTGAAACTGAGAGTTAAAGGACTTTAAACTTAAAGGACCATCGCAAAGCTCAATATCTGGACTATTAAAAGCTCCCTCTGGAACCTATTGATTAAAATTGATTAAATACATGAAATACAGTTCAAATTTACAGAATATTAAAACTGTCTAGTAAAAATTATCTACAAATTAATTGTACTGACCTCAGAATGATACTTTTCACCTCTAAATTAATGATTTCTACCTTTAAACTCCTTTTGCTTGAATTCCTGCAACTATGGACCTGATCCTATGACAGTTTTTCTTTCACTCAACTTTTTCTGAATATGTTTGGTTACAGCTCTGTGCTAACAACCAGCTGCTAGCATTGACCTTTTGCGTCTTGCCTCCTTGAGGAGGGACATCCGTCCAGTCAGCTGTCGTCCTCATGATTGTGCAGATCAAGTTATGACTTTGTAAAATTGATCTGATGTGATAAAAGTTTCTGAGACAAAGAGTTTTGGGTTCTGATGCTCTGTGAGTTTTCAACATTAACATTGCAGCAAATGCAGGTTTAAATGTTTACTTTCTAAGATGAATCTAAATAAGAGAAGTTTCACTTTTGATATGGAAGAAAATATATTGTTTGTTTTTTAGTATGTGCATCCAATTTAACTTGCAGGATAAATATGTTGATGATCTCCATCTATATTAGCAGCTTTTTATTGATATGGTTTTAATAATCTCTACGTTCTCTCTATCCACAGGCTACATGTAAGTATTTCAACAAATACTTGTGAACCTGTAATGAGGCAGGTTTGTCTCAATACATTCTCATTTATTTATGAAGAACAAGGATTTTGCTGCTAGTCTCTCTGTTCCATTTAATAAAATATATACTGACTTCAAATTCATTTTGAGAATAAATGTAATAGTTTAGCTCTTATTTAGGATTTGTTGCACTTCTTTGCATTTCCCAGGTATTCCCACAACTCCTGCTCCAACTCCTCGACCTACAACTCGACCTACAACTCGACCTCCTACTGTTCCTCCTGCTAGCTGTCCCTCTGGTTGGACTAAGTATGGAAATCGCTGTTTCCTCTTCCAGAATGTTCAGACTGACTGGGCTTCTGCTGAGGTACAGTCACTATAAAATCAGTTGATGTTTTGTGTGTTGTAAATCTGTCACTTTATTTCTTTCCCTTTTTGTTTATTTCATCTTCGCCCCGTCTGACCAGACGTTTGTTTCATAAATAATCAGTTTGTCATTTCATGAATGTTTTTAGGACTCAATCTGGAATCTAGAATTTCCATCTAAATGCTTTTATTTCATTCAGTTTATGTATCATCATTTCATAACAACTGTTGCTTCATGACACTAAAAACAGTTAATTCAGTTCAAGTCACACAATAAATCCTAGAGATTCATCAGTGCATCAAGATCACTTTTTATGCGTTTTGTGGTTAACTTTACAGTAATCCCTCATATCTAACATGCATGTAGCGACAGTGGAGAGGAAAACTTCCCTTTAACAGCAAGAAACCTCCAGCAGAACCAGAACCTGGCTCAGTCCAAACGGCCTGAACCAGAAGACGAACAGAGAAACGAAACAGAAGAACTGATCTAGGAGTAATTTCTATGTTCATAAAGAGTAAATATGAGGAGAGGGAGGATGAATGGATGGTGGCAGCAGCTTTATCTGCTGATTCCCTCCAGGAAGGAACCACATCCAGACATCAGAGCAGGTGGAGCTTCTATGGAGACAACTGGAGAGTTGTAGCAGAGTGAGGAAGTGTTCAGTTTGTCCCCCAGCAGTTCTAGGTCTATAGCAGCTTAACTACAGAGACAGTTCAGGACAACCTCGGCCCTTATAGGCGTGATGAGACAAAGACCAGTAGAACCATCTGGACTGGATCTCTGGGTGAATGAAACGACTTTCAGAGCAACAAACTGTGCTGCTAGTCATCAAGTGTTGCTACAAGTTTGTCTTCAGAAGAGTCAAACTAAATAAAGATCTCCATCTTCTCTTTTAGTTGGACTTTTCTTAGTTTTCTACTTTGTTGATTTTATTGTTTTTGTTAGTATTTTCCTGTTTTGTTTTCTGTTTTCCCAGCGTGCCTGCACTGGTTTAGGTGCAAATCTGGCCTCCGTCCACAACAGCGATGACCAAAGATTCCTGAAGAATCTGGTCAACAGTAACAAAGGATCGTACGTGAGAACCTGGGTCGGAGGTCATGATTGTGAGAAGGTCAGTTTTCTTCTTTTCTCCTATTTTATTTTATTGTTTGGTAGTCAGGGATGGTTCAGAGCAAATGTTTTGCTTTGTACCCAGAGGAGCTGGGAAAAGGGGCAGAGAGAGGGAAGTCTGGGTCTCCGACCTTTGACCAGATAAGCAAAGGAATAAAATATTAAAAATTGTCTGTGCATAAACCACCTGTGCTGGTGAACTTCATTTATATCATGTGTAATGACTTTATATTTTAATGTTTTTATGACGTAAAGCAGTTTTAACTGTTGCTGGAATGTGCTATGCAAATAAACTTGACTGACTGATCATGATGGGGAATCAAGGGGCCTTGTAAAATCATCAAGGGCCCATAAATGGCCCCTGGGCCACAGCTTGGACACCAGTCCTCAGAGTCCTGGAAGGAAATAAAATGTATGCATAATAAAATGTTATTAAAAAACATTTGGTTTCAGGAGGGTGTGTGGCTGTGGAGTGACGGGTCAAAGTTCACCTCCGCCCCGTGGGGCAGCGGGGAACCAAACAACGCTGGTATTGAAAACTGCATGGAGATCAACGCGGGAGGTGAACATCATCAATCAGCCTCTGAGCTTTTGTTTAAAACTCTCCTCAGAAAGATGGAGCTGTGCAGCTAATATTTGATAAATCAAGTTCATTTTATGATTTTAATAAATCTTACGATCTGCTGATTTAGGATCCCAAACAGATTCACCTGTTGCTGAAATATTTTCCTGATATTATTTTTTTATCTCTTTTCAGGATCAGCTCTGTTTCTGAACGATATAGCGTGCAACAATAATTTTTTCTACATCTGTGCCAAAAGAGTTTAACTCCTCCCTCTTCCTGAGAAATCCAACATGACCATGTGACCTTCTCACTGGTGATGTCACTTCCTCCAGGATGTCAGGCCTCGATGGCGTCGCTGCTGGAAGACACAAGGATAAAATCTGATTTCCAATAAATCTGTTGCATGAAGAAACTTGTTTTGTCATGTCATTTTATTTCTCTGGGAAAAGATGATAAACTTTAAATTAAGACAATTTATTGAGTGAATCTGTCTCTGAATCTCCATGGTAACGTGAAACCAGTGAAAACATGAAACCATCATTCATCCCACCACGATGCCTGAGCCTCCAGGCTTAAGCTAAGATGTTTCAGTGGCAGCTTGTAAAGTTTGGAAGATATTTGAAAGTCTTTTATAGAATCTAAAGATAAACTGTAGATTTGTTGACTTGTCTATCTGACTTGTACAGCTCTATGCTGATTACTTTTAGATAAATGTGACCTGGACATGTGCAGAAGTTCCAGGCTGCCATTGCCTTCATTGTGCTGAATCTCTCACCTCCAACTTTCTTCACTATCCCGGCCAGAACGTAGCTGAAGAGGCAGCAGCAACCCTCCCGACCCCATTAGGAGCAAGGGTGAACAGAAAATGGGTGAATGGATGGACTTAAACTAACTTAAATAGAAATGGAATTGCATAAATTAGGCTTGTGTAATATTGACCTTTCTTTATGTTGAATTTGTTAACCAGCGCACTTTTATCAAGTTGCATGCATTGCAAAATATCAACTGTTTCTGCAGGAAATATGAGTTAAAAACTTTTGCATAATGCCTCAGTGTGTGTTTGTTTCTAATACCTTGTGGGGAGCATTTTCCTGACATACTACATTATGGGGACACACTGCTCCATGTGGGGACCCAAACCTCAGTGGTCAGATTTAGGACTAAGGTGTGAATTGAGTTTTTGGTTAGGGTTAGCGTTAGGTATGTAGGGGTTAGGTGTGTGAGTTTTCACTCTCGGAGTGTGCAAAGCCCATCACGTTTAATTCCTACTCATTTGGTGCTCCGTTGGTAGTGCACGCTCTCTCGAGATCATACATCTATCCTGGGCAACGGGGTGCTACCTTGTGGGAGTGCATGTGCTTCCGGTTGCTTTTTAGTTCAACCTTTTGGCTTGTATGTGCTGTGTAAGATGCTGGATTCTGACTGGCAGATTCCTCTGAGTGCAATGCTCAGTTGGTCAGGCCCAAGTAGAGCTGTGAGTGTCTTGTTATGTGCTGTGTTTAGTGGGAGGAGGAGGGAGAGAGAGAGGGGAAGGGGAGAGGGGAAAAAGAAATTGGAATGGGGTTTAGATCGGGATGGTTAGGTTTAGGATAAAGACTAATGGTAAGTTTAAACCAACTGGTTAGGTTTAGGATAAAGGCTAATGGTAAGTTTAAACCAACTGGTTAGGTTTAGGATAAAGGCTAATGGTAAGTTTAAACCAACTGGTTAGGTTTAGGATAAAGGCTAATGGTAAGTTTAAACCAACTGGTTAGGTTTAGGATAAAGACTAATGGTAAGTTTAAACCAACTGGTTAGGTTTAGGATAAAGGCTAATGGTAAGTTTAAACCAACTGGTTAAGTTTAGGATAAAGACTAATGGTAACGTTAAGTCAACTGGTTAGGTTTAGGATAAAGGCTAATGGTAAGTTTAAACCAACTGGTTAGGTTTAGGATAAAGACTAATGGTAAGTTTAAACCAACTGGTTAGGTTTAGGATAAAGGCTAATGGTAACGTTAAGTCAACTGGTTAGGTTTAGGATAAAGGCTAATGGTAAGTTTAAACCAACTGGTTAGGTTTAGGATAAAGGCTAATGGTAAGTTTAAACCAACTGGTTAGGTTTAGGAAAAAGGCTAATGGTAAGTTTAAACCAACTGGTTAAGTTTAGGATAAAGACTAATTGTTAGAGAATTTTCGGAATTATCATTTTGTTTTGACTTTAGGTGAAATTCAGTCTAATTAAAGTGTTCTCTTCCTTGTGTGTATTTTCTGACGTGGAGGTCAGGATGTCTGTTTATCTTCATGTGAGCAGTTGAGTAGTTTTCTAGTTGATTAGGTTACATGTTGATTAGGCTACACGTTTACAACCTCTGTTCTTTTTACGACCTCTGCCCCTTTGACTGTTTTGACTGTTTTTCTTTGACAATAAAACAGGAGCTCGCGTAAAAGGAAATCAGAACTCTCTTTGTAAGCAGCTTGGAGAAGCTGCTTCGGAGACTTCTCCTTTTGCAAAAGCTTTGTCATAAAATTCATATACGTTGTCTGTGATTCTTTATTTAGGTATATAGGAAAAGTACCTATCATTTTGGTGCCGAAACCCGGGATCTCTCCTCCCCCGCTGCCAGGCAGAGGAAGACGCGCTGAATCCGTGCACGGCCAGAAGTCAACTGGACCTGGAAAGAAGGACCCAGGAAGCAAATTCTTCGCTGGGCCAGCGACGCATGTCCGACTTTGTCTGCCAACGGCGGAGTGACGAGATCCGACCAGACAACTACAGAAACGTAGGTGAATTTTAAAACAAAAGGACGGCGGAGTCCTGCGAGATACAGTCGCTTAAGTTCCGTAACAAAAGGATGTCGGAGTCCTGCTAGAAGCTTAAATTCCGTAATAGGTTTGAGTCCTTGTCAAATATCAATTTGACTAAATGAAGGTTTGAGTCCTTGTCAACTTTTAGTTTGACTAAATGAAGGTTTGAGTCCTTGTCAAATACCAACTTGACTAAATGAAGGTTTGAGTCCTTGTCAAATACCAACTTGACTAAAGAAGTTATAAAAAGGGTTAGAGTCCCAGTTGACTGAGTTTCAACTAAAGGCAAAAGGAACGGCTTTTAGAGCCTCCTTATTTACAGGACACTCTTTAAGAGTAAGTCCTCGTGTAGATAGGAAGTTGTAATACTGTTTTGTTATTGCTGTGTTGATATTGGTGTTTTTGTCTGCTGCTTTGTTGATGTGTGTGTATGAAGGAGTGAATGGTGTTTCTCTCTCTGGGAGTAAAACTCTCTGCCTTCGGAATTAGGATCCAAAGTGAAAAACCGCTTGGAAGCTAGGCTCCAAGTAGAAGCCTGTTTTTCAGAAGGCACTGAGCGCTGATTTACAGCACTTTCTCTGAGAAAGCACAAAATACCAAAATTTTCAAGCTAAAATTGCAAGTGGTTTAAATAATGGGAAAGTATAAAAAAGCACACATGAAGGAGAAAAGGCTTAAAGGGGATGGAAAGTTTATGTGTCAGATGGAGCCAGGAAACGTAATGTACCTGACTAAATGGAAGAGGAAGTACGGTATAGATGGCGTGTTGAAAGTTAAACACATGGTGTGTAGGTCTGAAATAAGCGCTAGGTTAAAAACTGGTACCAGACAACAGGAAATTATTGGTTATTGCTAGATCCTAATATAAATTTGAGATATCTCTTTTTAAATGTGCACAAGTTATTTAAAACAGGTTCCTGAAGACTAGAGTTTAAAATTAATTAAATTATAACATGACAAATAAAAAAAATAAATAAATAAAAAAATTGGAAAATTCCTGAAGCTTCAGTAAAATATGATAAATAATTGGAGAAAAGAAAATGATTATGAGGACAGACTGAAAATTGGAGACTGATTAAATTTTGACTGACTACAAATCTGACTAATTGTTTTGTGTTTCTGTTTGTGTTACAATTCATGTTGCTGTGAAGGATTGTGTGTGATTGGAGGTATAAATACCACTTGGTATTTTATCTAATATAAAACAGTAGGATTTCGTAAAAGGGCAAATTATAGTCATCTGTCAGGAATTAAACAAAAAGGTGGTGAAGATGTGGACAACTTTCGTCTACGATTTGAAAAGGAGTTATGACTTTCCTATAGAGGGAAGTTTAAGTGTAAATGAATTTTGACAGGTGCAAAAACAACTTGATGAGAAATTAAATGAAACAATAAAAAAAAGGGAAAAACATTTCTTCTCAGAGAACAATGTTTTATACTGCATAGATTACTGGGTAGCATAACTACAAAAGGTTAAAACACCAACTTGGTGCTATGATCCTTTGGCTGTATGTCTGGAGGGGTCAGCGATCAGAGTTTGGTACCGACCTGGACTTTATCCAGCCTCATATCTCGCTTAAATTCCAAAATGAGAGGAGGGCTGCTTGCTGGCTTCACAGCTTCAGCATTAAGGATCAACAAACTTAAAGTAATTCACTGGTCTCTGATAAGATGTTCACTCAAACTAAGTTAATTAAATTAACTTACATTCTACATTTTAAAATCTAACATGGCAAAGAATATAAAGAGATTACAGGTTAAACATGTTTCATGTTTATAGGTGTTCTAAATGATTTAGAATTCTAAAATATAAATAATGTTCGGTAATAAGTGGCTAAAACTATAAAATCAAAAGAGAGAAAAGATATACATGAGATATTTAGAAATAAAAAACACAAAAAGAAAGATAAACCCTCATTGACTCCTATTTGCTTCTTTCCTTTTCCTTTGTCTGAGCCTCGCTGCGGTGCGTCTGACCTCTGACCTCAACTCGAAGCTGTCCTGCAATGGATCAAATGAAGTCCCTCCCTCATCACCAGCTTCTGACAGCAATCAAGAAGACAAAGAAGAGTTCCATCACATCCAGACACTAAAATGCAACTGAACTCTTACAATCTCCGCTGATCTACTCCCTGATATCAGCGTGGAGAAGGAAAAGATAATGTGCTTCAGAGACGAAGACAACAAACTGAACTATTCGATGCTTGTTTCATTTGTGAAATGTTTGGACATTGACAGAGGGACAGTCTGGACAACTCAAGATCCAACACCAGAAACTGCAGAGTGAGTTAAAGGGGGAGGGAGGATTGCACCCCAGCGACGCCAGAACCAAGAGGAGGAGGGAGAAATGAGACAGAAAGGAGACATCAAAAGATAAGTGTATCACACACACAGCTGTTATACACTGCTATTGCAATGAAAACTTGCTTTCTTACTAACCCTTTTCACATATTATCTAGCCAGAAAAGAAAGTCTTGGAGGCTTTTATGTTCAATATTAGACAAATTCTTTCAGTTTGTCCCCGTAAACTCTGAGTCCTGTACAGCAGGACCACTGCTAAGGATCCTCTTAGGGTCCACGAGCCATAGGTTGGGAAACCTAAAGGGAAAACTGCAATTACTAAAAGGTCAGCAAAGACCTAACAAAAAACTTATGCCACTAAATTACACCAACTAAAAATCATGAAAGAGTCTAAGCCAAAAATTATTTGCAAAAGTTTTTTTTTTCTTTTTAAAGAAATATCCTGGTAATACATGCTTTTTGGAATTACATTAAATCTCTTTAAGCATTGAAAATAACTAATACTGAAGTGTTAATATACCATAAAGTATTTGTTGGATTTAAATTTGAACAGTTAATTTAGAATTTTATTCTATGAATGAATCTGCATAGGTGAAGTGTTCCAGCAACAGGAAGTTGCTGGATTCTACCACATGTCTGAGATAGCTCTTTTAAAATGTGTACGATACCTAAAACAGGATCCTGACAACTAAAGATAATTATTAACACATTAAAAATGTTAACACATATTGAACATTTCTTGAAGTTTCCGTAAATTTAATAATAATAAATTGCCAGCTGTTTTAAAATACAAGGTTGAAAGAAACTTTGATTTTAAGTAATTGGTTACTCCAAACTGATGATTGTGAATAAGAGTATTTTCTAGACTAAAGTTTAAAACCTTTAGTCTAGGTTTGTTTGATTGATGATAATCAAATTTATAAAGAAGCTGCAGCAGGGAAGCATGGGAAAGGAGCTTTCTCAGCACAGACTGAAGGAGAACAACAAATGATAGACAAAGCAGTGCTAAAAGACATGCAGGATAACGCACCAAAGGTTGAAAAACAAATGTGGATAACTAAGGGTGCGAAAATTAATGATGAGAACATTTTTGAAGTCGATAACAAACCAGTCCTTCCTAAATCTTTATTTAAAGCTGCAGCAATTGTGACACACGGGCAATGCCATGTGTCAACAGGGGGGATGGAAACCATAATACAACAGCATTTCACAACATATGGTTTAAATTCATACTTAAAAACTTTTTGTACTGCATGTCCAGTTTGTGTGAAATATAATTCTCAGGGAAACATAAGGCCAAAACGAGGCAGGTTCCCGAAACCATCTTATCCATTTCAAACTATGCATATGGATTTTGTGTCCAGTGCAAGTTTACTGCCTTCTGATTCTCTTCCTGTACAGGAGGCCACTCCAATCGAGCAAGGTGATTGGGTCTACATAAAGGTCATCAAACGAAAGAACTGGGCGAGTCCACGGTGGGAAGGACCGTTCCAGGTGCTGATGACCACACCAACAGCTGTAACGATTGCTGAAAGACCCACATGGATTCATCTCAGTCACTGTAAGGTACAGAGAGTGTTAGACCCCTAAATCAGAGTGACGGGGAAGTCTGATTTACAAAGGGGTTCTGTCGTTTAGGACAGTTCGTCTCAAGGTCAGCAGAAGAATTCAACAGATCCTCACTCTGCTAGGCTGGGGGTCCTGACATCTCTGTATTCTGAGCAGCAATGGGGTCTCCACATGCCAGGTGGATCCTCTAATGTGTTGTGACTGCAGCATGTCAACTGTTTTGCAGAGGGAGTGGTCTCACTCTCAATAGGATAAGGAGAAGAGCAGACACAACCTCCCTCCAGTTTCATCCGCATGACTGTGGTGGAAACTGATGAATAGAACCGCTTATGAGGGACATGCTGTGAACTGCTACGTGTGTGCGCAGATGCCGGTTTCCATACATAACTCAGGTCTACGACCAGGTAACATTACTGACGACAAACAGATGTGTCTCTACGTTCTAAGCACCAGACCACGGCGTATCCCACCCCTAAGAGGAGACAGACCACGTGAGGAGGACTATTCAGTTGACCTCCGGATGGGAGAGGCTGTGCAAAGCCTATTTCAATCTTTAAATTGTTCACTTGCAGATGATGTACTTCCTTTTTCGTCATCTCAACAAACTGTATGGAAAATACCAGAGATCATTTCGTTAGCAGGAGCTAAACCAGGATCTCTAGGGAACTGTGTTTATAATAATGGACATGTTGTTCTAGGGACGGTGCCCTGGAATTTGTGTAACAGAGTTTACACCTACTGCGAACCGACACAGGATTTCATCACCTGCACAGCATGCAGGGGTCAAGAGAACGACTCACGCTGCAAAGTCTGGAAGGACAACCCAGACTGTGACAACTTGCTTCAGGAGAGGAGTTTCAACATCACGCATAAAACAAAGAGGAGACAGGAGACAACACTGTGTAGCGCCATAGTGCCAGGAGATTATGGCGCCGAATGTTGGCAGACTGGTACTTCATATGTGGAAATGAAGCATACATGTTCTTGCCGAAAAATTGGGGAGGACTGTGTGCTGTGGTTCCTTTGATCAACCCGATTGCATTCATCAGGAAAGCACAGAATGATCTACACACCCGCTCCAAACGAACAGTTACGTCCGAGGTCAAAAATGGGGACCACGTTGAGATAAACAGGTACGGATTACTGCGACTAATCAACATCACATACCAGCTGGCCAATGGCACCATGAAAGAACTGGCTGAACTGAGAAACATGGTTATGCAAAATCGTGTTGTCTTGGACTTCCTCACTGCCCCTCAAGGAGGGGTCTGTAAAATCATTGGCCCAACGTGCTGTACTTATGTGCCTGACGAAACAGGAACTGGAGGAACTATTTCTGATGCTCTATACGAGCTGGAAGATTTAAAACAGTATGTGGAGAGTGGAACAAGCGGTTCACCCTCTTTCGATTTGTTTTCATGGCTTACTTCTGGACCATGGTGGACCTTGCTGTTAAAACTCATGACGCCTGTTCTAGTTGTGTTAGTTTTGTTCTGTCTTTTTACGGGTTGCATTTTTCCTTGCCTACGTAAAATGGTGTCCAAAACAATTGACACAACTGTTATCAATTATCAACTGACAAAGGCATCTTATGAGTCGACTGAAGATGACTTGTTCCAAGTTTCAGATGATTTTCTGAAAAATGATGAATTTCTGTAATCAATAAACAGATGATTTCATTTGCTGAATGACTCCTACACCGAAAATGTGAAAACAAGTGGTGTTTTGGATGAAAGAAAAACTGCATTTGATTTTTGCTGTTTCTTTTATTTTTCATTTATTACTTTATATTTCATTTGTTCATTGTATTTTCTGTTTAGGTTAGAAAAAAAAAATCTTGCATTTATTGTTTTCTTTTCCTTCTTTTCCTTTTTTCTTTTCTATACTTGGCTTTTGCATAAGGTTTACGCATGTCGTAAAATGATAAAAAGGGGGGAATGTTAGAGAATTTTCGGAATTATCATTTTGTTTTGACTTTAGGTGAAATTCAGTCTAATTAAAGTGTTCTCTTCCTTGTGTGTATTTTCTGACGTGGAGGTCAGGATGTCTGTTTATCTTCATGTGAGCAGTTGAGTAGTTTTCTAGTTGATTAGGTTACATGTTGATTAGGCTACACGTTTACAACCTCTGTTCTTTTTACGACCTCTGCCCCTTTGACTGTTTTGACTGTTTTTCTTTGACAATAAAACAGGAGCTCGCGTAAAAGGAAATCAGAACTCTCTTTGTAAGCAGCTTGGAGAAGCTGCTTCGGAGACTTCTCCTTTTGCAAAAGCTTTGTCATAAAATTCATATACGTTGTCTGTGATTCTTTATTTAGGTATATAGGAAAAGTACCTATCACTAATGGTAAGTTTAAACCAACTGGTTAGGTTTAGGATAAAGACTAATGGTAAGTTTAAACCAACTGGTTAGGTTTAGGATAAAGGCTAATGGTAAGTTTAAACCAACTGGTTAGGTTTAGGATAAAGGCTAATGGTAAGTTTAAACCAACTGGTTAGGTTTAGGATAAAGGCTAATGGTAAGTTTAAACCAACTGGTTAGGTTTAGGATAAAGGCTAATGGTAAGTTTAAACCAACTGGTTAGGTTTAGGATAAAGGCTAATGGTAAGTTTAAACCAACTGGTTAGGTTTAGGATAAAGGCTAATGGTAACGTTAAGTCAACTGGTTAGGTTTAGGATAAAGACTAATGGTAAGTTTAAACCAACTGGTTAGGTTTAGGATAAAGACTAATGGTAAGTTTAAACCAACTGGTTAGGTTTAGGATAAAGACTAATGGTAAGTTTAAACCAACTGGTTAAGTTTAGGATAAAGACTAATGGTAAGGTTAAGTCAACTGATTAGGTTTAGGATAAAGGCTAATGGTAAGTTTAAACCAACTGGTTAAGTTTAGGATAAAGACTAATGGTAAGTTTAAACCAACTGGTTAGGTTTAGGATAAAGGCTAATGGTAACGTTAAGTCAACTGGTTAGGTTTAGGATAAAGGCTAATGGTAAGTTTAAACCAACTGGTTAAGTTTAGGATAAAGACTAATGGTAAGGTTAAGTCAACTGGTTTGGTTTAGGATAAAGACTAATGGTAAGGTTAAGTCAACTGGTTTGGTTTAGGATAAAGACTAATGGTAAGGTTAAATAAACCAGTTTGGTTTAGAGTGCAATTCAATGGAAGGTTTTAGGACTAACTGGGTTGGTTAGGCTTAGGGAAAAAAGACTAGGGTGGATTAATTCCTAAAAATAATTTAAAAATAATTTAAGAATCTATAGGACGAAAAATGTTTTTAGATAATTCTAAAAGTAATAATTTTTTTCTAAATAGAGATGTTGGCATAAATGGGTGGGATTTAGGTGTATCGCGCTGTTTCTAATTAATGGGCAGTTAATAAAGCAAAAGTATTTATTTTAGGCTACACTCTTATTAGTCCTAGTTTAATAACGCAATTAGCATTGAGTCAGCAGAGCCGCCTCAGTGTTAAGTCGTATCTAAGCTGAGCAGAATTTCAGAACTTAATCATCAGTGGTGTGCTGCTGGGTCAAACAGGCGTTTCGGCCGGTTAATCACCAGACGCCCAAACCAGCGGTGGCCCCCCAAGGTGATCAAGCCTCGAGGTCAAGTTCTGTGTCCAATTAGGAGGTGAGTTTGGTGATGTATAAAGCTTGGAAAAGGGGGGAAGCTAGCGTTTGGTACCGCAAGTGGTTTGGTTCTTACTTATATTTGCAGTTTTGAGGAGAGGTTTTTGGTCTTGTTCTAGATTCCCAGAGCATGGGAGGTTGTTAATAGGCTATTGTTGGGCCATTTTAAGGTTTTTCGGTCTTAACGGTGGATTGTTACCTTAAGTAACCGTAGATCAGGGGTCTCAAACTCCAGTCCTCGAGGGCCACAGTCCTGCAACTTTTAGATGTGCCTCTGCTGCACCACACCTGAATAGAATAATTAAGGCTCTGGAGAACTGATCTACACAAGGTGGAGGTAATTAAGCCATTTCATTCCAGTTTTTTGTACCTGTGGCACATCTAAAAACTGCAGGACTGCGGCCCTCGAGGACTGGAGTTTGAGACCCCTGCCGTAGATGGTTGATAGGGTAAGGGTTAGGGGTTAGGTATGTAATGGTTAGGGTTAGGATAAGTGTAAGGTTTAGGCTGTAGAAATGAATGGAAGTCAATGGAAAGTCCCCGCAAAGATAGCTGTGCAAACATGTGTGTGTGTGTGTGTGTGTGTGTGTGGGCGTGTGTGCGTGTGTATTAACTAGCATTGAAGCTGAAGTGGGAAAGCTCACTGGACCGCTGCACCAGTGTGTCTTTAGGTCCACGTTAATCTGCACCACAAGTCAAGTGACTGTAAAGATTATTTATTTACCAAGCACATAATCAGGACTGTGGATGAGGGGATGCAATGTAACTCTTAAACATATATTTTCTTCCAGATCAAAATAAAAAACCAAGCTGGTAGATCACAGGCCAAAATAGGATATTCACATAATTTGTTTTTATTTTAGTGTTAATTGATGAGTATGTGTCTTGTATTTAATTTTATTCTGAATTACAGTGCCTTGTGAAAGTATTTGACCCCCTTGAACTTTTCTTTTTCTCTTTTTTTGCAACGCTAGTGGGTCGTATTTTTGCAACAGTAGGCAGACAGGAAGGAGGGCAAGGAGAGGGGGGAAGACATGTGGCAAGGGTCACCGGGACCGCAGGTCCCCCTGCTCTGCATGTTTTAGATGATCAGAACATCTGACCCTCATGATTGCATAATCTCTTCTGCAGAAGCTTGTTCATCACCCAAAGATTCAACCAGGTGTGTAGCAGAAAGAAAGCCACAGAAGGGTATGTGAGAAAGCAGATGTTCATACAACATTTTCTGTTCCTGTGGGCAAACTCCACCAACACTGAGTGGACACTCAGAGGAAGTGGGGAAAACGTAAATCCTCTCTACATGACACAATTGTATTGATTTTAATCAGCGGGTCAGTTTGACCCAGAACAAAATACGTGTCTCAAATTAAATTATAAAAACTACCCATTGGGGAAAAAAATCACAATGTAATATAAAAAATTTACAAAAGATCAATGTCAAGGATAATTATATTTTTTTAGTGTGTAGGTTTTGTTCAGTGTTTCACAGCCTGTTTCACATACAGTCTAAATAAAGAGATAAAAACACTAAAAGTAGATTTTTTACAACTTATTTTCTAAACAGCAAACAGAAGAGAAGGATTTCACTGACATTTACTTTACGGATGAATCCACAAAGGAACAAAGTAAAAAGAACGAATTTCATCTGTATGAAGATAAGAAACATTCAGTTACTCTGAGATATGACTGAAAATATTAGATGAGTTTTTAAAACGTTTTCGACAACGTTCATCCATCCATCCATCCATCCATCCATTTTCTGTTCACCTTGTCCCTAATGGGGTCAGGAGGGTTGCTGGTTCCTCTCCAGCTACGTTCCGGGCGAGAGGTGGGGTCACCCTGGACAGGTCACCAGTCTGTCACAGGGCAACACAGAGACACACAAGACAAACAACCATTCACACACACACTCACACCTAGGGAGAATTTAGAGAGACCAATTAACCTGACAGACATGTTTTTGGACTGTGGGAGGAAGCCGGAGAACCCTGAGAGAACCCACCATGCACAGGGAGAACATGCAAACTCCATGCAGAAAGACCCCGGGCCGGGAATCGAACCCAGGACCTTCTTGCTGCAAGGCAACAGCTCTACCAACTGCACCACTGTGTAGATAAAAAAAGATATTGGAATATTGCTTTTGGTGTATTGTGCAATAATATCCAACAGGTTGCCAGATTACGCGATTTGTTTTCTCTTTCTTTTCTCCCACCCTGAAGGATAAGTCCTTTTTGAGACATTTCTTTACTAATTTAACTTCTGACCGGAGCTTTGGACCTTTGGATGCTCTGCACAGCAGCTCACGATACCAGCGAAGCATGCGGTACCTACCGCGGCCACCAGGGGGCCCAAAGAGCAATTTATTTTCTTTTTATCCATAAAATAACAATTTCTACATACATTATCAAATATGTATTATTGTAAAAACAAATCACGTAATGTTTTTGATATTATAATGACATAGAAATTATTAATAAAAAGAATAAAAAAATGAATCAACTCCACTGAGGGGCCCTTAATGATCCTGGGGCCCTGAGCACATTGCACATTGTCACCGTGACAGAGAGCAGAACCAACAGTGCAGAGGATCTCTGTTTGGATCAGCTGTTCTTGTACGTCTCCTGTTTTCTCCATCAGGACAGTGCCAATGTGCAACAGTATACTGGGTGCAATGTACTGTTGAAATGTACATCTGTACTTTATTGATGATCTCAGTCAGGTAAACTGTCTTGCATTACTTCCTTCAAGGAACAGGCCACTAGCAAGGACCATGCCACAAAGATATACTATTGATGAAGGAAGAAAGGATGAGCGATGGAGGGATGAAGGGTTTTGATTTGGTTATCTGGGGAGGTTGATGGATGGTTTTGGAGGTGAAGACTCTGTGAGGGGGTTTGGTCTTTGGGAAACGGATCTTCTTATTTTCCCTGAGTCCACATAGGACCCCAAAAGAGTCTGATTTAAATAGAACAGATGAGAGAACGAGCTTGTCATGAATCACTGAGATTATTGAGGATGCATGAACCATATGCTGGGGATAACCAGCAACTTAAACTTGGATTGTCTCAATGGAGATGAAGATTAAACAACAGAGGAGTAGGTTGGATTTTATTGAAGAGGATGGTGGCACTGGAGTTGGATGAGTTTCTGAATCTGGAGCAAAGAGTCAGAATTTTGAAATACTGACTCTTCCAGTAAGTTCACATTCCAGTAAGCTGGAATGTGAACTTACTGGAAGAGTCAGTTCTTGACATTTCATACACTCTATGCATGGCCACATCTTCAAATGCCTCACCCTGGGTGTTCTCACAAGTTTGTACTTAACACAAATATCTGTATGTTTCTCAATCCTTTGACAATCCTAACTAAATTGCTCCCAATAGTGTCAGCCTTAGTCATTCTGAAAAGTTTGGCAACAGTCAAATTCACCTTTATCTTGGGCAGCAACATGTCTGAACATGAACATATTTCAATCTTATCTATCTTTATCTAAGGGGAATTTCAAGTTTAAATGAACGTTATAAGCTGTAATATTTATTTGACCATAGTATGATTTATATTTGGAGTATTTTTCTGAGTTTTCCAGTAAGCTGGAATGTGAACTGCTTGAAGCAGGAACTGATGCTAGACTGAGACCAGAGTGAGTCTGAATAAATGACTGTTGACTTCTTACGCCATTCATGTCCTCAAAGTTTTTGCTGCAATAATGTTAGGGTAAGTTCGAAAAGTGCAAGAGAAATAAACTCATGGTGCCATTTTGGCACTGTGTGAATAATATTTACAGAGGTAACATTAATTACCTCTGTAATGGCCACCAAGTCTATAGAGGGAGTTGCATTTGTGTAGAGCTGAATGGGCACATCGCTTTCCATGGTGAGTTGAATTTAAAGATTGGAAATCGTAGCAACAATCGCAGGCCTGATGGTTGACAAAACGTAACAGACTGAGATGAGTGGGTGAGCAGAGAATAAATAGACCACCTAGAAATTAGAGGTGTGGTTTGGGCGTGGCCCTGCTCCCGAACATAAGTTAACACGTTAACTCCATTTGAATTTGAAGAGAATTTAATGCAAAAAAGTGTGAAAAAACACAAAACTCAGAAAAATACTCCAAATATAAATCATACTATGGTCAAATAAATATTACAGCTTATAACGTTCATTTAAACTTGAAATTCCCCTTAGATAAAGATAGATAAGATTGAAATATGTTCATGTTCAGACATGTTGCTGCCCAAGATAAAGGTGAATTTGACTGTTGCCAAACTTTTCAGAATGACTAAGGCTGACACTATTGGGAGCAATTTAGTTAGGATTGTCAAAGGATTGAGAAACATACAGATATTTGTGTTAAGTACAAACTTGTGAGAACACCCAGGGTGAGGCATTTGAAGATGTGGCCATGCATAGAGTGTATGAAATGTCAAGAACAATCCAAAGAAGCATTCTAAAAATCTGAGCTCATTTGAATGAGCATGTGATGTTTTAGGAATTTTTTAAAGTTTAGAGGTCGGAAGAAGCATTTTTGTAAATAAGCCCCACAAACCTCAGCCAACCATGACCATATTAAATATGGAAGGTAAGACTTATGCAAAGTTTGGCTAAAATAAAATTGCCAATATTTTATGTAAACAATAAAATGTAGTCTCACTTCTGGTTGGAGGCCATCTTGATCTGATCCAGATGACAGCAGGCAGCGTTCTCACAGACATTCAACCAACTTCATCCACATGTTCCTTCCTGTTCAGACAGGAAACAGTTTTTAAACTGCCTTCATTGTTTGGAAGGAGTTTGTCAAACTTTTTGTCCCCATCAGGCTGTTTGTAGTGAACAAATGCAAACCGAGCAAAATGTAAATGCAAGTCAAGTTTATTGAGGAAAGTTGAAATAGAAGCAAAAAGGATGAAGATTGGAGAAGAAAAGCAAATAAAATACTAAGAAAACTGAAAGAAACTAAAGAGAGATGAAGCTGCACATCAGTGGATCACAACGTCTGTAGATGTTTCTGATTATGATGCATTTCATCCTCAGCACAGCAGGTCTATTCGTCACTTCAGGGTAAATTATGTGGGAATGGATCTGGAAAATATCAACAAAGTGAAATATCACCAGTTCTAAAGCTGCAACAAGGCCTCTGGAGAGTCAAGGCTGGTTTCCTGACTTCAGTCCAAATATTAAAGTTATTCTTTCTAAATCAATGCAGAAAGACCCAGGCTAGGATTCAAACCCAGGACCTTGTTGCTGCAAGGCATTAATGCTACTGACTGTGTTACTGAGCTGGACTGGAACATTAAAGCAGATGAGGGAAAAGTTTTAACCAGACTACAGAGTTTGGACAAAACCTGCTCCACAGGATCACCATGGCAACCAAACTCCAAGTCTTGATATTTTATTATGGGATGCTAACTTAAAAAACAAACAAACTAGAGGAAGCAAAAAAGGAATAAAGAAATAGGCAAGTAATATACATAAAAAATGAAAACAGACTGAAAACAAAAAATAAAAACAGAATTTAACGTATAAAAAAACACTAAATTATTTCAATTAATTAATTTGACAATTGAAAAGCTAGGTTTGTTAATCAGGTTAAAAACTTGGTAAATTAATCTGCTACTGATGGAGTTTGCTTAAGATAATGGAAGAAAATTTAAATCACCTGAATAAAACAAATGTGACATTAATGCTGTTCTTGAATTTTAGAAAGATTTTAGTGAAGTTAGACCATAAACTCACTTTGACAACGATACTTCACCTCCAGGTACTTGTAGGTCCCAACACAGGGATCTCCGAACACAGAGCTACTGGCTAAGACAGGACACGCCAATTTCCCCTTGCATCTGTGGATTCAGATCAAAGTCAGTTTCCAAGAAATTGTGATTTGGCATTTCTTAGATTTATTTATTCATATCCACTTAGAAAAACCTTTACAAAATACTAAAGCTCTTTACCTCTGAAAAACTAAATCTGCCCTCTTAGCACAATCAGTGTTCTTTGTCTGGTCGTCAGGTATCCCATCGGAGCACGTCGTCTGGTCGCTTCGTCCAAATGTAGCACTGATCACAGATACATTCCCAGTTACTGTTGGAAAACAGAAGAAAAATGTAAATCTGAATGTACTCATGGTTTAATGCACCAGAACAACCAGTAAAACCAGTGACCTTACCACACTGGATGTGACTGACTGATCCCTCACAAGTCACAAGGGATATTAATCCAGAGAACGACCTAGTATCTGATATATGAAGGATTCAGATCATATTAATATCAAGACACTGAAAAGTTCAGCTATTGATGAACTAAAGCAAAATTTATGTTTCATAATTTCAGATTAAATAATTTTGTCTTCATGCTAAAACTTGCAACACTAACTTTTCGGTTTCAGAAAACCACGACCAGCCTGTAAAAAAAAAAACAAAAATCAAAATGAATCACAAATGGAAATGAAGCCTAGGCGAAAATTCAAGCTGGGAGACAAAACACAGCCGTCCCACATCAGACACTCACCACGCCCCCGCTGCAGCCAATCGGGACAGGTGCGCCGCACCGCTTCAGCCAATCATCGTTCACGGATCCCTTCAAAGGACAAGCTTCCCCGGATCTTCTCGCTCGTCAGCCGTGCTTCGATTCTACGTATGCGCTTTCCAACCTCTCCCACATTCAGTCAGCTAGTCAGCTGCCTCCCGTCCGCCAGCAATCCCGGTCCTTCAGTCCCTAATTCAGCTCGCAGAAGCACCTTCGATCATCTTCGCCTCTTTCAGAACCAGAAAAAGGGAGTGTCCCTCACCTGCCGGCTGCGCTCCTGTCGACTCCCAGTCATTCCTCACCGATCTAACCACCCTATCAAGCCTGCATTCGGCCTCCATTGATGTCTTTCCCTCATTGATGACGCAGGCGTCCTCTGCCATCCGCCTGGTTCCCCGCTCCGGCTCACCGTTGTCAGCTGCTACGGCTCACTGGTGCTGTCAACCTGCAGCCAAGCGCTGGTTGTCTCCACGATCCGCCGTGGCTCCATTGACGCACGTCGGCTCTTCCTCCTCGTCCCGTCATGGACTCGATCCGTCGCCCCATCTTCTCTACCAGTCCACCTCCAGGAGAAAACCGAAATCAGATCACTACGCTCACCTCCGCGTATCTCAGCTCGCAGCTGACTCTTCAGCCTCATCAACCGGGAACTTCGTTTACGCCCATCGGGCGTCGTCTAGGTAAGACGTACCCACTCCTGATTCGTTCATTTGATATGCATCATGTCACCGTCAGCGCACCAGTACCTTTAATTCAGTTTATCTCGCCTCCTATTGCTGGTCAGTCGGCATCTTCAGGGTCTCGAGTAGCTCAATTAGTTAGAAGAGCCGGGGTTCTCACGGCCCGCCATTTAATGGCGGACGCTCTTTGTCAACCTCATTCCGTTATTTCCCCGCTCAGGCCGCTGTAGCCCTCTCTTTACTCTGTTGCTTAGCTCGCTCCAAATTCTGTCAGAAGTCCAGTTCGTATCTCAGCACATTCTGCCCTCCAGCCCAGCTGCCGCTGGTCTCCTAATCACAGCACCATGTTTCTTTAAGCTCTTTTCACTAATAGAGGGGATTCTTTTAAAGCTACACATGAAACGCACCTGAAAACAAACGAGTTTGGTGCAATCTTTTATTTACAAATTCCTCTTTTATTGGAGGGGAAAAAAAACAAAACAAAACAAAAAAAAAACACGTTGGACCTGCCGCTCTCGTCTAGTTTCACACTCCTTTTATCAGGTCAAAGGAGACGTGCTTGCCCGTCCTTCATCCACGTAGTTCCAGTCGCCTGTGTCAACCTCAACCCTCTAACAGTCAGTTTTCACCTGCACAGCAATCCGAACTTCACGAGCGTCCTCTTTCAAGTCATTCACACGTGGCAATACCACCCGCACCGACGGCTTCCTTTCCTCCTCATTCATTGGTTCCGACTCCTTTCAAGGAGGCACTCACGCAGCGAATAAGCAGACATGCGCTCTAAAGAGGTCCGTGCCATCTGCACAGTCGCCAGTCCAACAAACGCGTCAGGATACGACTAGCCAGCGTTTTGATAAATGCACGATCTCTCATGTTTGTCACACTTGCTACGTAATCTCTGCTGGAGCTATTCGCAGTGAACCACAAAGCGCACTCGCATAAACAAGCGTCGTCCTTGATAGCCTGACGGCTTATCACCAAGTCTAACCGTCGAGTGGAGGCCAAGTTAATGTAGAAAATATTCAGTTACTGTATAAAACTTATTCGTTTAATTAGTAATTTAATAAGAGAATTTGTTGAGGTTTAGGAAGTATTATTATATTGCATGTAGCTAAATTCATAATGTTCTAAGTGTTTTATTTTAAGTTTGTATGCCTTATAACTTCATTGACCACTTTGCAATTTATGCAAAAGAGGTGAGGAGCCTGGTGTTAACGGAAGGGAAGAGAGAGGGAAAAAGGCGAGGTCGCTGCAAGTGAGAATCGACAGAGCCACACAGTTTTCAACCGTAGTTTGTATTGTGGAGGTTATTTAAGATTTGACTGCTCATGTAAAGGATAACACAAGAAACTGTGGAATGAATCTTTTTGTTTTACATCTTTACATCGGAGCGCTGTGGAAGTTTTTGTTTTCCTCCTCAAACACACGAGTGAAATCAGCGAAATTAACCTTATGGAAACACACGTCGTCTGCGATAAAGCTTACAAAGATCTAACTTCCCTGGTATAGAGGCTAAGCCAAAGCTTGAAGCCCCTGAGGTGTTACACCGGGGTAAAGTTGACACGCCAATCAGTTTTTCTTTTGCAGGTAATCCATTTATTATCTTGACTTAGCAATCATAGACTTATTTTCTTTGTACAAGTCATTCCTCTAACACGTTGCATACATTTTCTCAGTGATCCAAACAGCATTTAATTCCCTCCCGGTATCAGTGCATCACGTCGTTTATTGTGTTGCGTTGAGCTGCCTTTCATTCCCTTGCGGTCAAAACTGTTTCCCCCTTTCGGGTGGAACACACCTGCCTCATCAACACCAAGTGCTACTTAAATAGACAGCAGACAGATCATGTGACCCAGACCATTTGGAATATAGTAATTCATAATATGCTCCTACACCTGGCATGTGGCCGTTTACCTAAAACCGTTATCGTTTGTCCCTCCCTGTTGGTTGCAAACGTAACCCAGGCTTTCCCTCTTCAAACCTGCAGCTGGTGGAGACACCCTACGGGCTCTGCGTTGTGTCATGTTGTATGTGTGAAGGTAGGATGTGTTCCTTGCAGAAGAGTAATCAGGCGCAGGGCTGTTCGTCGTGGGGAGACAACGCAGCTTACGGCCATCAAGTCTCACAGACTGCAGATCCCTGTCCACGCGGCTCACGCCTAACAAGTCTCACAGACTGCAGGCCCCCGCAGCGCAGCTCGAGCCTAACAAGTCTATCAGACTGCAGGCCCCCGCAAAGCGGCTCGCGCCCAACAAGTCTCGCAGACTGCACACCCCACCACGCGGCTCGCATTCAGCCAACGTCATTCTCTCGACCGACTCGCTTCAGGTCTTCACGGACGCTGCCCGTCCTCTGGTTTTGGGGGCTTTAAAAGGTAAATGGTTGCTGGACAGTTGCCTTCCTATTTTCCTCAGTCCGAATCCTCTACATTTTATGAAATATTTCCCTTTGCCGTAGCTTGTCGCCTCTGGGGCCATCCTTGGAGCAGAATGCGTTTATTAGCGCGCTGCGATAATATTACCATGGTCCAAGCATTAATAAAGGCTGCCCATCCGTTAGCTCCATTATGCCTTTCATTCGCCGCTGCACATGGCAAGCTGTCAACAACATTCATCATCTCAGCTCAGCATGTGTCCGGTCATACAATGCTATCGCCGACTCTCCGTCCCGTTCTAAGTTTCAGGTTTCGCTGTCCATGCCTTGCTGGCGACGCTCAACCCGAGCTAACGCAAACCTTCGAAGATCTGACGCTTTATAAATGGCTCTCTCCACTCCCTCTCGCATTCATCACGCCACTACATAAAGTCGGGCTCCGCCCCATCTACACTCTTCACATACTCTCGCCTGGCAAACCTTCACCAAGTTCTGCTCTGCTATCAATTCTCCCCTTTACCCTGGTAGTATATCCACAGTTCTCGCTTTCATCACCTACTGTTTCGACCACCGTCGATTCGTACTGTCCTACATCCGCAGTCCGTTCACGGGCATCAGTTTTCACGTGAAGCTACAGAAACCTAGTTAATCACCTAGCCTCTTCTCGAACTCTGCTGCGAAGCTCCTTCTCAAAGGGATTGCTAAGCACAGCCCCTCTATTCCCGATAGCAGAGACTGATCACACTCCTACTACCTAGGAGTCTCATCACTGCGCTCCGTCCAGAGCTTTCTCCTCCTACACCTAAGCGCTCCTCCATGCGCTTTCCTGCTAGCCTTCCATGGATTTCTTGGGCTGAGTGAGTTCACGTCTGCATCGAAAGTATTCAGTTTGTCATGAGATTTATCTATATCTGATCTAAAATTCTTCGCGGACCACTACAATCCTTCACATCAAACACACCAAAACGAAAGGTTTGTGTACTATCGCTATCGCACGCATGATCGGTCCGTTCTGTCCTTTTTGCTCAAATTCACATGTAAAGACATCAACTCTGCCACGAATCCAAATCTCTGTTTCTCACACCTGAATGCTTCGCCGTGACTGCTAACTGGTTCACTCACCACCTCAGACTGACGTTAGCAGCTTGCGGTCTTCCACCTAGTCACTTTTCAGGCCATTCTTTAGAATAGGCGCCGCTACATCTACTGCCGTTCAAGGCGTCCCTGTAGCTTCTCTCCTTCAGCTCGGACGCTTGGCGTCCTCAGCCTTCTCATCTTACATCAGACCCGATCTCTCAATCCTACTCAAAGCTCAACGTTCCATAACTGCAGGTGAGCATCTCGTCATATCTGGTGGTGGAGCGTTCTGCCATTTCTAACATCTCATTCTGCTAGGAGATCCGGCCGGACCATGGGTCCTCAGCCCTCGGCTCGACAACAGTCATTCCATCCTCCACAGGTCACCAAGCGGTTCGTGCCTAACAAGTCTATCAGACTGCAGGCCCCCGCCAACGCGGTTCGCGCCTAACAAGTCTATCAGACTGCAGGCCCCCGCCAACGTAGCTGTGCCTAACAAGTCTTGCAGACTGCAGGCCAGCTAGACCTCAACCCGGCACCCTCTTTTGGGGGGAAGACTACCCTGAGCTTAACCTGGACCGATCACCTGCCTGGTGATCCTCAGCTCACAAGTCTTCCGCAGGGTTCGAGCGCCAAAAATTTCGGATCATTAAATCCTCTAACTGCTTCTCTTTCTCTGAGTGAGTCTATCCAGATTGAAATGAAGCCTAGGCGAAAATTCAAGCTGGGAGACAAAACACAGCCGTCCCACATCAGACACTCACCATGCCCCCGCTGCAGCCAATCGGGACAGGTGTGCCGCACCGCTTCAGCCAATCATCGTTCACGGATCCCTTCAAAGGACAAGCTTCCCCGGATCTTCTCGCTCGTCAGCCGTGCTTCGACCCACCTCCTCCCCATCTCCACCATCATCCCACGGACATCTTCCTAGCTCCCTCTCTGCTCCTTCGTTCAAGGCTCCGTTCCACCACCAGTATTTGGACCGGGGGGAAGACTACCCTGAGCTAAACCTGGACCGATCACCTGCCTGGTGATCCTCAGCTCACAAGTCTTCCGCCGGGTTCGAGCGCCAAAAATTTCGGATCATTAAATCCTCTAACTGCTTCTTTCTCTGTGTGAGTCTATCCAGATTGAAATGACAGAAGATTTTTTCTAAAAACATCTTGGATCTGTATTCATCAAATTAAAATCTGGTTAACAACTGAATGACAAGAAAACTATAACTGCTAAATAAAACCAGTAAAATAATGTTTTTAACAACAGATATTCAAACCACAAAGAGAAGAGAAGGTTTTCACTCACATTGATTTCCAGGACGAATCCACAAAGGAACAAAGTAAAAAGGACGAATTTCATCTGTATGAAAATAGAAAACATTCAGTTACTCTGAGATCTGACTGAGAAAAACTCAATGATTTTCTGAAATATTTTCAACAATCTGCTGAACTAAATGGCACAGTTGAACTAATAAATATGAACATAAAAGATTTTAGTAAGATTTAAACTTACAATTTATTTTTTTCTATGTTTAAATCTTACTATATCAAACAATGCTACTATAGGTTGACATTTTCCAGTTTTAAGTCAAATCTTACCTTGTTGTGATGAAGAATAAAAGCAGCAGCAGGACTCACTGTAAACAATGTGCCTTCAACCAGGGAATGGAGGGTTTATAAACCTTCACTGATGATCTGACAGAGGAACAAAATGTCTTTACTCCTTCAACAATTCAGCCTGTTGAGTTTGTCTGAGCAGAAGTTCAGGTTGGTGATGGGTGTGTCACACCTGAAGCCATTTCTCCTCATTCCTGTTGATAAATCACTGATCATCTCTTTATAGCCCCCAGCCCAGCTAGCAGGTACACCAGACTGAAAATGTTGGGATGGAAAAACCCGGTTGGGTTTTAGATACAGGCTGCAACAACCAGGTGGGATTTTCTGTTAACAAAGATTCTTGGTCTTGATGTGGACCGTGATTCTGCCAGCCGTCTCCATCTGCTCTCTGGTTTTATACAGGAATCATAAACCATTAATGTCTTTATCTGCTCTATGAAATCCCAGTTATTTTACTGTTGGATGAGTTCAGTATTTAAAACCTTACTAATATCTCTGGAAACACGTTGGATCTAACGATTCCTTCTGAATTTGCTTTTTCTCAGTTTTGACAGATTGTGGACAAATTTTAGTGTCATGCAAAGTTGATCCCATTAAATACAAAATACAAAATGATAAATTAATTTCAATCCCGTCTATACATTTTGTTGAAATATAACTTTATTTATCATATCCTGATATAAATACATTTAGGAAGAGAGAAGAAATAAATCTTTGATATTTCAGTCTGGAAATGGTCACCAAGTCGTTTCTAAGGCCTTTGGATTCTGGAAAAGCACAGAGAGAACCGTTATCTGTAAATGTGATGTGGATGTTTCTGCACCAGAGTCTGTGCTGTTTTGTCTGGGACTGGAGGTTCATGTTTATGTTGATGATTATTTATGTTTAATGAGATTCCCAGAAGCATCAGCAACATGCTATAAACTACTAAAGGATTAAGATTTAGGCATAAATATCTGGTGTGGATGGTGTGATATCTAATGATAAGAGCTCTTTCTCAAAAACAAAATGTTTATCCCAAACATTTTAGGAAAATAAAGCATCGGTTTTGTTTAGCAAGAGCTAAAATCCAACCGGTTTTTCCAAACTAACACCATAAGCCTGATGTTAACATTCTGACATCCAGGAAACAGCAAAAGGTTAAATAAGCGCTAATAATCACAAATGTGAAGAAGTTGCTTCAGGTTTGACCTTCTGACCCCGACCCTTCCCCTTACTCACCCTGGTCACAAGTAAAGTGGACCTGGCCGTTCTGCAAGTTATTTTAAAGATTCCTTGTTGTTTTCTTCAGCTACTTGAGCTCCTCAGTGAAGGAAAGGCTCTTGAACAAAGCAAAGCCATTTACACACTCCTCCATCAACACAAGAAGCACAATCCTGAGTTATTGCCTTCAGCAAAACTAACAAGTGAGTCTTTTCTTGACTCTTCAGAAATAAGATTTAAATACCCAGATTAGTTTGTCTTCTGGAGTTTTTCTTAACTTAATCATTCAGCAGCCCAGGAGCAAACTGTGGAGAGAAAGAGGCCAGGGAGTTCCTGAAAGACCGGCCTGTGTGTGTGTGTGTGTGTGTGTGTGGGCGTGTGTGTGTGTGTGTGTGTGTGTGCGCGTGTGGGTGTGTGTGTGTGTGTGTGAGTTTGTTTTTAATACCCTTTGGGGTCCATTATCCTGACATTTACTATGTTGTGGGGACCCGCTGCTTCTTGTGGGGACCGAAGCCTGGTCCCTTCAAGGAAAATGCTGTTTTGGGGTCAGGGGTTAGATTTAGGACTGAGGTATGTGATAGGTATTTTCTAAACCTACATAAAAAGAGAACCACAGACAACGTTTATGAGTTTTCAACCAAGCTTCTGCAGAAGGAGAAGACATAGCAAACCACTTCTCCAAGGTGTTCACCATGCGTTCTGACTCTCTGCATCAGAACAAGTCTTTTTATTACAGAACAGAGCAGGAATGGAATGTAAAGGTAATAACTCAAAGAAGATAGAGAAAGGTAACATAGGAACTAACACACAGGCCCTTTAAGGAGTATCCCTAGATTTATAGAGCAGCTGCAGCTTCAAGGTCTAAGGAAAAAGCAAGTTTTGTCTTTCACACAATTTAACAGACTCTTCCTTTCTGGGGTGTGAATATTAAACCTATGAATGAAAAACAAACTAGTAAACCAACTAATGTAAGAATGATAACAATACATAATTATCCTAACAGTATGAAATGAGCTTGGTTAGAGTTAGGGTTAAGTATGGAATGGATAGGGTAAGGATAAGGGTAACGTTTAGGCCAGGGGTCTCAAACTCCTGTTCTCAAGGGCAGCTGTCCTTCAACTTTTAGATGTGCCTCTTTTGCACCATACCTGAACAGAATAATTAGGTCATATTCAGTAAGCAAACCAAAAACCTTTCTGTTTATTTATTGGTGGTTTGATAAAAGTGTTTTCAGCTCAGTTTCAGGAGCCTGATCCTGGCCTGGTTATTCCCTGACCTGCAGGTATAATAATAATTCATGCTGAACCTCTCTGATGGTGGACAGAGCTCTAAAATTAACATCCTTCATACTCAGAACCGTCCAGTGTGACTGAACTAAAGCAATTCTGCTGCAGCTCAGAGGGATTGTTGAGTTTTCACAAGCTGTTGTTTCTGATGGGCCATGATTTTTAAAATCATCGTTTGAAAACTGCTTCTGGGATTCACTCTTTATGAAAAATAAAAAATAGATGATTTGAAACATTAAATTGTGACAAAAAAGGAGAAACAGAATAAATGTTAAACAGGGCAAATAAGTTTTACAGCATGATACACTGGGACGGACGGACAGACAGATGGATTTTCCAGCCAAATAAATGTGGAACTGAAGTGGCAATAAAACATAACCACAGTGTAATAACTTTAAAGTCTTTATAAGAAGCTCAATATAAGAAATAAAATAATAAATTTTAACACTTCAATTTCCCTTTTGGCTCAATAAAGTATTTTTTTTTTTTTTTTTAACTTTATTTTTATTTAGTTTTAAACAAGTAGATATACAAATACAGAACACGGCAAAACAAGAGGGCTAGGGCAGGTGACATTCACCAATACCGATATAAAATATTACATTTCCATAACTATTACAAAGTATTAAGTCCAGAATCAGGAACCAGAGAACCAAAAATATGTGATCAGGTAAGGAACCCCATTTTCTCGCTCAGGTGGTGCAGAGTCCCACAAATCACTGTTCATCGCCTCTGACAATAAAGCATTCCCAACGTTTCCAGAGTTTCTCTCCTTTCTCCTTTTTAAGTCGTATTGCAAATGTCAACATCTCCATGTCGTGGATCATATTTATAATATTCACCAGGAGTTTCAATGAAGGGGGGCCTGGTTGAAGCCAACACTTAGTGACCGCTTTCTTGCTGGCGACCATAATTATTTTCAGCAGGTATGTATCCCCTTTGCTAAGTCCCTCAGGGAGCATTCCAAGATACAGAACAGTGAATGACAAGTCCAGATTTATACCCAAAACTTTATATATTAGACGATGTACATCCTTCCAAAAAGTCTGTAACTCCGTACAGTCCCAAAAAACATGGTAGTGGCCTACCGCAGTCACGCCGCACCCCCTCCAGCACGGAAGCTGTAACCCACCCATCTGAGATCTCTGCTTCGGCGTGATGAAAAATCGGGCTAGATTCTTCCACGTGAAATCGCGCCATATCAAAGAATTTGTGGTCGACAGGGAGCCCCTCCAAATTTGCATCCATGCCTCTGACGTAATTATCATGTCTGCTTCCTTTTCCCATCGCTCTTTTATATAGTCTGTTGAGTTTTTATTCATGGATCTTAAATTTCTATAACATTTGCCAGTAATTCCTCTTATATTTTTACCAGCATATGAATCAATAAAAAGTTGTATTATGCCTGGAATTGTCTCCAAGTCAGAAATTCTCATTTCCTTTCTTAGGAAACTACGGACCTGTAAGTAGCGATAAAAGTCCTCTCTACTCACCTCATAGGTCTGGCATAGCTCCTCAAATTTCATTAATACCCCGTCTTTAACTATAGTGCAGAATGCGGTGACTCCCTGTCTTGCCCACCTTCTATATTTATGATCTATCGATGCTGGGAGGAAATGCGGGTGATACGCAGGCCAACTCAACAGCCCTATCTGTCTGTGAAGATTAACCCACAGAATTGCAGGGCTAACTGTACCGTTGTCATTGAATTCTAAATACCTTTTAAATTCTTCTGTCATTTCAGTTTTGAATGCAGCGTTATTTAGTAAGCTTGTGTTAAGCCTCCATAGAGTATTTTTAGAATGCCTAATTAAATTAATTTTCATACTTAGACCAGAATGATCAGAGATGTCTCTTTGGCCTATTATACAATCTTTTACTCTGTGAAGGTCTCTATTAAACATAAAAAAATAGTCAATTCTTGTATGCACATTATGCCTAGCAGAGTAAAAAGTAAATTCCCGGTCATGTTTTTGCAAATATCTCCATACATCTATAAGTCCCAATTCTTGAATAAGTTTTTTAAATTGCTTTTCTAAGTGAGTCCTTCTTCGTTCTCTGCTAGTTGTATCCATCTTTGGATTTAGGAGTAAGTTAAAATCTCCTGCACATATACATGTGCCACTTGCTTCCGTGGCCACAAGACTAAGTACTTCCTTAAAGAAATCCACCTTACTACCAGGAGGTGCATATATATTACATAAAGTGACCTCTTCCTGCTCCAACCTCCCCTTCACCAACACAAATCTTCCCTCTTTATCTATGTGTTCTGAAATAAGATCAAATCTGATATTGTTGGATATTAGAATAGCCACCCCTCTTTTTTTCCCCGATCTGTGGGAAGCAAAATATGTCTTTCTATAACCCAATTTCTTAAGTTTCTCATGTTCATCATTAGATAAATGTGTCTCCTGTAAAAAGCCAATACCCACCTGCTCTCGCTTAAGCTTTGAGATAATCTTACTTCTTTTTATGGGATTCTTTATACCATTCACATTCAAAGTCAGTACATTATGGGACATATCCTCCAGACATCAACATGTTTTTACCCACCTGTAAACCAACACTCCCAGCCCTCAGAACACACAACAAACAAAAATACTTGGAAAGAAAACTTAACATAACAATGAACAGGTCTTCCAAATAAGAGGAACCCTTATCCCTCCTATTGTAGGGGAAACTGCCACTACGTGGGGCCCCTGCTTAGTTGCCTACTTAAAGAAAGGAAACTGAAAAAACTAATCTAAGAGTCACCTGCATCGATCCTTCATCATCCTGGGAGGGAGTCATAGTCCCCACCATATTCCTGTGCAGAACCGATCACCCAGAGCTTTTAAGTAGTACTGATCAGCCAGCCCGAGGGGCTAGCTGTTGGGCGGCCGAAGTTTCCTCGGTAGGGAGAAGAAAAAAGATTACTCATCAACAACGACGTCCTCTCCGCCCGGTCGCTGGAAAGCCCTCAACTTTTCCCGTGCATTCTCTCGCAGGCCCGGCGCGCTCCCTCCGCGTCGCGGTCCAACCACATCCACCGGTAGAAGGTTGTTGATCATCTCCGCCGTGATAACTTTAGGTCTGTTTGCGCACACCGGTCCCACTGTAAATCCGCGTCTCCGCAGGTCCAGGGCTGCCTCCTCCGCGCTGTTGTAGATGGTCATGCCGGAGTCGAAGTGCACACGCATTTTAGTCAGCGGGGTTTGGAACCGAATAGCATTTTCCTTGAGCGCCTTCTTAACTGGAGCATATTCTCTCCTCTTCAGCTGTATACTTTCGGCATAATCATGGTCGAAGAATATGCGTTTTTCCTGTATATGTATAGGCTTTCTCCACGCCGCGCGGAGGACTTGTTCTTTAACATTAAATTTCAGGAAGCGAACCACCGTGGATCTAGGTGGGGCACCAGCCGGGGGCTGCGCGCTCAACGCTCTGTGGGCTCTCTCTATCCCCAGGCTCTTCTCGCTGCCTAAATCCAAGCCGTCCCCGAGTTCAGTTTTAAGCATGTTTTCCACGTACCTCAGCATCGAGGTACCCTCCGCATTTTCAGGAATGCCGTATATCCGCAGGTTATTCCGGCGTGAGCGCCCTTCCAAATCCGTAACTTTCTCCCGGAGCAATTTCTGTTCACTCAGCAACTGGACAATAGCATCTCTCACTCCACAGTCCCATCTCTCTTCCTTCGCCATGCCTTTCTCAATCTCTCCAAGGCGCTTAGCTAGCTCCTCTGTCTTGTTGATAGCGGTGCTAACCTGTTGATTTATTTCAGACGTCATTTCGTTCAAGAGGTCTTTCATTTCTTCTTTCACGCTCATTTTCACTTGCGCTAACTCCTTTCTCAGTTCTAATTTGAGGTCTCGCATGCCGTCCGCCACTACTTCACCCACCACCTGCCTCAGTGAGCTAATTGTAACAGGCAAGGTCTCATCCGCCATCTTCTCTCCTTCTTCGACCGGATGGGTTCCGCAAACTTTGCTTTCATGTCGTGCTTCTGGATTCCGAGACTGGACTCGTCCCTTCTTGCTTTTATCCCCGCTCATTCTTCTTGAGAAAAAGTAACTTTTGACGAGTCAGTACCTTGAATTAGGGGGTCTTTTGTAGCTATCGATGCAGAGCCTCTGTTTTATGCTGCCTACCTGGTCGCCATTACCCGGAAGAGCCAATAAAGTATTTTTTTTAATTGAATTTGAAGAAGGATGTCAGTTTTTACAGTGTAGAACTTTTCCAAAGGCATTCATGTTTTTATTTAATACTCATTTCTAAATATTAATGTTAATATTTGTAGTGTGTTAGTGAAGTGGTGATGGGACGGATCGGGTCCCAGAAGTTTGTTGACAAAGTGAAGGAGGAACAGAAGCAGTTCTGGATGAAATCTGATATTCAAACACCAGGCGACCCGTTTGAGTCAGACACACCCTGATGCTGTGGAGATCGGCCTATCCAAAGTAAACAGGTTCTGATGATTCAGCAGTTTGCTGGAATTAAAAATCATGATCAGGTCAGAGAGTCGATTAGTTTGACTCTTAAAAAGCTTTGAATCAAACAACTTAAAGCCATTAAAGACGTTAAACTGGAGATGATCCAGTTATGTCTGATTCAGGGTTGTTGGTTCAATTCCTCTAAAGATTCCTGTTTTTGTTGTGTTAGTAAATAATTTTATTCATCTACTTTCATTTATTCACATCTAAAACGTCAAGTAAGAAGATTATTGATTATTGACCTGAACCAAAATATTGATAAAGGGAATTTATTTATGAGCAAAATCTTTGAATATGAACAAAACACATTAAATTAAAAAAAACACAATTATTAAAATATACTTTACTGATCCCAAACAGAAATTAAATACACCCAACATGTCTGCTGTTTCAGGTCTGATTGGGCTCAATGATTGAAGCTTAGTTTGCATTAGTTATATATTATTACAAAGAATGAAACTATCATTAAATATGACAGAGTTTAACCCTGAAGCCCTTCTGGAACATTTGGAAACACGATGACTGCTGTACATGTGGATCTGATGACTGTTTGCTGGTTTCCACCTCTGTTGTTAAAAGGATCAAATGATCAAAGATCAACAGAAAACAGATCAGATGAAACAGGAAGCCAAACCCTGAAGGCAGCTTCTAGGACAGGAACCAAATCTACTCCAAATAAACCAAATAAAATAATTCAGTTTATCAGTCTAATGGTCTTAAATCCAAATTAAGTATAATAAAGAGTTTAATCTATTACATTTCAGTCCTTAATTCATATTTATGGATCTCAGAAATGAGAGGGACAAAGTTTCCAGATGTTTATTGAACAATTTATCATCTTCTCCAGAAAAACACACATAACCAGCAACATGCAGAGAACGACAGCAGAACTAAAACCTTTCAGTTCTTTAAACGTTTGAGCTGCCAGGTTCTGGCTGAGTTCACACAATTACCCTTGAACATGAACAGGTTACGTTCAAGTTTATTTGAATGAAACATTTCAGCAACAAAGCATTCAAAGTGCTTTACATCTTAAAAACAGAACACAGTCAGCAGTTGTGAAATTAAGAAACAAACGTTACATTTCATCAAATTTCATGATCAGAACCATCATCAAATATATTGATCAATGTTCCTTTACTAATAAAAGCAGCTCTACACAGGTCAGTTTCAGCCTGGATTTAAAGGAGCTCAGTGTTTCAGCTGTTTGGAGGTTTTCTGGAAGTTTGTTCCTGGTTTTTGGTGCATAGAAGCCGAATGCTTGTTCTGGTTCTGGTTCTGGTTCTGCAGAGCAAACTAGTGCCAGAAGACCTGAGAGGTCTGGAAGGTTGATCCAACAGCAGCAGATTTTTAATCCGTTCATTCACAGCAAATTCGCCAGAGTTCAAATTTCAATGTTAGCACATATTAGAGCAGTGGTGTCCAAAGTGGGTCCTGGAGGGCCGGCATCCTGCAGGTTTTAGTCTCTCCCTGGTGGTAAAACAATCTATCAGCAGGTCAATAATCTCTTTAGGTCTCTAATGACCTGGCATTGGATCCATGTGTGTTAAAACAGGGAGAGACTAAAACTTCCAGAAAACTGTAAAACAGCTGAAACACTGACCTCCTTTAAATCTCGACTAAAAAGCCACCTGTTTAGGATTGTATTTGAAACGTAATCAATTACAAATTTAATGATGGAACTTGACTTAATGTTATGGTTTGGTTGTTGATTCTGTGTTGAAATGGCACAAAAATCTGTGAGGGACGACGGAGTCCCAGAGCGAAATTCTGTGAAAGAGTTGTATGGAGCCTGGTGCTGGAAGTCCATTGAAAGTCTGTTTTCATCGTTTTAAGCTCTGTGATTGTGAGTGGGAATAAAAATAGCAACAGGTATTTTGTTCCATATAACACAGTAGGAGTGTAACAGGTAAAACTTTTATGGATGCAAACTTGACTAAAGACCAAACTGTTTATTTGAAACGTAATCAATTACAAATTTATTGATGGAACTTGACTCATTGTTGTGTTTTGATTATTGATTCTATGTTGCATTGTGTTTCTGTGTTTGATTTGATGTAAAGTACTTTGAAATGCCTTGATGCTGAAATGTGCTACACAAATAAAATTTGACTGATTAATAAAACATGCAGGATGCCGGCCCTCCAGGACCCACTTTGGGCTCCACTGTATCAGAGTGTAGAGACTGTAGTGTTGCCTTCACCATAACTAACTCAATGCAAGTGTGATAATATAACATTATGGGTGTTAAACGTCAGAGTTCACACTTTTCAGCATCAACAGTGTAATGTTGAGCATCCGGGTACTGGACCGAGTTCTGGAAGAATCTCGCCAACGCCATTTTCTTTTTGCTTTTTCTACATTTGATAAATGCACAGCTGGCACATTTGTACATTCTTACACAATGCACCAAATGCAATATTCCAACATCTTTTTTTGGTTTTTCATCTAAATCCCAAGAAAATAAAAATATATCATTTATATAATTCTCAACATTTGTGACATGGTATTTATTTTCTGCTATCAGATGTTGAGGCAACATTTGAGGAGCATTTTCAGGATTTTTGTGTTGTTGATCAAATGCACACGGTTTCAGTTGTTAGACTTTCTGTCTTTGGCTGCACAGTGATGCAGTAGGTAGCAACAAGAAGGTCCTGGGTTCTGGGTTCTGGGTTCGATTCCCGGCCCGGGGTCTTACTGCATGGAGTTTGCATGTTCTCCCTGTCCATGGTGGGTTCTCTCCGGGTTCTCCGGGTTCCTCCTACAGTCCAAAACCAGACTAAGTTCAGCCTGAAGACCCCTTATGATTAGTGATAACAAAGGACTTGGTGTTCCCTCACCCGGACGTGGGTCCCTGGGGCCCCACTCTGGAGCCAGACCTGGAGGGGGGGCACGATGGAGAGCGCCTGGAGGCCGGGCTTTTACCCATGGACCCCGGCCGGGCTCGGCCCAAAAAGGAAACATGGGTCCCCCCTATTTTCATCCCAGTCATTTTGCAGTAACTGTCCGTGCGTGTAAAACAATAATTACATCAGACTTTCATCAACAGCAGCTTGTTGACTGTGGGAGGTTCATCATGTTAGCTGATACCTTTGTATCTGTATATGTTCATGAAATGTAGACTGTGGAAATATTATTTATTTGTCCTGACGATGTTGACAGATTATGGTCACACCACCCAGTGAGGGTATTTAAAGGCTGCCCTCCCATCCCTGAACATCCTGGTACCAAGTTCTGCTGTTGAGACGCACTTCACTGCTCACAACCCAAAGAACGGTAACGTTGGAGCTCTTCTTCTTTATCTCAATGCTTTATATAATTTAAAATTCAAATAGATCTTTTGTCATTTCATCAGATACTGAATATGAACAACAATTTCTAAGGGGACTCACCTGCTCATCTTTAGCAATGATGCAGTTTTTTTCAGTCAGGGAGTTTCTTCATTTGTCTCCAAAAAGACAAAAAAAAATCTGAGCAAATATGAAAATATGTTTCTATGGATGTGATAACGTTTTTCAGGGTGGTTGATTCTGCATCCAAATGGGGTTATAGACCCAATTTACCTAGATATGTAGGTAGGCTTTCTCTTCTACTTCCTGTTAAATAAAGGCCTTCAACATGAGAAGGTAACAGTTATATTATACTGGAGGGTATTATCCTCTTTATTGAAAACTATTTTAAAATTTCCCTCCACTTCAACATTTTAATCCATTTCCGTTTGTCAGTCTAAAGTCTGGCACTGATCACTTAAGGATTTTCAGGTTTTGTTATTTTACCACCTCAAACTTCTATGATGTTAATGTGACAGAGGAGAGCCCAAAGATGGAGATTTTCTGGTTGTTGTTTTTGTTTCTTGTTTGTTTTATGAATACACAATTTGCAAACAATGTATTTATTCTATTTTATTTATTAATTTGATAAGAACAAGTATAAATCATGGCTAGTTATTAATGCAGGGTGTGAATTCATATGACAGGCTTTGTAAATTCATTATTTCTGACAAACTGAATATTTCTGATGATTCTCCCTCAGATGGCCTCAGTTCTTTACTTGACTTTGTTCCTCTCTCTGAGCTGCGTTCTCTGGAACGGAGCCGATGTGAGTCTGCCATCTTCTTTTTCTCTCAAGTGAAAAACAGATTATAAAGTATTATTGAGGAAATGTTTACAGAGTGAAGCTGCGGAGTTTTTAGATGAGGCAGCTGAAGGTGTTCAGACTTAAAGCTGTTGGAGTCACAGAATGAAGATACATTTACTGTATTAACAAACACATTAAAATAAAGTTATTGTGAAAAGTTCAGTGTTTTATTTCCCTTATGTCAGACAATTATACTCATTATATTGTATAGATTTTTTTACACATACAGTTAAATATTACATTTGATAATTGTGACTCACAGAGAATGAAAACCCAAAATTTGTCTCCAACAAATAGAATATTACATCTGATTGATGATAAAAGATATTTTAAACAAAATGGATTCTGAAAAGTGTTTGTTACTGTAAGGGCAGCCTGGTGCCCTGCAGGTGGCGCTCCACCAGGTCAGTCTAATCAGGTCAGTCAGCAGCTGGATGATAAAACAGCTAATTGGTCAGTGGCAGGTGGACAGCTAGCAGGACAGAAGACAGACAGACAGCAGCTACATAAAGGCACTGAAACTGAGAGTTAAAGGACTTTAAACTTAAAGGACCATCGCAAAGCTCAATATCTGGACTATTAAAAGCTCCCTCTGGAACCTATTGATTAAAATTGATCAAATACATGAAATACAGTTCAAATTTACAGAATATTAAAACTGTCTAGTGAAAATTATCTAGAAATTAATTGTACTGACCTCAGAATGATACTTTTCACCTCTAAATTAATGATTTCTACCTTTAAACTTGACAGTTTCTAAGCTCTCAGCACCTGGCCTGGGCTCCTTTTGCTTGAATTCCTGCAACTATGGACCTGATCCTATGACAGTTTTTCTTTCACTCAACTTTTTCTGAATATGTTTGGTTACAGCTCTGTGCTAACAACCAGCTGCTAGCATTGACCTTTTGCGTCTTGCCTCATTGAGGAGGGACATCCGTCCAGTCAGCTGTCATCCTCATGATTGTGCAGATCAAGTTATGACTTTGTAAAATTGATCTGATATAATAAAAGTTTCTGAGACAAAGAGTTTTGGGTTCTGATGCTCTGTGAGTTTTCAACATTAACATTGCAGCAAATGCAGGTTTAAATGTTTACTTTCTATGATGAATCTAAATAAGAGAAGTTTAACTTTTGATATGGAGGAAAATATATGGTTTGTTTTTTAGTATGTGCATCCAATTTAACTTGCAATATAAATATGTTGATGATCTCCATCTAGATTAGCAGCTTTTTATTGACATGGTTTTAACAATCTCTACGTTCTCTCTATTCACAGGCTACATGTGGTAAGTATTTCAACAAATACTTGTGAACCTGTAATGAGGCAGGTTTGTCTCAATACATTCTCATTTATTTATGAAGAACAAGGATTTTGCTGCTAGTCTCTCTGTTCCATTTAATAAAATATATACTGACTTCAAATTCATTTTGAGAATAAATGTAGTAGTTTAGCTCTTATTTAGGATTTGTTGCACTTCTTTGCATTTCCCAGATCGTCTCTTAACTCCTGCTCCAACTCCTCGACCTACAACTCGACCTCCTACTGTTCGTCCACGTCCTCCTGCTAGCTGTCCCTCTGGTTGGACTAAGTATGGAAATCGCTGTTTCCTCTTCCAGAATGCTCAGAGGGACTGGGCTTCTGCTGAGGTACAGTCACTATAAAATCATTTGATGTTTTGTGTGTTGTAAATCTGTCACTTTATTTCTTTCCCTTTTTGTTTATTTCATCTTCGCCCCGTCTGACCAGACGTTTGTTTCATAAATAATCAGTTTGTCATTTCATGAATGATTTTAGGACTCAATCTGGAATCTAGAATTTCCATCTAAATGCTTTTATTTCATTCAGTTTACAGTAATCCCTCATATCTAACATGCATGTAGCGACAGTGGAGAGGAAAACTTCCCTTTAACAGCAAGAAACCTCCAGCAGAACCAGAACCTGGCTCAGTCCAAACGGCCTGAACCAGAAGACGAACAGAGAAACGAAACAGAAGAACTGATCTTGGAGTAATTTCTATGTTCATAAAGAGTAAATATGAGGAGAGGGAGGATGAATGGATGGTGGCAGCAGCTTTATCTGCTGATTCCCTCCAGGAAGGAACCACATCCAGACATCAGAGCAGGTGGAGCTTCTATGGAGACAACTGGAGAGTTGTAGCAGAGTGAGGAAGTGTTCAGTTTGTCCCCCAGCAGTTCTAGGTCTATAGCAGCTTAACTACAGAGACAGTTCAGGACAACCTCGGCCCTTATAGGCGTGATGAGACAAAGACCAGTAGAACCATCTGGACTGGATCTCTGGGTGAATGAAACGACTTTCAGAGCAACAAACTGTGCTGCTAGTCATCAAGTGTCGCTACAAGTTTGTCTTCAGAAGAGTCAAACTAAATAAAGATCTCCATCTTCTCTTTTAGTTGGACTTTTCTTAGTTTTCTACTTTGTTGATTTTATTGTTTTTGTTAGTATTTTTCTGTTTTGTTTTCTGTTTTCCCAGCGTGCCTGCACTGGTTTACGTGCAAATCTGGCCTCCGTCCACAACAGCGCTGACCAAAGATTCCTGAAGAATCTGGTCAACAGTAGGAAAGGATCGTACGTGAGAACCTGGGTCGGAGGCTACGATGCTGTCAAGGTCAGTTTTCTTCTTTTCTCCTATTTTATTTTATTGTTTGGTAGTCAGGGATGGTTTAGAGCAAATGTTTTGCTTTGTACCCAGAGGAGCTGGGAAAAGGGGCAGAGAGAGGGAAGTCTGGGTCTCCGACCTTTGACCAGATAAGCAAAGGATCGATGGACGGATGAATGGATCTTGCAATAAAATATTAAAAATTGTCTGTGCATAAACCACCTGTGCTGGTGAACTTTATTTATATCATGTGTAATGACTTTATATTTTAATGTTTTTATGACGTAAAGCAGTTTTAACTGTTGCTGGAATGTGCTATGCAAATAAACTTGACTGACTGATCATGATGGGGAATCAAGGGGCCTTGTAAAATCATCAAGGGCCCATAAATGGCCTCTGGGCCACAGCTTGGACACCAGTCCTCAGAGTCCTGGAAGGAAATAAAATGTATGCATAATAAAATGTGTTATTAAAAAACATTTGGTTTCAGGAGGGTGTGTGGCTGTGGAGTGACGGGTCAAAGTTCACCTCCGCCCCGTGGCCCAGGGGGGAACCAAACAACCTTGGTAGAAATGAACACTGCATGGAGATCAACCTGAAAGGTGAACATCATCAATCAGCCTCTGAGCTTTTGTTTAAAACTCTCCTAAAAAAGATGGAGCTGTGCAGCTAATATTTGATAAATCAAGTTCATTTTATGATTTTAATAAATCTTACGATCTGCTGATTTAGGATCCCAAACAGATTCACCTGCTGCTGAAATATTTTCCTGATATTATTTTTTAATCTCTTTTCAGGATCAACTATGTACCTGAACGATGAAGGGTGCAGCAGAAATAATTTCTACATCTGTGCCAAAAGAGTCTAACTCCTCCCTCTTCCTGAGAAATCCAACATGACCATGTGACCTTCTCACTGGTGATGTCACTTCCTCCAGGATGTCAGGCCTCGATGGCGTCACTGCTGGAAGACACAAGGATAAAATCTGATTTCCAATAAATCTGTTGCATGAAGAAACTTGTTTTGTCATGTCATTTTATTTCTCTGGGAAAAGATGATAAACTTTAAATTAAGACAATTTATTGAGTGAATCTGTCTCTGAATCTCCATGGTAACGTGAAACCAGTGAAAACATGAAACCATCATTCATCCCACCACGATGCCTGAGCCTCCAGGCTTAAGCTAAGATGTTTCAGTGGCAGCTTGTAAAGTTTGGAAGATATTTGAAAGTCTTTTATAGAATCTAAAGAAAAACTGTAGATTTGTTGACTTGTCTATCTGACTTGTACAGCTCTATGTTTGTGCTACACTGTAAAACCATTGCTGATTACTTTTAGATAAATGTGACCTGGACATGTGCAGAAGTCCCAGGCTGCCATTGCCTTCATTGTGCTGAATTTCTCACCTCCAACTTTCTTCACTATCCCGGCCGGAACGTAGCTGAAGAGGCAGCAGCAACCCTCCCGACCCCATTAGGAACAAGGGTGAACAGAAAATGGGTGAATGGATGGACTTAAACTAACTTAAATAGAAATGGAATTGCATGAATTAAGCTTGTGTAATATTGACCTTTCTTTATGTTGAATTTGTTAACCAGCACACTTTTATCAAGTTGCATGCATTGCAAAATATCAACTGTTTCTGCAGGAAATATGAGTTAAAAACTTTTGCATAATGCCTCAGTGTGTGTTTGTTTCTAATACCTTGTGGGGAGCATTTTCCTGACATACTACATTATGTGATGTTTTAGGAATTTTTTAAAGTTTGGAGGTCGGAAGAAGCATCTTTGTGAATAAGCCCCACAAACCTCAGCCAACCATGACAATATTAAATATGGAAGGTAAGACTTATGCAAAGTTTGGCTAAAATAAAATTGCCAATATTTTATGTAAACAATAAAATGTAGTCTCACTTCTGGTTGGAGGCCATCTTGATCTGATCCAGATGACAGCAGGCAGCGTTCTCACAGACAGTCAACCAACTTCCTCCACATGTTCCTTCCTGTTCAGACAGGAAACAGTTTTTAAACTGCCTTCATTGTTTGGAAGGAGTTTGTCAAAGTTTTTGTCCCCATCAGGCTGTTTGTAGTGAACAAATGCAAACCGAGCAAAATGTAAATGCAAGTCAAGTTTATTGAGGAAAGTTGAAATAGAAGCAAAAAGGATGAAGATTGGAGAAGAAAAACAAATAAAATACTAAGAAAACTGAAAGAAACTAAAGAGAGATGAAGCTGCACATCAGTGGATCACAACGTCTGTAGATGTTTCTGATTATGATGCATTTCATCCTCAGCACAGCAGGTCTACTCGTCGCTTATGTCAATTACAAATGGAACTGAAAACATAAAAATATTAACAATATAATTTCAGCAGAATGCATTTCAGATATCAGTAAGTGAAATATCAGCAGTTCTAAAGCTGCAACAAGGCCTCTGGAGAGTCAAGGCTGGTTTCCTGACTTCAGTCCAAATATTAAATGTATTCTTTCTAAATCAATGCAGAAAGACCCAGGCTAGGATTCAAACCCAGGACCTTGTTGCTGCAAGGCATTAATGCTACTGACTGTGTTACTGAGCTGGACTGGAACATTAAAGCAGATGAGGGAAAAGTTTTAACCAGACTACAGAGTTTGGACAAAACTTGCTCCACAGGATCACCATGGCAACCAAACTCCAAGTCTTGATATTTTATTATGGGATGCTAACTTTTTTTTATTAATGAGAAGAAAGAATGAAATTAGAGGAATCAAAAATCAGAAATAAACAAATTAATAAATAAAATAAATACATCTAAAAACAAAATATGAATGAAAATGAAAAATAAATAATGGAACATTGCAAACATGGGTAAATTTTGGATCTTTAAAAAAATATATATATTTCAGTTAATTAATTTGACAATTGAAAAGCTGGGTTTGTTAATCAGGTTAAAAACATGGTAAATTAAGCTGCTACTGATGGAGTTTCTTTAAGATAATGGAAGAAAATGTAAATCACATGAATAAAACAAATGTGACATTAGTGCTTTTCAATGTTGTTTTTGAATTTTAGAAAGATTTCAGTGAAGTTAGACCATAAACTCACTTCAACAAAGATATACCACGTCCAGGTACTTGTAGGTCCCAACACAGGGATCTCCAAACACAGAGCTACTGGCAAAGACAGTGCACATCGATTCCCCATCGCATCTGTGGATTCACATCAAAGTCAGTTTCCTACAAATTGTGATTTGGCATTTCTTTGATTTATTATGTCCTATCCAGTTGGAAAATCCGTTAGGAAAGACTGAAGCTCTTTACCTCTGAAACACTAAATCTGCCCTCATAGAACAATCAGTTTTCTCTGTCTGGTCGTCAGGTATCCCATCGGAGCATGTTGTATGATCGCTGCGTCCAAATGTAGCACTGATCACAAATATAGTCTCATTTACTGTTGGAAGACAGAAGACAAAATGTTGGAAATCTGAATGTATTCATGATGTAATGCTCAAGAAAACCCAGTAAAACCAGTGACCTTACCACACACTAATTGAGCCTCTGATCCCTCACATGCCACAATAGTTCTTAATTCTGCAAATGACCTAGTTTCTGTTATATGAGAGATTCAGATCATATTAATATCAAGACACAGAAAAGTTCAGTTATTGATGAACTAAAGCAAAATTTATGTTTCATAATTTTAGATTAAATAATTTTGTCTTCATGCTAAAACTTGCAACACTAACTTTTCGGTTTTTGAAAACCACGACCAGCCTGTAAAAAAAAAAAAAAAAAAAAAAAAAAAAAAAAAAAAAAAATCAAAATGAATCACAAATAGAAACGACAAAAGATTTTTACTAAAAACATCTTGGATCTGTATTCATCAAATTAAAATCTGGTTAACAACTGAATGACAAGAAAACTATAACTGCTAAATAAAACCAGTAAAATAATGTTTTTAACAACAGATATTCAAACCACAAAGAGAAGAGAAGGTTTTCACTCACATTGATTTCCAGGACGAATCCACAAAGGAACAAAGTAAAAAGGACGAATTTCATCTGTATGAAAATAGAAAACATTCAGTTACTCTGAGATCTGACTGAGAAAAACTCAATGATTTTCTGAAATATTTTCAACAATCTGCTGAACTAAATGGCACAGTTGAACTAATAAATACCTTGTTGTGATGAAGAATAACAGCAGCAGCAGGACTCACTGGAAACAATGTGCCTTCAACCAGGGAATGGAGGGTTTATAAACCTTCACTGATGATCTGACAGAGGAACAAAATGTCTTTACTCCTTCAACAATTCAGCCTGTTGAGTTTGTCTGAGCAGAAGTTCAGGTTGGTGATGGGTGTGTCACACCTGAAGCCATTTCTCCTCATTCCTGTTGATAAATCACTGATCATCTCTTTATAGCCCCCAGCCCAGCTAGCAGGTACACCAGACTGAAAATGTTGGGATGGAAAAACCCGGTTGGGTTTTAGATACAGGCTGAATTTGCTTTTTTTCAGTTTTGTCAGATTGTGGACAAATTTTAGTGTCATGCAAAGTTGATCCCATTATATACAAAATACAAAATGATAAATTAATTTCAATCCCATCTATACATTTTGTTGAAATATAACTTTATTTATCATATCCTGATGTAAATACATTTAGGAAGAGAGAAGAAATAAATCTTTGATATTTCAGTCTGGAAATGGTCACCAAGTCGTTTCTAAGGCCTTGGGATTCTGGAAAAGCACAGAGAGAACCGTTATCTGTAAATGTGATGTGGATGTTTCTGCACCAGAGTCTGTGTTGCTTTGTCTGGGGCTGGAGGTTCATGTTTATGTTTATGATTATTTATGTTGAATGAGATCCCCAGAAGCATCAGCAACATGCTATAAACTACTAAAGGATTAAGATTTAGGCATAAATATCTGGTGTGGATGGTGTGATATCTAATGATAAGAGCTCTTTCTCAAAAACAAAATGTTTATAGCAAACATTTTAGGAAAATAAAGCATCGGTTTTGTTTAGCAAGAGCTAAAATCCAACCGGTTTTTCCAAACTAACACCATAAGCCTGATGTTAACATTCTGACATCCAGGAAACAGCAAAAGGTTAAATAAGTGCTAATAATCACAAATGTGAAGAAGTTGCTTCAGGTTTGACCTCCTTCTGACCCCGACCCTTCCCCTTACTCACCCTGGTCACAAGTAAAGTGGACCTGGCCGTTCTGCAAGTTATTTTAAAGATTCCTTGTTGTTTTCTTCAGCTACTTGAGCTTCTCAGTGAAGGAAAGGCTCTTGAACAAAGCAAAGCCATTTACACACTCCTCCATCAACACAAGAAGCACAATCCTGAGTTATTGCCTTCAGCAAAACTAACACGTGAATCTTTTCTTGACTCTTCAGAAATAAGATTTAAATACCCAGATTAGTTTGTCTTCTGGAGTTTTTCTTATCTTAATAATTCAGCAGCCCAGGAGCAAACTGTGGAGAGAAAGAGGCCAGGGAGTTCCTGAAAGACCGGCCTGTGTGTGTGTGTGTGTGTGTGTGTGGGTTTGTTTTTAATACCTTTTGGGGACCATTTTCCTGACATGTACTACATTGTGGGGACCCGGTGCTCTTTGTGGGGACCAAAGCCTGGTCCTTTCAGGGGAAAGGCTGTGTTTGCATCAGGGGTTAGATTTAGGACTGAGGTATGAAATGAGCTTTGGTTAGAGTCAGGGTTGGGTATGGAATGGACAGGGTAAGGATAAGAGTAACATTTAGGCTGTAGAAATTAATGTAAGTCAATGGAAAGGGCCCACAAAGATAGCCACGCAAATATGTGTGTGTGTTTTATGTTATATAGGAATCTAAATATAAAATTAATATCAGAGTTCAGTTACCAGTCTAGCTCCTGTGAAATGAGAGGAAAAAGTGAATTATTTAATGTAAAGCCATGTACATATTCCTCTTTTAGCTTTTTGTTTTATTTTGGGTGAAGAAGGTTACAAAGAGAAGCAGTTGGATAGAAAAGCTATGTTTAAGGTTGACATAACAGGAAGAAAAATAAAAGATTTTCAAAGCTATAATCTGTGATATTACTTTATTTATTATGTTTAATTGTAGTTCATGTTATTTTCTGTCAGCTTCTTGAGGAAGCTAAGATCCTTCCAGGTTTGCAGCAAGAGGCTGCAGATCTTCTCAGTCTGTTGTCTTCTGCCGTCATCAGTTGGGGCAGCAGCATCAGAGCCTCATCAGCATCTTGATGAAGGAGGCGACTTCTGCTTCTATTCTGGGCACAACTGGGGAACCTCTGGAAATGATGATGATAATGATGATGATGCACAGAGGATTATTCATAAAATCAAGAAAAGTATGGACAACCCTGACATCCTCTTCAGACTGTCTTGGGAAAAGATTGTCTTCAGCCAGAGGCTTCTTCACATCACTGTGATACAGACTGCTACAGGAGATCATTCCTGTCAACAGCCATCAGCATCAAGAAGAACTGAAGAATTTGAATTAATAAGTTACAACAACATTTAATTTCCCCTTGGCATCAATAAAGTATTTTTGAATTTGAACTCAGAAGACTGAAACCTGTTTTGATTTATGCATCGATATTTGAGGCATGTGGCTCTTGATTTAAGTGTTTGATGGGTTGAGCTGCTTTAACTCATCTGTAAGTGTACTCTACAAAGGATGCACTAGTTGGTGCAACTTAAAATATGTACTTTTATGTACTTGTTTTGTTAAGGGCAGTCGCTTTTCATGCTTTTTGAAGTATTAATAACTAATTAGATTTTACAGTGTAGATGCTGATGGCTTTTGGCAGAAGAGATTTGTTATAGCAGTCTGTATTACAGCGAGTCTGGAGAAGCCTCTGACCAAGACAGTCTCATGAAGAGGACGGTCAGGGTTGTCCAAACCTGAAGAAATAATATTTTTTATTCCGTTATGATAATTTTTTTCTTTAAAACAAAAAAATAATCAAAGGAAACAAAAACACCATAAACAAAGAGATAAATAAAAATAATAACTGAATTTGGCACAGAGTACTTCTAAAGGTTTAAGGAAAACACTATTTGTTTGTATTTAATTATTTACCAATTTAATATTCTGGGTTTGTTATTCAGGCTAAAGAACAAAGTGAATAAAGCTGCTACTGATGGTTTTTGTTTAGAAAAGCCACAACATTAAAATGAGCAGGAAAATCATCCATAAAATTGCTGTTTGTGTTGCAGCAACTTGTTGAAGCTGTTCCTGTTTTGAGAAAGATTTTAGTGAAGTGAGAGCCTGAACTCACCGTAACAAATATATTCCACCTCCAGATACTTGTAGGTTCCATAGCAGGGATCTCCGAACACATAGTCACTGGCTTTGACTTTACACCACTGTTTCCCATTGCATCTGAGGATTCAGATCAAAGTCAGTGATTTGCCTTTCTTACACCTCCTTATTCACTCGTTCACATCCATTTGGATAAACCTTCAGGAAACACCGAGGCTCCGTACCTCTCACCAACTTCCTCTGTGTCTGTGGAGCATTCAGTGTTCTCCAGCTGGTCGGCAGGTCTCCCAGCTCTGCACGTCTTCTTCTCAGTGCGTCCATATGTAGCTCTGGTCACATAGATAGCCTGACCTTCTCCTGCCAGAGCAAAGAGGAAATGTTGGAAACCTGAATGTATTCATGGTGTAATGCTCCAGAACTGACCAGTGAAACCAGTGATCTTACCACAGTGGAGTCGAGCCAGTCTTCCCTCACATGCCACGAGGGATTTTTCCTCCGGGAGGCATGCTGCATGAGACATTCAGATCATATTAATATCAGGACAAAGAAAAGTCCAAATGATGTAAAGATGAATTCATGTTTAACAGTTTTAGATCCACTAAATGATGAACGTTCAACATCAGCCTTCATGCCCAGCTTGTCTTCATACTAAAACCTGCAGCGCCACCTTGTGAACTCAAAACACTAGAAAGATTAAAGCACAAACCTCCTGATGAACTTTTACCCTGTTAATCAAAAGAGACAGATATAAAAAATAATTACTTATAAAAAACCTTTTTTCTTCAAAGTCTTTAGAGTTGATTGATGATAAAGTTATCGTCATTTATCTGCTGTTCATACAGACACATTTAAGAGTTTCACTGCCTGTTTCACAAACAGTCTAAATAAAGAGATAAAAACACTAAAAGTAGATTTTTAACAACTGATTTTCTAAACAGCAAACAGAAGAGAAGGATTTCACTCACATTTACTTTAAGGATGAATCCACAAAGGAACAAAGTAAAAAGAACAAATTTCATCTGTTTAAAGATAAGAAACATTCAGTTACTCTGAGATATAACTGAAAATATTAAATGATTTTCTACAACATTTTCAACAAGATGCTGAACCAAATGATACATTTCATCCATCAATATAAATATGATGAAAACAAGTTTTTATGTCTTTGAGAATCAGAACTAGATTTTATAATAACATATATTTGAAGAAAAGAATTGTTAGCAGGTTTTCCTTTTGGGTTTGTTGAGTCAAATCTTACCTTGTTGTGATGAAGAATCAAAGCAGCAGCAGAAACCAGATTCACTGGAAGCAGTGTGCCTTCAACCAGGGAACGGAGGGTTTATATACCTTCACTGATGAGCTGACAGAGGAACAAAATGTCTTTATCCAGGCAACAATTCATCCTGTTGAGGTTTTCAGACCAGAAGTCCAGGCTGGTGACGGGTGAGGCAGGGATGTGTCAGGTTTTATCAGGTAATGAAAACACTTCAGTGCTGTGCTTAGATGATTCAAGTAACTTTAAAAATGTGCTTTAAAACGGTCTAAATATAATGCCCTCTATGCATTGTGTGCAGATATAACAGTATTATTTTAAATCCTCATGTTTTTGATTCAGTTTCACTAGAAACACTCAGGGTTTAGTGTAGCCAAATTGAAGAAGAAAGAATATTAGCCACATAGAAACTGTCTGACAACATGAAGTAGGCTAAAGGTCTCATAAAGCAACACATCATTACGTGTTGGTGTTTGTTTGTTTGGATCCGCCCCAGTGTTAGGCTCCAGGAAGAATTCAAACCAAATCAATCATCAATATTGGAGGTTATGTTTAGTAAATAAAGTTTAAGTGCGTTAATGGTGCATAAATATTCAGCTGGATGTTGCTTTAGACAGAAAATAAGTCTTTATTTTTCAGTTCTGGTATTCCTCTTTCTTCTTAGCAGAGGCGTTCTACAGCATTTTAATGTTGGGGCCAGATGCATTCTGGTATATAACAGGACTAGTCTGGTCTCTTTCCATGTCAGATTTCAGATATCCAAGCAGGAGTTTATCTGTTTGTTGTGCAGCAGTGTGCAGTTGTTGTTGTCCAGTTGGTTCCATGGTTATCAGCCGTTGTGATGATGTAGAGAACGCTCTGTTTGGATCAGCAGTTCTTGAACACATCCTGTTTTCTCCATCAGGACAGTGCTGAGTGGGTTCTGCTGGTTCTACTGACTTTCGCTTGATGTTGGCAGAGGTTACTTGTTTCTGATTCAGAGAGCAAAATATTTTTGATGATGATCCGGATTCTTAAAAGGACAAAACAATCACAGAATTTTAAGAGGATTTTTTTTTTTTTTTTTGCAGAGTTCAGTAATTAAAGATGTAATCAGGAACAACCAGAGGAAGGAATGATGGATGGATGAGTGGATGGATGCATAAACAGATGAAGGGAAAAACAGAAGGATGAAATGCAGAAGAATGACAGATAATTAAATGGATTATAAATTACTCGATATATCAGCATTAACACCAAAATCTGTCCCATAACTGAAACTGATTTGATATTAATAATGGACCTGCTACCCTGGAGATGCCAGCCTCCAGCAGGAATCAACAGGCTGTTTATTTCCATTTGGGCTGATGAGGTTGGTCATGTGGTATTTGTTTGGTCATGTGTTGATGACGCAGTGCATTGTGGGACGTTTGAAGCAGAGTACCCATGTCAGTGGGAAGTTGAGTTGTCATGGGGTTGATATGGTAGGAAAATATTAATGAAATATGATGTATGTTAATGACCATAACAGCAATATTAACATTTGGGATTAATATCAATCCAAATTTTCAAATTGATGCATCCATATTACATTGTGTATGTGAACATTCAGTGTGTGATACACCCATATTAATGTATAATATATGGTTTATATATGCATGTAAATATGTTATATATTATCTGGAGAGAAGGCCTCTGATAGGTTAGGCCTTACAGGAAGTAGAAAAATAATCATTAAATCGGCATATAGAGACGGAGTGGGAATAAATTTAATGCCAGCAGTGTGATCATTTTTATCACCTTTTAAATAATATAACTGAAGAAATTAACAAACTTAATCATTTGATGAAAATAAATATTTCTCAAACCAAATATAAATAATGTTATTTGGGGAACTTTCAATCAAATACAGAACTTTAAATACAAAAAGTTGGTGTGAATATTGAAAAAGTTCATAAAAACTCATTTCTAAGAATCATTTCTAATGATAAACTCAACCAGAGACAAAACATCTGATATGTTGAAAGAAAAGTCACATCACTGAGCAAGTCGGTCATGGAGCTAAAAGCTTTGCATGCTCTCTGCTGTTCACTAATCTGACCTGTTTAAGTTGTTGTGCTGAAATCTCAGGTGGTAAATAAAAAACTACACCACAGGCATCAACAATAACACAAAAAGAGCAATAAAATTAAACCACAAGGTGGTATAGTTTTTTGTCATTAAATGTAAAAAAGGTCAAAGCCATCCAGGCATTCATGCTATCAAGAAATGTGAAAAAACACTTCTCTTTTTGAGAGGAAGTTAAAACTGCATGGCATCAGAAAGAAATTCCACATTTCCAGAAACAGAACCACAGAGTCACAGATACACACAGAATGTGAAGCTCAACATTATGGGACCCCCGACTGAAAAAGCACAGAGAAAAATCCACAAAGTTTGACACATAAAGTTTGTTCTACCAAAAAAGATTAGAACCTAAAGCTGCATTATTCCTGTAATTAAAACTTCACAATGCCACTGTGTTAAAGACAGCAATTAAATTCAAAACCACAGAACCTCTGTCAGCTGACAGTTGCTAAATACACATTGTTAAAAACTTCTAAAACATAATGTAAAAAAATATATCACTAATTACTTGTAAGCAAATTTCTCAAGAATATGATGGAAAACATTTAATTTGACAACAGTTCTGAGATTTGCAAATAATTTGGAATCAAGAAATAGTTGATTAATGTGAGGCAACTTGTTGCATATTTATTATAAGAAAAACTCCAGAGGACAAAATACTCTGGGTATTTAAATGTTATTTCTGGAAAGTCAAGAAAAGACTAAATTGTTAGTTTTGCTAAAGGCAATAACTCAGGATTGTGCTTCTTGTTTTGATGGAAGGTCTGTAAATACCTTTGTATTGTTTAAGAGCTTTTAAACAATGACGAATGAGTTTATCTTTGACTCATGAACTCATGAGTCAAAGAAAAATATTTTTTAAAAATGTGAAAAACAACGTAGTCCAGCTTTTCTTCATTTCTGATTATTAGAGCTTATTTAACCTTTTGCTGTTTCCTGGATGTCAGAATGTTAACATCAGGCTTACGGTGTTAGTTTGGAAAAACCAGTTGGATTATGAAGCCTAGGCGAAAATTCAAGCTGGGAGACAAAACACAGCTGTCACACATCAGACACTCACCACGCTCCCGCCGCAGCCAATCAGGACAGGTGCGCCGCACCGCTTCAGCCAATCGTCGTTCACGGATCCCTTCAAAGGACAAGCTTCCCCGGATCTTCTTGCTCGTCAGCCGTGCTTCGACCCACCTCCTCCCCATCTCCACCATCATCCCAGGGACATCTTCCTAGCTCCCCCTCTGCTCCTTCGTTCAAGGCTCCGTTCCACCACCAGTATTCGGACCGGGGGGAAGACTACCCTGAGCTAAACCTGGACCGATCACCTGCCTGGTGATCCTCAGCTCACAAGTCTTCCGCCGGGTTCGAGCGCCAAAGTTTCTGTATCATTAAATCTTCTAACTGCTTCTCTTTCTCTGTGTGAGTCTATCCAGATTGAATTAGCTTTTGCTAAACAAAATTGATGCTTTATTTTCCGAAAATATTTTCCTGTAAACATTTTGTTTTTGAGAAAGAGCTCCTATCATTAGATATCACACCATCCACACCAGATATTTATGCCTAAATCTTAATCCTTTAGTAGTTTATAGCATGTTGCTGATGCTTCTGGGGATCTCATTCAACATAATCATAAACATAAACATGAACCTCCAGTCCCAGACAAAACAGCACAGACTCTGGTGCAGAAACATCCACATCACATTTACAGATAACGGTTCTCTCTGTGCTTTTCCAGAATCCCAAGGCCTTTGAAACGACTTGGTGACCATTTCCAGACTGAAATATCAAAGATTTATTTCTTCTCTCTTCCTAAATGTATTTACATCAGAATATGATAAATAAAGTTATATTTCAACAAAATGTATAGACGGGATTGAAATTAATTTATCATTTTGTATTTTGTATTTAATGGGATCAACTTTGCATGACACTAAAATTTGTCCACAATCTGACAAAACTGAGAAAAAGCAAATTCAGAAGGAATCGTTAGATCCAACGTGTTTCCAGAGATATTAGTAAGGTTTTAAATATTGAACTCATCCAACAGTAAAATAACTGGGATTTCATAGAGCAGATAAAGACATTAATGGTTTTTGATTCCTGTATAAAACCAGAGAGCAGATGGAGACGGCTGACAGAATCACGGTCCACATCAAGGCCAAGAATCTTTAACAGAAAATCCCACCTGGTTGTTGCAGCCTGTATCTAAAACCCACCCGGGTTTTTCCATCCCAACATTTTCAGTCTGGTGTACCTGCTAGCTGGGCTGGGGGCTATAAAGAGATGATCAGTGATTTATCAACAGGAATGAGGAGAAATGGCTTCAGGTGTGACACACCCATCCCCAACCTGAACTTCTGCTCAGAAAAACTCAACAGGCTGAATTGTTGAAGGAGTAAAGACATTTTGTTCCTCTGTCAGATCATCAGTGAAGGTTTATAAACCCTCCATTCCCTGGTTGAAGGCACATTGTTTACAGTGAGTCCTGCTGCTGCTGCTGCTGTTATTCTTCATCACAACAAGGTAAGATTTGACTTAAAACTGGAAAATGTCAACCTATGGTAGCATTGTTTGATATAGTAAGATTTAAACGTAGAAAAAAATAAATAGTAAGTTTAAATCTTACTAAAATCTTTTATGTTCATATTTATTAGTTCAACTGTGCCTTTTAGTTCAGCAGATTGTTGAAAATATTTCAGAAAATCATTGAGTTTTTCTCAGTCAGATCTCAGAGTAACTGAATGTTTTCTATTTTCATACAGATGAAATTCGTCCTTTTTACTTTGTTCCTTTGTGGATTCGTCCTGGAAATCAATGTGAGTGAAAACCTTCTCTTCTCTTTGTGGTTTGAATATCTGTTGTTAAAAACATTATTTTACTGGTTTTATTTAGCAGTTATAGTTTTATTGTCATTCAGTTGTTAACCAGATTTTAATTTGATGAATACAGATCCAAGATGTTTTTAGTAAAAATCTTTTGTCGTTTCTATTTGTGATTCATTTTGATTTTTTTTTTTTGTTTGTTTGTTTTTTTTACAGGCTGGTCGTGGTTTTCTGAAACCGAAAAGTTAGTGTTGCAAGTTTTAGCATGAAGACAAAATTATTTAATCTAAAATTATGAAACATAAATTTTGCTTTAGTTCATGGATAGCTGAACTTTTCAGTGTCTTGATATTAATATGTTCTGAATCTCTCATATAACAGAAACTAGAGCGTCCCCAGAATTAAGAACTATTGTGGCATGTGAGGGATCAGAGGCTCAATTAGTGTGTGGTAAGGTCACTGGTTTTACTGGGTTTTCTTGAGCATTACACCATGAATACATTCAGATTTCCAACATTACGTCTTCTGTCTTTCAACAGCAAATGAGACTATATTTGTGGTCAGTGCTATATATGGACGGAGAGATCAGACGATGTGCTCCTATGGGATACCTTATGACCAGACGAAGAACACTGATTGTTCTATGAGGGCAAATTCAGTGTTACAGCAGTACAGAGTTTCAATCTTTTTCCAACTAGATATGAATTAATAAATCAAATAAATGCCAAATCACAATTTGTAGGAAACTGACTTTGATGTGAATCCACAGATGCGAAAGGGAATCGATGTGCACTGTCTTTGCCAGTAGCTCTGTGTTTGGAGATCCCTGTGTTGGGACCTATAAGTACCTGGAGGTGGTATATCTTTGTTGAAGTGAGTTTATGGTCTAACTTCACTGAAATCTTTCTGAAATTCAAGAACAGCATTAATGTCACATTTGTTTTATTCAGGTGATTTAAATTTTCTTCCATTATCTTAAGCAAACTCCATCAGTAGCAGCTTAATTTACCATGTTTTTAACCTGATTAACAAACCCAGCTATTCAATTGTCAAATTAATTAACTGAAATAATTTAGTGTTTTTATTATATGTTAAATTCTGTTTTTATTTTTTGTTTTCAGTCTGTTTTTGTTTTTTATGTATATTACTTGCCTATTTCTTTATTCCTTTTTTGCTTCCTCTAGTTTTTTTTTAAGTTAGCATCCCATAATAAAATATCAAGACTTGGAGTTTGGTTGCCATGGTGATCCTGTGGAGCAGGTTTTGTACAAACTCTGTAGTCTGGTTAAAACTTTTCCCTCATCTGCTTTAATGTTCCAGTCCAGCTCAGTAACACAGTGAGTAGCATTAATGCCTTGCAGCAACAAGGTCCTGGGTTTGAATCCTAGCCTGGGTCTTTCTGCATTGATTTAGAAAGAATAACTTTAATATTTGGACTGAAGTCAGGAAACCAGCCTTGACTCTCCAGAGGCCTTGTTGCAGCTTTAGAACTGCTGATATTTCACTTTGTTGATATTTTCCAGATCCATTTCCACATAATTTACCCTGAAGCGACGAATAGACCTGCTGTGCTGAGGATGAAATGCATCATAATCAGAAACATCTACAGACGTTGTGATCCACTGATGTGCAGCTTCATCTTTCTTCAGTTTCTTTCAGTTTTCTTAGTATTTTATTTGTTTTTCTTCTCCAATTTTCATCCTTTTTGCTTCTATTTCAACTTTCCTCAATAAACTTGACTTGCATTTACATTTTGCTCGGTTTTCATTTGTTCACTACAAACAGCCTGATGGGGACAAAAACTTTGACAAACTCCTTCCAAACAATGAAGGCAGTTTAAAAACTGTTTCCTGTCTGAACAGGAAGGAACATGTGGAGGAAGTTGGTTGAATGCCTGTGAGAACGCTGCCTGCTGTCAAGGTTTATCCAACTGGATGTGAATGAGTGAATAGGGAGGTCTAAGAAAGGCAAATCACTGACTTTGATCTGAATCCACAGATGCAACGGGAAACAGTGGTGTAAAGTCAAAGCCAGTGACTATGTGTTCGGAGATCCCTGCTATGGAACCTACAAGTATCTGGAGGTGGAATATATTTGTTACAGTGAGTTCAGGCTCTCACTTCACTAAAATCTTTCTCAAAACAGGAACAGCTTCAACAAGTTGCTGCAACAAAAACAGCAATTTTATGGATGATTTTCCTGCTCATTTTAATGTTGTGGCTTTTCTAAACAAAAAACCATCAGTAGCAGCTTTATTCACTTTGTTCTTTAGCCTGATTAACAAACCCTAACTGGTGACATTGTATGGCGGCTTCCTTTTATTTATTTTATTTATTTATTTTTTTTATTTTGCTCTTTGTGTTTGTTTGTTTTCTTCTATTGTTTTTGTTTTGTGTCCCATATTCATGTAAGGCAGTGTTTCTCAAATAGTGGGGCGCGCCCCCCCAGGGGGGCGCGACGCTCCATCAAGGGGGGCGCGTTTGACCTCGGGGAACATGCTTTTTTATTTTTTTATTTTGATTTTTTTGACTGTCCTAGAATAAAGTGCAATTGCACCTCCACTACATTAGGGGGCAGTGGCGCTCTCATTGGCAGAGTGTGCGCAGGGAGCATTTGCTCGGTGGTGTAGGGGTTTGCGCCTTTGCACATAGTATGAGTATGAAGTGTAGACACGAAGTGTAGCAGACCCTCAAGTGACACCATGGAAAAATATTTAACAGGAATTAGAAGACAGGCGAAGAGAGACGGAGATAAAGAGACAAACGAAAGTCTTCCTAAAGCTAAGACGAGGAAATATGACGAAGCGTATGTAGCGTTTGGCTTCACTGTGACTACGGTGGGAGACGAAGAAAGACCGGTGTGCTTACTGTTGGCAGCGGACAGCATGAAGCCAAATAAATTATATGTTACTTAATACATTACACCCCAATCACGCTGATTGGGGTGTAATGTATTTAATGTGTAATGTAATGTAGCCATTAATCCAGACATTATCTTTGATTTAAAAAAATCAGCACAGATTATTTTATATATTTTTGTTTTGCAGGTTAAAGTTTTTTTAAATATTGTGCTCCTGAGTTAATGTTGGTGATCAGTTTAAATGCATTGTTATTTATCGATTTTATGTAATTTTATTTTTCAGTATCATATGCTTTGACATGGTCAGTCAAAAAATGTTAATAGTTTAATCAAGGATTTCATTTTATTTTTGAATTTCAGATGCACTTTAAATCTTTTCTGTTACAGTTAATAAAACTATTATTTGTGGTAAGTCGATCCATAATTCTTTCTTTTTATATTCTCTTATATGTTAATAAGTATGCAGTGTTATGCAGAGGTGTACTTATAACAGTTTTATTGACAGTGATACTATTAATAGTCACAGGGGCTTGGGGGGGGCGCGAGATGTTTTCTTCTTCCTAGGGGGGGCATGACAGAAAATAATTGAGAAGCACTGATGTAAGGTAACTGCTTGCACAGTGTACAATTTTTATTTATTTTTTTTCTGTTTGTGAAAACACAAAACTAATAAAAATGTTTGAAAAAAAAAAAACAAACCCTAACTAACCCTGACTCTAACCAAAGCTCATTTCATACCTCAGTCTTAAATCTAACCCCAGATGCAAAAACAAGGGACCAGGTGTCAGTCCCCACAAGGAGCACCGGGTCCCCACAACGTAGTACGTCAGGAAAATGGTCCCCAAAAGGCATTAAAAGCAAACGCACACACACACACACACACACACACACACACAGGCCGGTCTGTCAGGAACTGGCCTCTTTCTCTCCACAGTATATACCATAAAAAATGGAACATTGATCAACATGGTATTGGTGCTTATTAATGATATTTATGATCACTCTGTTTTTATAACTTTTTGTTTTTGTATTTTTATGATGTAAAAAGTTTTTCTGGTGAATTGTGCTACTCACTTGTTAGTTTTGCTGAAGGCAATAACTCAGGATTGTGCTTCTTGTGTTGATGGAGGAGTGTGTAAATGGCTTTGCTTTGTTCAAGAGCCTTTCCTTCACTGAGAAGCTCAAGTAGCTGAAGAAAACAACAAGGAATCTTTAAAATAACTTGCAGAACGGCCAGGTCCACTTTACTTGTGACCAGGGTGAGTAAGGGGAAGGGTCGGGGTCAGAAGGAGGTCACACCTGAAGCAACTTCTTCACAATTCTGATTATTAGAGCTTATTTAACCTTTTGCTGTTTCCTGGATGTCAGAATGTTAACATGAAGCTTATGGTGTTAGTTTGGAAAAACCGGTTGGATTTTAGCTTTTGCTAAACAAAACCGATGCTTTATTTTCCTAAAATGTTTGCTATAAAGATTTTGTCTTTGCGAAAGAACTCTTATCATTAGATATCACACCATCCACACCAGATATTTATGCCTAAGTCTTAATCCTTTAGTAGTTTATAGCATGTTGCTGATGCTTCTGGGGATCTCATTAAATATAAATAATCATAAACATAAACATGAACCTCCAGTTCCAGACAAAGCAGCACAGACTCCAGAGATATTAGTAAGGTTTTAAATACTGAACTCATCCAACAGTAAAATAACTGGGATTTCATAGAGCAGATAAAGATATTAATGGTTTTTGATTCCTGTATAAAACCAGAGAGCAGATGGAGACGGCTGGCAGAATCACGGTCCACATCAAGGCCAAGAATCTTTAACAGAAAATCCCACCTGGTTGTTGCAGCCTGTATCTAAAACCCACCCGGGTTTTTCCATCCCAACATTTTCAGTCTGGTGTACCTGCTAGCTGGGCTGGGGGCTATAAAGAGATGATCAGTGATTTATCAACAGGAATGAGGAGAAATGGCTTCAGGTGTGACACACCCATCACCAACCTGAACTTCTGCTCAGACAAACTCAACAGGCTGAATTGTTGAAGGAGTAAAGACATTTTGTTCCTCTGTCAGATCATCAGTGAAGGTTTATAAACCCTCCATTCCCTGGTTGAAGGCACATTGTTTACAGTGAGTCCTGCTGCTGCTGTTATTCTTCATCACAACAAGGTAAGATTTGATTTAAAACTGGAAAATGTCAACCTATGGTAGCATTGTTTGATATAGTAAGATTTAAACATAGAAAAAAATAAATAGTAAGTTTAAATCTTACTAAAATCTTTTATGTTCATATTTATTAGTTCAACTGTGCCATTTAGTTCAGCAGATTGTTGAAAATATTTCAGAAAATCATTGAGTTTTTCTCAGTCAGATCTCAGACTAACTGAATGTTTTCTATTTTCATACAGATGAAATTCGTCCTTTTTACTTTGTTCCTTTGTGGATTCGTCCTGGAAATCAATGTGAGTGAAAACCTTCTCTTCTCTTTGTGGTTTGAATATCTGTTGTTAAAAACATTATTTTACTGGTTTTATTTAGCAGTTATAGTTTTCTTGTCATTCAGTTGTTAACCAGATTTTAATTTGATGAATACAGATCCAAGATGCTTTTAGTAAAAATCTTCTGTCGTTTCCATTTGTGATTCATTTTGGGGTTTCTTTGTTTTGTTTTGGGTTTTTTTACAGGCAGGACGAGGTTTTCAAAACCCAAGAGGTAGTGTTCCAAGTTTTAGTATGAAGACAAAATTATTTAATCTAAAAATATGAAACATAAATTTTGCTTTAGTTCATCAATAGCTGAACTTTTCAGTGTCTTGATATTAATATGATTTAATTCTCTCCTATAACAGCTCTTCGTGTGGCATGTGAGGAATCAGTGGCAGAAATATTGTGTGGTAAGATCACTGGTTTTACTGGTTGTTCTGGTAAATCTGAATACATTCAGACTTCTAACATTTTGCCTTCTGTCTTCCAACAGTAAATGGGTCTATATCTGTGATCAGTGCTAAATATGGACGCAGCGACCAGACGACGTGCTCCGATGGGATACCTGACGACCAGACAGATAAAACTGATTGTTCTACGAGGGCAGATTTAGTGTTTCAGAGGTAAAGAGCTTCAGTCTTTCCTAACGGATTTTCCAACTGGATAGGACATAATAAATCAAAGAAATGCCAAATCACAATTTGTAGGAAACTGACTTTGATGTGAATCCACAGATGCGATGGGGAATCGATGTGCACTGTCTTTGCCAGTAGCTCTGTGTTCGGAGATCCCTGTGTTGGGACCTACAAGTACCTGGAGGTGTTATATCGTTGTGAAAGTGAGTTTATAGTCTAACTTCACTGAAATCTTTCTAAAATTCAAGAACAAAATTGAACAGCATTAATGTCACATTTGTTATATTCAGGTGATTTAAATTTTCTTCCATTATCTTAAGGAGACTCCATCAGTAGCAGCTTAATTTACCATGTTTTTAATCTGATTAACAAACCCAGCTATTCAATGGGCAAATTAATTAACTGAAATTTTTTTTAAAGATTCAATATTCATCCATATTTGCAAAGTTCTATTCTTTATTTTTAATTTTCATTCATATTATATTTTTTATATGTATTTATTTTATTTATTATTTTATTTATTCCTGTTTTTTGATTCCTCCTATTCCTCTATTTTTTAATTAAAAAAAGTTAGCATCCCATAATAAAATATCAAGACTTGGAGTTTGGTTGCCATGGTGATCCTGCTTTAATGTTCCAGTCCAGCTCAGTAACACAGTCAGTAGCATTAATGCCTTGCAGCAACAAGGTCCTGGGTTTGAATCCTAGCCTGGGTCTTTCTGCATTGATTTAGAAAGAATAACTTTAATATTTGGACTGAAGTCAGGAAACCAGCCTTGACTCTCCAGAGGCCTTGTTGCAGCTTTAGAACTGCTGATATTTCACTTACTAATGTCTGAAATGCATTCTGCTGAAATTATATTGTTAATATTTTTATGTTTTCAGTTCCATTTGTAATTGACATAAGCGACAAATAGACCTGCTGTGCTGAGGATGAAATGCATCATAATCAGAAACATCTACAGACGTTGTGATCCACTGATGTGCAGCTTCATCTCTCTTCAGTTTCTTTCAGTTTTCTTAGTATTTTATTTGTTTTTTTCTCCAATCTTCATCCTTTTTGCTTCTATTTCAACTTTCCTCAATAAACTTGACTTGCATTTACGTTTTGCTCGGTTTGCATTTGTTCACTACAAACAGCTCAAAAACAGATCAAGATGGCCGCCAACCAGAAGTGACACCACATTTTATTGTTTACATAAAAAACTGGCAATTTTATTTTTTCCAAACTTTGCATAAGCCTTACCTTCCATATTTAATATGGTCATGTTTAGCTTATTTAGAAAAATGCTTCATCCCACCTCCAAATTTAAAAAAATTCCTAAAACATCACATGTAAATATCTGTATCTTTCTCAATCCTTTGACAATCCTAACTAAATTGCTCCCAATAGTGGGACATGTCAGCCTTAGTCATTCTGAAAAGTTTGGCAACAGTCAAATTCACATTTATCTTGGGCAGCAAAATGTCTGAACATGAACATATTTCAATCTTATCTATCTTTATCTAAGGGGAATTCCAAGTTTAAATGAACCTTATAAGCTGTAATATTTATTTAACCATAGTATGATTTATATTTGGAGTAATTTTCTGCGTGTTGTTTCATTTCAATTTCACACTTTTTTGCATTAAATCCTCTTCAAATTCAAGAGCGGCCTGTTTCTTGAAGGAAGTAAAGCAAGACAGTTTACCAGACTGAGATCATCAATAAAGTACAGATGTACATTTCAACAGTACATTGTGCCCAGTATACTGTTGCACATTGGCACTGTCCTGATGGAGAAAACAGGAGACAGTCAAGAACAGCTGATCCAAACAGAGCGTTCTTTACGTCATCACAATGGCTGATAACCATTGAACCAACAGGACAACAACAACTGTACACTGCTGCACGGTAGATAATCAACTTCTAGCTGGATATCTGACATGTGAAGAGACCAAACTAGCTCTACATTTGTCATTTCCCAGAATGCATCTGGCCCCTACCAGTAATCTGCTTCTTCAATTTGGCTACACTAAACCCTGAGTGTTTCTAGTGAAACTGAATCAAAAACATGAGGATTTAAAATAATACTGTTATATCTGCACACAATGCATAGAGGGCATTATATTTAGACCGTTTTAAAGCACATTTTTAAAGTTACTTGAATCATCTAAGCACAGCACTGAAGTGTTTTCATTACTTGATAAAACCTGACACATCCCTGCCTCACCCGTCACCAGCCTGGACTTCTGGTCTGAAAACCTCAACAGGATGAATTGTTGCCTGGATAAAGACATTTTGTTCCTCTGTCAGCTCATCAGTGAAGGTATATAAACCCTCCGTTCCCTGGTTGAAGGCACACTGCTTCCAGTGAATCTGGTTTCTGCTGCTGCTTTGATTCTTCATCACAACAAGGTAAGATTTGACTCAACAAACCCAAAAGGAAAACCTGCTTACAATTCTTTTCTTCAAATATATGTTATTATAAAATCTAGTTCTGATTCTCAAAGACATGAAAACTTGTTTTCATCATATTTATATTGATGGATGAAATGTATCATTTGGTTCAGCATCTTGTTGAAAATGTTGTAGAAAATCATTTAATATTTCCAGTTATATCTCAGAGTAACTGAATGTTTCTTATCTTTAAACAGATGAAATTTGTTCTTTTTACTTTGTTCCTTTGTGGATTCATCCTTAAAGTAAATGTGAGTGAAATCCTTCTCTTCTGTTTGCTGTTTAGAAAATCAGTTGTTAAAAATCTACTTTTAGTGTTTTTATCTCTTTATTTAGACTGTTTGTGAAACAGGCAGTGAAACTCTTAAATGTGTCTGTATGAACAGCAGATAAATGACGATAACTTTATCATCAATCAACTCAATACTTTGAAGAAAAAAAGTTTTTTATAAGTAATTATTTTTTATATCTGTCTCTTTTGATTAACAGGGTAAAAGTTCATCAGGAGGTTTGTGCTTTAATCTTTCTGGTGTTTTGAGTTCACAAGGTGGCGCTGCAGGTTTTAGTATGAAGACAAGCTGGGCATGAAGGCTGATGTTGAACGTTCATCATTTAGTGGATCTAAAACTGTTAAACATGAATTCATCTTTACATTATTTGGACTTTTCTTTGTCCTGATATTAATATGATCTGAATGTCTCATGCAGCATGCCTCCCGGAGGAAAAATCCCTCGTGGCATGTGAGGGAAGACTGGCTCGACTCCACTGTGGTAAGATCACTGGTTTCACTGGTCAGTTCTGGAGCATTACACCATGAATACATTCAGGTTTCCAACATTTCCTCTTTGCTCTGGCAGGAGAAGGTCAGGCTATCTATGTGACCAGAGCTACATATGGACGCACTGAGAAGAAGACGTGCAGAGCTGGGAGACCTGCCGACCAGCTGGAGAACACTGAATGCTCCACAGACACAGAGGAAGTTGGTGAGAGGTACGGAGCCTCGGTGTTTCCTGAAGGTTTATCCAAATGGATGTGAACGAGTGAATAAGGAGGTGTAAGAAAGGCAAATCACTGACTTTGATCTGAATCCACAGATGCAACGGGAAACAGTGGTGTAAAGTCAAAGCCAGTGACTATGTGTTCAGAGATCCCTGCTATGGAACCTACAAGTATCTGGAGGTGGAATATATTTGTTACGGTGAGTTCAGGCTCTCACTTCACTAAAATCTTTCTCAAAACAGGAACAGCTTCAACAAGTTGCTGCAACACAAACAGCAATTTTATGGATGTTTTTCCTGCTCATTTTAATGTTGTGGCTTTTCTAAACAAAAACCATCAGTAGCAGCTTTATTCACTTTGTTCTTTAGCCTGAATAATAAGCCCTGAATATTAAATGGGTAAATAATTAAATACAAACAAATAGTGTTTTCCTTAAACCTTTAAAAGTACTCTGTGCTAAATTCAGTTATTATTTTTATTTATCTCTTTGTTTATGGTGTTTTTGTTTCCTTTGATTATTTTTTGTTTTAAAGAAAAAAATTATCATAACGGAATAAAAAATATTATTTCTTCAGGTTTGGACAACCCTGACCATCCTCTTCATGAGACTGTCTTGGTCAGAGGCTTCTCCAGACTCGCTGTAATACAGACTGCTATAACAAATCTCTTCTGCCAAAAGCCATCAGCATCTACACTGTAAAATCTAATTAGTTATTAATACTTCAAAAAGCATGAAAAGCAACTGCCCTTAACAAAACAAGTACATAAAAGTACATATTTTAAGTTGCACCAACTAGTGCATCCTTTGTAGAGTACACTTACAGATGAGTTAAAGCAGCTCAACCCATCAAACACTTAAATCAAGAGCCACATGCCTCAAATATCGATGCATAAATCAAAACAGGTTTCAGTCTTCTGAGTTCAAATTCAAAAATACTTTATTGATGCCAAGGGGAAATTAAATGTTGTTGTAACTTATTAATTCAAATTCTTCAGTTCTTCTTGATGCTGATGGCTGTTGACAGGAATGATCTCCTGTAGCAGTCTGTATCACAGTGATTGTGAAGAAGCCTCTGACTGAAGACAATCTTTTCCCAAGACAGTCTGAAGAGGATGTCAGGGTTGTCCATACTTTTCTTGATTTTATGAATAATCCTCTGTGCATCATCATCATTATCATCATCATTTCCAGAGGTTCCCCAGTTGTGCCCAGAATAGAAGCAGAAGTCGCCTCCTTCATCAAGATGCTGATGAGGCTCTGATGCTGCTGCCCCAACTGATGACGGCAGAAGACAACAGACTGAGAAGATCTGCAGCCTCTTGCTGCAAACCTGGAAGGATCTTAGCTTCCTCAAGAAGCTGACAGAAAATAACCTGAACTACAATTAAACATAATAAATAAAGTAATATCACAAATTATAGCTTTGAAAATCTTTTATTTTTCTTCCTGTTATGTCAACCTTAAACATAGCTTTTCTATCCAACTGCTTCTCTTTGTAAACTTCTTCACCCAAAATAAAACAAAAAGCTCAAAGAGGAATATGTACATGGCTTTACATTAAATAATTCACTTATTTAGATTAACAATGTTTTCCTCTCATTTCACAGGAGCTAGACTGGTAACTGAACTCTGATATTAATTTTATATTTAGATTCCTATATAACATAAAACACACACACATATTTGCGTGGCTATCTTTGTGGGCCCTTTCCATTGACTTCCATTAATTTCTACAGCCTAAATGTTACCCTTATCCTTACCCTGTCCATTCCATACCCAACCCTAACTCTAACCAAAGCTCATTTCATACCTCAGTCCTAAATCTAACCCCTGATGCAAACACAGCCTTTCCCCTGAAGGGACCAGGCTTTGGTCCCCACAAAGAGCACCGGGTCCCCACAATGTAGTACATGTCAGGAAAATGGTCCCCAAAAGGTATTAAAAACAAACCCACACACACACACACACACACACAGGCCGGTCTTTCAGGAACTCCCTGGCCTCTTTCTCTCCACAGTTTGCTCCTGGGCTGCTGAATTATTAAGATAAGAAAAACTAATCTGGGTATTTAAATCTTATTTCTTGTTAGTTTTGCTGAAGGCAATAACTCAGGATTGTGCTTCTTGTGTTGACTGAGAAGCTCAAGTAGCTGAAGAAAACAACAAGGAATCTTTAAAATAACTTGCAGAACGGCCAGGTCCACTTTACTTGTGACCAGGTTGAGTAAGGGGAAGGGTCGGGGTCAGAAGGTCAAACCTGAAGCAACTTCTTCACAATTCTGATTATTAGAGCTTATTTAACCTTTTGCTGTTTCCTGGATGTCAGAATGTTAACATCAGGCTTATGGTGTTAGTTTGGAAAAACCGGTTGGATTTTAGCTCTTGCTAAACAAAATTGATGCTTTATTTTCCGAAAATATTTTCCTGTAAACATTTTGTTTTTGAGAAAGAGCTCTTATCATTAGATATCACACCATCCACACCAGATATTTATGCCTAAGTCTTAATCCTTTAGTAGTTTATAGCATGTTGCTGATGCTTCTGGGGATCTCATTCAACATAAATAATCATAAACATAAACATGAACCTCCAGTCCCAGACAAAGCAGCACAGACTCTGGTGCAGAAACATCCACATCACATTTACAGATAACGGTTCTCTGTGCTTTTCCAGAATCCAAAGGCCTTAGAAACGACTTGGTGACCATTTCCAGACTGAAATATCAAAGATTTATTTCTTCTCTCTTCCTAAATGTATTTACATCAGGATATGATAAATAAAGTTATATTTCAACAAAATGTATAGATGGGATTGAAATTAATTTATCATTTTGTATTTTGTATTTAATGGGATCAACTTTGCATGACACTAAAATTTGTCCACAATCTGACAAAACTGAGAAAAAGCAAATTCAGAAGGAATCGTTAGATCCAACGTGTTTCCAGAGATATTAGTAAGGTTTTAAATACTGAACTCATCCAACAGTAAAATAACTGGGATTTCATAGAGCAGATAAAGACATTAATGGTTTTTGATTCCTGTATAAAACCAGAGAGCAGATGGAGACGGCTGGCAGAATCACGGTCCACATCAAGACCAAGAATCTTTAACAGAAAATCCCACCTGGCTGCTGCAGCCTGTATCTAAAACCCAACCGGGTTTTTCCATCCCAACATTTTCAGTCTGGTGTACCTGCTAGCTGGGCTTGTGGCTATAAAGAGATGATCAGTGATTTATCAACAGGAATGAGGAGAAATGGCTTCAGGTGTGACACACCCATCACCAACCTGAACTTCTGCTCAGACAAACTCAACAGGCTGAATTGTTGAAATAAATGAGTTTTTTTTCCTGAGTCACTGTGAGCCTCACCTAAACACCAACGTATATAAACTCTCCATTTGCTGGTCGAAGGCGCTGCTGCTGCGGTTCATCATCACAAGCTCAGGTTGGACTCAAACTGTAGTCATGTATTCATAACATTTTTATTTAAAATTCTGTGTTTTTAAGTAGTGTAAACTGGCTAAATTTATTTACATCATGCTCCTACTGCTAGGGAAAATGTGCCACTTATTCAGCAGATTTATAAATATAATATTTTTGGATTATGTGTCAGAATATTTAGAGGAAACTTTTCCCATCTTCATTCAGATGAAATCCGTCCTTTTTGCTTTGCTTCTCTGTGGTTTCAGGTTTAAAGTAAATGTGAGTAAAATTCTTCTCTTCTCTGTGCGTTTGGAATATGTATTAAAAAACTGTATTAAATGAAATGCGTTGAAAATCGACCTCTTGTTTCTCTTCTGTGTTTTTGGATTCACAGGTGAGATGTCCTGTTGATCCAGGTTTGTTCTCTAATCGTTTCTGTTGGATCTCAACGTAGTGCTGCAGGTCTTAGGATGAAGAAACTCTCAACAAGCCAAACTATAGATGCAGAATGTGCATCATTTCTTTAACGTATTTGTAAAATTACAGAAATGTACTATTTCATGTTCTCAGTGCTTCATGGGGTATTACAGACATTATGATGTGGTGTGTTATTTTGTGGCAACAGCTCTTCGTTTTTAGACTGTGTTGACAGAATGATGATGATGATGATGATCAAAGCCTGTAACGTTTCCCCTTCCTGCAGCTGATTCCTGTGCCAGCTGCCGTTTCCTGTCTGAGGAGCGAGAAGCAGACTGGCCTGATGCTGAGGTACGAAAACAGCTGAAGTCCATCAGTGAAACCCTGAACAACTGACCGTCCAGGTCCCATTCACCAGTACGGATGACGGTCGTAACGCTAGTTGTTACCATGTTTCCTGCAGAAAGCCTGCAGTGAATCTGATGCTAATTTAGCTTCCATCCAAAGACAAAGTGAGTACAACTTCAGAGATGCGATCTACAAAGGAGCAGGATCTCACAAACCAACCTGGATAGGAGGTGCAACGCAGCCAAGGTGAGAACTCAGAGAAACCAACTTTAATCTGCACATCATCACCAAGATGATCTGAAAGTGACCTCATGGGTCGGCCAGGACTGATTTAACCTCTGGAGGAGATGGAAAGAGTACAAAAATAAAACACTCAAGGAACAATATACTCAGATAAGTTACCAGTGTAAAGTAAAAGCAATTGTGCTTTCAAATAACTAGTTGTTGTTTTTTTTTAATTGATTTTCATTTATGTTGAGTAAAGATGTATTTTTCATAGCCATAGATTTAAACTTACTCTGTGCTGTCGTAGCATCAACAGGTCAGCAGAGCTGGCTGGAGGCACATTTACTTCAGTCACTTAGGAAAATAAAAAAAGTACCTTATGGAATATTTTTAGTGCAACTTACTTCTTACTTCTACTTGAGAAGCGTTACTGTAAATGATCACTACTTGGACTACAGCTAAAGGGAAATGATCCGCTGTATCCTCACAGAGACGATGGATTTGGAAAACAAAGTGTTATTTTTTTTAAGGTACCGGCCCGGGTTCTGCAGCATTTAAAAAGCAGATGGCGTTTCTGAGCTGTTCTTCTCCCACGGAGGCCTGAGAAGAACATGTCTGAGAGAGAATCAACTTTTCAGTCCTTTTCCAGGAAGGCGTTTGGCTGTGGAGCGACGGGTCCAGGTTTACGTTCTGGGCCAAAATGGAGCCGAACAAACACGGAAGAACGGAGCGCTGCATGCAGATCAATGAATCTGGTAAAGAAGAAACTCTGCTGCATGTGAAGCTCTGATGCAAATCACAACACAAAATGATTTGTTATAATGTAAATCATGGTGAACAAAACAAACATAGTATTTCCAGAAATAAAACCTGTCGGGAAATACAGTTGTTTTTTTGTTCAAATACTTTTTGGATACCAACTGTTGTACTTTTTACTTAATTACAGATCATGTGATCATTTGGTTTTCATGAAAGAACATAAAACAGAGTGAAGGTCGTCTCCAGCAGCAATGATATCCTGAACGAGCTTCACTTCATTTATCTCATCTAAAATTATGTTTGTGTACTTTGGTTCAGAAGTGAAGACAAAAAAATCTTTTAGAAACGATAAAATAGTTTGAATTGAAAAGGCATCATTATCAGTTTGTGTTTTAGTTTTTCTGTTTTCCATGAGTATCCATCAGGAGAAGGAGAAAAGCTTTTATCTGTTTAACAGTCAACGATGCCAGAGGCGACATGGAACTGAGTTTTGTTTGTACCAAACATCCGTAGACAGAACCAGAACCAGAACCAGAACCAGAACCAGACATCCTGCAGGAAAAAAGGCAAATCACTTTAAATAAACTAAATGTAACCATGTCTGTTCCTGTTTGTTCTCCACATACTTGTTTATTAATGTAAATAAAATTTAAAGTTTCTTTCAGCATCCAGTTAGAAGAAAAAAATAAAAATCAGAATTTCCTGTAGCGTACTTTCCTCCGCTCCAAAAAGAGTTTATGAGACGATAGTTGCTACAGAACCTTATTTATGTTTTATATAATTCATCAGCAGTTTTGGCAGAAAGGTATTAAAAAGTCACTTAAAACTGAACAGGACATGAAAGATATTGGAATTAAAGATCAGATTCTTTGTAAATATTTGAGAATAAATGACTCTGGCTGTTTGTGATCATTAGTGAAGCAGCTCCTGTGTTTCTTAAGATAAGTAGATATTAATCTGTGAAACCATTAAATATGAGAAAAGAAAAAGGAATTACTTTCTCAACATCAGGTTTCCTGGTGGTTTGCGTTTCACTCGCTGTCATCATGATTCTGACGCCCAGTTTGTTAAACTTGCTGAGATTCATGGGAGCCACCAACCCAGGTGGCGTAAAATCCACCAGTCACTGTCAGGCGTTGGCTCAGGGAGTCGTTCTCAGCAGAGCTGTGGGTGGAGGCCAGGTTTCCCTCCAAAGACTAAAGGAACCAAACATGAAGCAGCATTCAGCTTCTATGCACCACAAATCTGAAACAAAGTCCTAGAAAACTGCAAAACAGACGAAACCCTGAGTTCCATTCAATCTAGACTAAAACCCAGCTGGTTAAAACCGATTTTAATGATAATAAATGAAACAAACATGTTTAATGATGCCACTACAAGGAATGTAATGCTTCAATTCTTCACAGTCTTCTACTACTTTGTATTTTTATTATTTAAAGCACTTTGAACTGAATGATTGACTTGACTGAAGAGTTTCCAGGTTGTAAACTGATCATCTAGATTCAATCGTTGCCATAGTTACTAAATAACTTCATGCATATCAGTTTTAGTAAAAGATCTAATTTGAAATTTGTTATTGTTATCAGAGATGCTTAGCATAGCATAGCATAGCATAGCATAGCATAGCATAGCGTAGCATAGCATAGCATAGCATAGCATAGCATAGCGCAGCTGCCAGGAGGAGAATGGTTAGGTTAAACTTTATTAATCCCGTAGGGAAGTTGAGGTTATCTGTTGCTCACACATTAATTCACATCCACACAGAATTAAAATGGTACAGCATTAAGACGTCCATAAAAAGGTACAAGAATATAATAAATACATCACCACTAAAAGAGGTCAAATAAAAGTGTTTAAATAATGTTAAAATACTAGTTACCCCGTCTGAGCGATAAACAGATAGCAGCATTATAAAACCTAATGGTCGGTGGGACAAAGGAGTTTTTAATCCTCCCAGTTGATCAACCCAGTGAGAGCAACCTGCCACTACAGGAGCTCCTGTGGTTGGAGGAAACCGTGAACAGGGGACGGCTGGTGTTCTCCATCCTGACTGTTGTAATTTGCCGACAGCTGATATAAACTGATTGTGGGGAAAAAATCCATTTCATATCAGTTTGAAAGATTAATAAATAAATTGATAGATCCAAATACAGAATATCTATGGTTGTAACATGTATTAGTTAGATGTATAAACATGATATAGTTCCAGTTAGTTTTTGTTTTTCCCATTAATTAAAGTTGTTTTCATTCCAGTTAATAAAAATATTTCGGTTTCAGTTTTTGTTTCAGCTTTTATCTGGGATCTTCATGGTGGGGTTAAAGTGTGTGAATCACTCGCGATACAACAGAAGGTTGTGAGATGACCTCCTGACCTCCGTGCTGTGTGATTTGTGTTGTTTTGTCTCTGAGTTAACCTTGTAACAGGCGGATAATCTCCGGTTGCTCCTGCCACTCACCCATTTCCTTCTGCTCCAGGTTTCCATGAAGCTTCAGGGGGAGATAAGATGAAAACTGCGACTTTCTGCTGTTTCAAGACAAAAACAACTGGAGCAAAAACACAATTCATTTATAAAACGGGTTTTATCTCATTCCTGTTGACCAAAGCATGAAGGTAAAACAGGTTAGTGTGAATCTCTAGCAGTAGATTTGATCTCCCAGATCAGATTATCTCTGTTGTCTGAAGAATGTGAAATAAAACAAAAGTATTTCTCATCACTCTGCTGCGCTGCAGTCGTTTGGTGTGAAACATTTTGAAAGGAATCAATGAATCATGAATAAGTGATTTCACTTGTACTCCATAATTGGATTGTAATTCAATGATTGAGGCAAAATAAATAAACATTCAGCTGAGAAATATCCAGACTTTTCCTGATTTTCTACAATCAGTTTATTGATCAATTCTGAGGCTGGTGAACCAACACATTAATGACCATGAGAGCAAAACATTCTGTCTACTCTAACTGAAGGAAAGGTGTAGATCGCAGTTTTTGTAGGTTTGGTGTTTGATCACATAAAAAAATATGTGATCAAACACAAAACCCTGGAGAACTCCACAACTAAGTGTGTGAGGAAGAATTATTGTTTACATCAGTTCAAACTTTTTGGTGCCAAAACTGCAAAGTTCAAAGTGCAAGTTGGCCACAAAACGTCCAGCATCAATGTGGGCTTTAAGCAGAAAGCATGGTGAGTTTACTTAAAACATTTCCATGAAAAAAGAAGTTGGTTTCATGAGTGAGAAACAATTTATGATGTTCCAAACATTACTTTATGAAGATTTTACTTGCATTTGAAAATCATCTTGGCTTAATGCCATTATAGAAAAGTGAGCAGAGTCCAAACAAAATCATTGGGGGCCACAAAGTGAAACTTTTTTTTTATTTGAAATTTCCAGGTTTTTTCCAGAACATCTCTGAGATTAGTTTGTGTTTTTTCTCACAGATGTTCTACTTTTGGTGCTCAAACATTTTCAAGTTACTTTCTAGAAAATTTCAGAGATTAACCTCAAAATTTCTCAGCTTTCTGGCAGAAATGTATTTCCTTACTTTTTTTTCTACCCCTAACATGCCATCAAAGACGAAACATATCTGTTTAGATATCCGATCCTTTGCCTTTCAGAAATTCTGCATTTCTGTTGGAGGGAACCTGGCATCGCTCCACAACTCTGGTGAAAACACCTTTGTTAGTGACATGATTACCAGACTGTCCGGTTCTCGTAGTACCTGGGTTGGAGGCTATGACGCCGTCGACGTAAGTCTTACAGACACTCTGAGTGTTTGGTGCAGATCCTGCAGTCAGTGAAAAATTAACTGGTCTTTTGTTGAATTTTATATGCTGATGTTTGTTATCAGGAGAAAAGATGGCTGTGGAGTGATGGATCCAGCTTTGAGTTTGATCACTGGTACAGCAACCAGCCAGACAACTCTGGAGATCAACACTGCATGGAAATAAATTATGGAGGTAAACAAATATTTACTTGATTTTAAATTGATTATTTAATCTCCTGTTTGCTGATTAAACTTGTGGTTCGTTTGTAAGTCGAACACTGAAATGACTGACCATTTTTTCCCCAAACAGGAGACTACTGGAACGACATGCAGTGCACATATGGCAGGCCGTTCGTTTGTTCCCAGGATCTCTGAGGCAGCCAAGAACATCTCAGGTTCATCTGAGTTACAGTTCAAGTCAAATTCAGCTGCACACTTTTAATTTGCTACTTCTGTTCATTAAATAAACTCAATGTGATTCTTTTTCTTCTCATCGCTTTAAAATTGTTCAAATATAAATTTGGTTATTGGGATCTTTTATGTAGGACAAATTATTTCTTTATTTAGGGACTTGAATATCTGAATAAAACTGAGTGATATGACTTGCCTGGACCTCCTTTCTATGACTTTTGAATTTTTCTTGAGGATCAGGTGAAAAGCAAGATATTTAAAAATCTCTTAATGAATAGTCCCGGTTTGTATCACTAGATTTTCTTTGTGGATCAGAAAATGGAGCAAAGAGGAGAGCTTTGCATTTTTCAGTGTATATCAGTAACGATGCAGCAGCTGCATTACGTCACTGCCTGTCAAAGTCCCAGATGTTTTTGCAGCTGTTTTATGTCCAGTCTGAAGAATGCTGCTGTGTTTGCTGATGCATCATCCACTTTAACTAAACAGATTCAATTTAGCCAAATAAATGGCTAAATTGAATTTAGCCATCTAATTTGTTTAACATGGTGATTGGTGCTAAATAGAAGACTAATATGGAAATATTGACTGTTTTTAACAGAAAGCAGCAAATTTGTGTGTTCAGTTGTCTCCCTCTGGTGGCTGATATAAGCATTACATAACTAACTCTAAAGCCTTGCAAGTGTCTGGTTTCCTTTGGACTCAATACTGATAAAAACAATGTATGTACCGATAGGAATTATACAAGCAACAGTCGGCACAATATGCAATTCACATATTGAAACAAGATTAAAATCAGGGTTAGGATTAAACTCAGGCCTCTTGCCCTACTATTAAACTCACGTCCTCTTGCAGCTACCGTAACTGCTGTTGTTGTGCGCAACACGCTCACTCACGCTTTCTATGGAGTCTCCGGCTATCGTAATAACAATCTATAGGAAGCTTTTTTTTCTCATTTATGAAACGCTAACATCGGGGACTTTTCCGGGGAGAGGCCATCTAAAACGGGGACTGTCCCCGGAAATCGGGGACTTTAATTACACATTCTGATTGAGGCTTCCCTAATTTATTAACCATTGTTATTGAAAGAATTGTTGACTTTTCCTTTCTGTCTGCATATTTTCTACATTTTATCAGACATGTTCAACCTCTTGTATTTCTTTACATTGGGAGTTTTCCTACAATATTTAAACCACTATTAAGTCTTGTAAGGCCAATCCTCAACCTATTCATTCTAATTTCCTCCTCATTATATGAACCTCCTGCTGATGCTTTTGGATGTTGCTCCAATATTTCCATCTACGTCATTACCTGTTCCTCCTGCACCAAGAAACGCTCAGACCTTCCTGAATGGACAGATTCTCTCATTATTGTGGCTTTTACCAAACATAAATATTCAATTCAATTTATTTTAAAGGAGATTTTTGCAAGTTAAAGGTATTTTTCAACATAAAATTCTATTTTTTAAACGTCCTCAGATTGAACGTGAAATTTCTCAAAAAAAAAAAAAAAATCCCATTGATTGATCACGACAGATCTACAACAAGAATACCAGTACATTTGTCTTTAAATCAGTAAAATGATTAGAGGAATGTGAAACCGCTGATTTGTCTTCATTTATTTTAAGTGGAGTCTCAGTTTTAAAAAAACTGTGTGAACATGAGTGACAGAATGTGGGAGGAAGAAAGTACAGGCTGAAAGTGTCAGACGTTTTCTAGTTAGAAAAATAAACCGACATCAGTGACAGACTTGGTAACACCAGGATGATGAGCTCATTCCTACCGTTTCAATTAAAGACACAGTGGCTGAAAATGCACCAATGTGATCAGTCATGTACATCAGAACCACAGAGGAACACCTCAAAACATCGGTAGTGTTTGGAACAATTACAGTTTGAAAAAACACCCGAGAGGCTGGCGGCCAGCTGTGCTCTGTGCCTGATGTAACTGGGAAAACGATGAAGAAAACGGTAAAAACACAACTTCTAATGATTAACCTGATTATAACGAGCATCTTGCACTGAAAGCAACTTCACTTTGAGTCGGGGTGAAAAGTGTCGTTAAGAAAACAGCTGGAAAGGTCAAACATACAACGATGAGGAAGGAGGCTTAATGCACACGTCATTCCCAACCGGAGCGGAGGCGACGTTCCTCCAGGCTGATGGCGGAAGGTTCCGGTCCGAGTCGCCTCACATGCGATGCTTACGGCGCCAAGTAGATATCCAATAATATTAACTCTTTAGGAATAAATGGGCTTGAGGTTCCTACGGTCCTTTCAAGCACACACACCAAAGAATACAACCACATCTCACGCTAATCTTTAAGCAGGAAGCACAGCGGCTCTGCCCCCCCGCCGCCGCCGCCGCCCAGAGTCCGTCTACGACACAGCGTCTCGGTTCCCTACGCGTAGACTCCCTCCGCTCGCCACCAGGTTGCGCAGCAGTTTGCAGCGGCCGGCCAGGTAGTCCTCCTCGTCAACATTGACCAGCAGTTTGATGGCCTCATGGCCCACGGCCTGCTTTAGGGAATCCGTGATGAAGACCCCTTTGAGCGCCTCCAGCAGCGAGCCGTTGATGTAGTCCCTCCAGAAGGCGTCCAGGTAGGTGAGCTCCGAGAACTTAATGTCGCAGATGATGGAGCCCAAGTCTCTGGATTTCAAGATGGTGTTGGCCTGGTTGAAGCGCTCAAACTGCCGCTCCACCGCCTCCTGCTTGTTGGAGAAGATGTTCCCTTGGAGGGCCGACTCGTGCTGGCAGTACTCCGCCCGAACCCGAAGACGAATATCTGAAAAGGAACCGACATGAAATCAGAAAATGATCCAGTCGCTGCACAGACGTCACAGTTTCCCCCAGTGCATTATGAGGTTTTCTCTTTCTCCAGACTAAGGCTTGTTTGTTTATTTGTTGTAATTTACCAGGCCACTAATTGATTTAGTGCTTCCTGCAACAGAACATGATCAGAATGTGAACACACTGGCAGAGTGAGGTCAGTCTTTTTCATTGCTCGTCTTTACGGCTCTACAATCGAACAACTTCAGCCAATAAAGTGAGAAGACACAGAAAAACGATCAAAAATATTTGGTCACTTTAATTAGGATGAAACAACTGAAGGTAAAAGTATTAATATTTATTTTAATTGTATTGTTTGCCTTTTTTTAAGACTTTATACTGTAGTTGGTGTTTCGGTGTTAATGTCTTCCAATAACACATAATTTACCTGGTGATATTTTTACATTTTATGTCAATTTTAAACATTTTTAAGTCAAAAACACGGCGAGTTGCTGGTGGATTGCCTTAGCGCCCCGTTGGCAACATTTCTGGGGGAAACTCTGGATGGACCTTACCAAGCTCCGCCCACAATTGACCAGTTTCTTCTGATAATAAAAAGATCAGAAGAAACTGGTAATAAATGGTTCAATTTTAGATTTTGTAAATTGTTTTTAATTTCTGAAGACGTTTAGTGCACTAGAAAGTTCACCGAGTTTTTATGGTTTAATCTGGGTTCAATCTGTCAGACTGTATAAAAGTCAACAGGCTCAAATAGCAATAAGAGCTAAAATATGTTTAAATAGATGACTAGAAACTCCCAGGTAGCCACAAACAGCCTGGCGGCGTGTTGTTTCTATGGAAACATGGCGTCTCTGATTCTCTGCAGAGTATTTCTGACTCCATTAGTGTTTCATTTCTACTGGATTTTCACAGTATATCAGCTACTACAACAGACAGAGGAACTAACAAGTTCCTGTCATGTTTTTGGATGAGATCAGGCGTTTGAGCCGCGATGCCTCCAACACTGTGACGTCACAGCAAAATGCTTTGGCTCCATGAGGAAAACAGCAGATCCACAAACCCTCAGCATCAACATAGCTGAGGACAAGATCACTGATGCCGGGGCGTGGTGTAGTGGCGTAGGAGATAGAGCAAGCCACGTTTGGAAGCCTTCGCAGGTTCGATTCCCGGACCCGGCAGACATTTGCTGCATGTTTTTCCCCCTCCTTCTCCCCCCTTCCTGTCAGCCTACTGTCATATAAGGGCCACTAGAGCCCACAAAAAAAAAAAAACAAAGATCACTGATGCCTGTTGTTCTTTAGGGCTGGGTGAGTCGGACATTCATCGTTTTGTTGGCTACTTTTGAAATCAGTGGGTGATTCCTGAGGTTTGTTGGTAAAATGTCTGAGTGTGTCCAGGTCTGACACTCTGTACTTGGTGCTAGAGAGGCTAACAGGAGGAACAGTTTAGTCCAAAGCCTTTTCTGCTAAAATAAAATCTTCAGTGTGAGTCAGATACACGTTGCATATTGATCTGTTTAGCTAACGTTAGACCGTGTAGCAGACAGGCTACAAGGTGTAGAAGTTGTATCAGTGCTGCTTTATGCTGTATTTAGCTAACAGGAAGCTGTTTGTGAGACGGCCAATCACGTGACCACGTAGAACGGGCATCAGCCAATGAAACGCGGCCCTGTGGTAAGGTCCATGGTTACTCTGGTCTAAAATGTTTTTGTGTTCTTTAGGGGGCGCCACATGGGGGCGCTGTGGGACCTCAGAAAGATGAGAAAATAAAGGAAATGTTTTTTTAAATTAACATAATTTTTTATCTAAAATGTTTAATCCTATTTTTTGTTGTTGTTGTTCTTTTTTTTTTATTAAATAAAAGTTAAAATAAATTATTTAAATGTTTTTTCTAATTGACTGTGAGACACATTTCAAAAACTGGAAAAGTTTATAACAAGAGAAAGACCAAAAGAACGGTCCAAATGTGGAGAACCTTTCTGCTGAAACACCATCAGAACTGTGGGAATAAAATTTAATTTGATGTGATAACATAAAGTATGAAATACATATTATATAATATCTGTTCATCACTTCCTGTTGTTCTCTCCCTGTTACTGAGCTGAGCTCAACATAGAAGTCAGATTACGTCATTTCTTCTTCTGTGGTGTTACATACACACATCAGGACTGACTGGCTTTGCTCATGATTATGTTTATGTACATAAACATTCCTTCTCACTAATACAAGGGATAATATTAGCATTATATTCTCATTAATATGACGTTTCTAACAGCTGTAATCTGAGCTGTAATCCAACTCATCCTCACCGCAGGTTTGCTTTTCTTTGCAGTCAGCAGATGAATTACTCCTCTTGCGCTTGCGGTGCGGCGCCGGAGGGCCCGGCTTGGTTCGGGGAGAGCCCACATGTGATCCTGATGGGGGGCAGCAAATGAACGGCTGTGAACCTGTGAAGTAGAATCATGTTCAAAACACAAAGTCTTTGAAGAAAAATATTGCCATCTGTTGTAATTAAGTTGGTATTTTTGCCAGTGGACTGCTGTAAACATGGCGGGTGGGATGTTTCCCACCTGTTCTTCTGTGGGCTACGGCGTCTTTACACTGCTCTGATCCTCTGGGTGAAATGTATCGCACAGACGTTTCCTCCAGGTACTTGTCTACAGGATCTGGGCACACTGGAAACAACTTGGTTAGTAGCTGATTTCTAATGCAAACCTCCAAACTAACAGAGCAAAGAACCCAAATGCACCAGTGATCATTGAATGATGCAGATTTTACAATTCAATTTTAATTCAGTTTGATGAAAAATGTTCTTAAAGAGACAAAAAAAAAGACTCAGAATCCAGTTCCACCTAAACTCCTGAATGATAAACAAGTTTCCAGTCCCTAGAGGGCAGCAGTGTTCAAATTAATCAACAAGCTGCCTGTTCATTACAGAAGAGGAAGTGACCTAACAGGCACACTGGGGTACAGAGCTGACAGAGGAGGACAGATGGGAGGTTTGTGACAGTCAAAAGAAAAACAGCAGCAGAAGTAAAGAAAGAAATATTGTGACTTTATTTTTGTCATTTAAAGAGAAAACTGTTAGTCTGGCTAAACTAAACCAGAAAATGTGAAAGCCTACATAATCTTTGAGTTTAGTGATTGCTAGGGCTGTAACGATCCCTCCAATGATTCGAGTACCTTGATTATTAATGTTCCTCGAGGAAAATGCGTCTGCCTGGAAGCTTCGTTAAATTAAGTTCTATTATTTAGCGCACCGTGTTCCTCCCGGGTCATTATATCTGGTGGCAGCGCTCTCACTTCCCCTGATGAATAAAAACTTTGTTAATTGCGATCCTGGATGTACGACAGCTGTTGTGATGTCATTACGTTTCAGAGGAGAGAGAGAGAGAACGAGAGAGATCCAATTAACTGTAAAAATTTCTGAGTTTCAAAAGTAAAAATAAAAACATCCTGAAAACAACGTCTTCTGTTGGGCGACCAGAGGAGTGAAAATGGAGTTTGAGAGGAAGGTGGTTTGAAGCCAAAGTTGAATAAAACTGAACCCTTGTGATCCAGCAGAACATTTGAGATCAGCTGGCCCTTTAAGAAGTTTCAGTTTTGCAGACACCTCACAGACTCATGTTTTATTCAGGAACAAGATGTTCAGAACGTTGATGTGCAGGCGAAACGATGAGGCCCCACGGACGTTCCTAATGTACATCCTGGATAAAAATAAACCCAAGATTCCACATAGAGGTTCGGACTGCAGAGGAGACGCCGCTGGAGGGAAACGACTGGCAGCAGAGGTTGGTTCCCAAGGTGTGTCTTCTCTCAATTTATTCAAACTTTTATGGGTTTATAATGTGCTTTTAATCTATTTGGATTCTCAATGCAAAAATACAGCTAAATATCAGCAAAGCAGCGAAATTGTATTTATGGAAAATCCTATATTCAGGTTTAAAGTCACAGCTCTGTGTGTTTTCAGGACATAAAATATGTTGTTTTTATTTCATTCAGCGGTAAAAAAGAAAATAATTTTCCATTTCTGACATTAATTTGATTTAATTTTATTCTACAACTTTAAAAAATGGAATTAATTGAACTAACTGGATACCTGGTTCGATTGTTTTCCATGAATAAAACCGTAAACGCCGGCAGAGCCAAGTACAACAACACAACCGCTTGAAAACGGCGCAGACTGAAACATGTTTGAATCAGCCTTGTGTCCCAGCTGTACCTGAATGCATCAACAGAGGTTCCTCCAACAGGATGCAAGGAGTTTGGGCTGACCGGATCTGGACTTTAGCTGATTTTCCTCAGTGCTAACAAAGAGGTCAAAAAGTTTTTTCCCACCTAAGAAGTTTCACTGCAGGCTGAAAGATTAAAACATTTTCTAAATGGTTCCATCAGAACAACCAGGCTGCTACTCCATTTAAGGCCTAATGTTTGATTTTGAGCTTGGAAATTCCTTTATTCTGTTCTTTTCTTCTCCTCCTCTGTATAAATGAGCACATTAGCGCCCCCGTGAGGCTGAAGTGAAAACGGCTTCTCTTTAACTGGACAGCAATAGTTCAGTTGAACTAAAAATATCATCAGTAGGTGTTTATGTTTGTCCGTCAGAGCCAAGCAGAGCCACAGCGGCCTTTAGATGACCCAGAGGTAAACGTTTGACCCTCGTCCTGTCGGGTTTCTAAGAGAACCACAATACAGGGAGAAAGTTTATCTACATGAATTACTGGATTTATCAGAAAAACGTGGAGCTGAGAAAGCACTAGAACCAGTTTGGTACTGGAGTAAGTTGGCTGAAGAATCTAAATGGATCTGAACTGATTTTGATTGATCCGTTTCATTTCTTTCAGAGGTTTTATGAGAATCAACGTTTCTCTCTAGAGTATAAAACACTTATTCCTCTGATTTACCGGCAGTTTACAGGTTACCTGTGAAAAGCTGCGTTTACACTTATAATGTGTGAAAATCTTTGTCTGTATTCTATTAATGTTGAAAAAAAAAAAGAAGCCATTTTGCAATTATGGTGATTCCATTAAACAGGAAATTTAATTAAAGTCATATGTGAATAAGTTTTATCAAGAGATAAGTCATAGAAAATCATGGCAGCGATGGATTTAAACAGTTAAATAAAATATACTGATAGCTCAGCCAATCAGAGGAGACATCAGCGTCCTACGCAGGCGTTGGAGCAACAAGCCCCGCCCACTAGGGAACAGCTATGTATTCTGCATTTTGGGGAAAATTTTACGTTAGAATGACACAAGTTTTTGTGAACTTTGCGGCTGCACATCGTCTTAAAAAAACAAAAACAAACCATCATCTTCCAACTACTTCCTGTCGCCTTTTTTGTCGTTTCTGCCAGTAGTAACATCTGGCTGTTGATCATGTGACTAGTATATTGTGAAAACAAGTGTTTTGTATTTTTGATAGATTTATCTATTAAAATCTGTCTGGAAAAACTACATCATCCTCCAGCAAAAGATTTTTATTAAAATTCATCAGTGTCTTCAAAATTGCCGTGTTTCTCGTGAGCAAATTTATTTTTAGAATTCAAGTTGTGCAGTTTATGGTTAATGGAAACGCAGCGGCTGTTGAATAAAAACATTAACTCACCAGTCTGCCGCTTCCTGAGGGTGACGTAAGGCAGGAGGTCGTGGCGGGTGATTATCCTCAGAAGCTGGAGAACGTGCCGAAAGTTCGTCTCGTCGCACCGGCCCTGGCGTTCCAACGCCAGCAGGAAGTCTCTGCCGCTCCTGATGCCGCCGCGCTCGTACTCGTCAATCACATCGACAAACAGGAAGGACAGCACCCTGACGTCCCTGTGAGTTAGCTGGGCTCCGACTATGTCGAACATGCGATGGAGGGAGTACAGCCCGTGGGAGTTGTCTACGGCCTCCTCAGGCCACGGCTCAAAGCCCCCGTCTTGTCCGGATGACCCGGAGTTTGTGGAGCGAGCGGAAATGTTTCTGTTGGCCGTCTGGTCGCTGGTTGCCGCCGCACTGCGGCAGCCCCGCCTGCCTAGCAACGCTCTGTGCTCCAGCAGCCCGCTGTTCGCCCGGCTCTGACTGGAGTCCACCCGCAGCTGGGAGTGAGCCGAGGAGTTTGGGGCCAGGTGAGCAGGAATACCGGCATTCGGGATTGGTTGTTGTTGTTGTGATGTCATATCCAAGGTCGATGGAGACGAGAGACGTTAGGATCCCACCAACTTCCACGGCGTTCCTCTGCTCCAACAGACGAGCTGATGAGAGACGGAAGCGTAATGCAGGAAGAGTAAAACTACTTTTCATCAGGCTTAGCAGCTCCGAAGCTCCGTCCACAAACCACGTCTTCATTCTCAGTTTCCATTCTTTACTGAAATACCTTTTGATTGCGCAATTGTTCATACTGCTAATTAAATCATTAGTCGTAAAAATTAATAAACCACTTAAGAGTAAAACTGGACAATATTATTAAAAACTTACAAGCAATAAAACAAAGCATAAGGTCTTGATCTGTTTTCTGTCCAGAATACGTTATGACACCTTGTTTTCCCTCAGTCAATATACAAAAAATAAAAATCACATTGCAAGAGGAAAACAGTCTTGAATTTATTTATATTGGTCACATTTTTAAAGCTTCCCACAGCCGCTGTATGCACCAGACTGTTTCACTACCAAGTAAAGATGATTTTAAATTAATTGAGTAGGAATATATTTTACTTGGGGTTTTTTTCCACACATACAGTACATGCACATACTGTGCATTTTTTTTTCTTTTGATTACCTTCCTCAGTTGCAAAGTCCATAATTATCTAATTTTAATCACTGTACACAACATATAAACAACAGTACTGGCCGATGTTGCACATTTTTTAACTAGTGCTGGGACTCAATTAAAATTAAATCTAGTTCATTTCAGAGTCTGTAATTAATTGTATTTTAATCATTTCCAGCATTCCTGAGAGAAAGCCACATTTTGAAAGCCATCGCTGTTAAGGATGTTGCTTGTGCGTCAGATTTACGGGTGTACCAGAAATGAACAAATACAAAGGTTCCGGCGGGAAACAATGTTCATTTCCATCTGGTTGCAGTTTGTATGTCAACATAAGGGAGAAAATGGTTGGTCATGTGACAGTGATGAATGCAGAGCAGGACTGTGGGCTGTTTAACTGGAGCAGAGAAGCAATGTCAGCCATGTTTTCACTGTGTGTAAAGAAGTTCATACAATATTGTAAGATATTGGGTAGCAGCTATAACAGCAATAATGGCTCAAATTTTTATATCACAGCATTTCTAAACTGATCAGTATTATCTATCCTATGTTTTCCAATTTTCTCTATCGGAAAATCTCTTGTTCTTATTTTTATTTTTTACCTTTGAATGAATCTGCATGTTCCCACTTCCCTTTGACTTGCTGCTGGTACGCCTGAATTTCTCCATTGTAGGACAATGAAGAACATTTCTATTGTATTCTTTTCTAAAAATATTTTTTAAAAGCTGCAAGGGTGAAGCTAAATGTTTCAACATCAATTTCTTCCGCAGGGAAATAAAAACTGAGATGTCAAGTAAAATAGATTTGGATGATAATTGACATCAGTGTACATTAATGGTCATTTAAATTAATATATGTGAATAAATGGGGTATTTAGCTGTGATGAACCTCTTAGCTGGACACATGTGATGGGCTGTGGCTGTTTATTGACGCTGCTAACGACAACATTTTATTTCTGTTAGCTGACAGCGACAGATAAAACTAACTCCAGACAATAAAACGCATAATCCACACGCAGACGTCTCCTGCAGGTGGCAGTTTTACTTTACCTGTAGTGTTTTGGGCTGATCCAGATGAGCCTTAGACAGCAGGAGTCCGCGGTGGATAAACAACATGAAGCTAGCTGCTCCTGAGCTGTTAGCAGCTTAGCTTCTCCTCCAATAAAAACCGTCAGCTCCGTTCTGCGGCTGCGCTGCAGTTCACTGAAACCGGCCAAAACATAGCTTAAAAGCGGACCGAGGGCCAAACAGCGTCCCGCAGAACAGGACAAAAAGGTAATGCAGTTGTTTTGGTCCGGCTATCGACATCACAGGTAAATTAAGCTAAATAATTTTCGGTGTTGAGGTAAAATGAAAGAACTTCCTGGTCGCACTGCGGTTGACTTCCGGGTTTCAGATTCAGGTTTTTTCACTTGACCGAATAAATAATAAAAACAACTTATTGAATTTGACACAAAGAAAAATATTAAATACATAAACACAATTGTTCAACATTTAATTAAAAATTTCTTAACTGTAGTTTTAATTACTGTAAAATTATTTTCCAGATGTATTGTTTTTGTATTTTTTGGGATGAAAAAAATGTTGTATCAGACAAATAATGCAATTTTAAAATAATGATTTCATTTATTAATAAAATCTAGCTTTCCAAACCAAGCTAGCCCTATATCAGCTTAATAAATCATAGATTTGCTCTGGATGACCATGGTTTTTGGAAAGTTAAGATCATTTTCTCTGAATGTGAATTATGATGAGTAGAATCAAGAAATAACTTAAGCAGAAAGAGCCTGAAACACGTCAAAAAGCTACACATCACCACCCCAGTCAGAGGAAGAGATTTTATCAAAGAAGCATCTTAAAAAAATTCTACAACTTTTGAGGGGGAAATTTTTCTGGACTTATGACACAAAAACTGAAATTTCAGAACAGTTTCCGTCCTGTTACATTTGGTTCAAAACTAACAGCTTCTCAAAGAGTACAAAACAAATAGGTAAACATGAAACATGAACAGTCAAAGTCAGGATTTAAATGTGATTGATGTGCTTCGGTGTGCCTGAAAGAGCCTGAAACACGGCGCCAGTCATTTCAAATAGAAACCTGATGGCCTCTGCCTGCAAACTGAAAATGGGTTTTCATTTTCCAATAGGATCATGACTCATGAGGTCACAATCATACAGCAACGGCTCACCAAACCCAAAATCAATCTTTCTCTACTTCAGCCCCTGGACCTGCGCTGTGTAGAAAATCTCTGGGCAGAGCAGACAAAGGTTTCTACACCAGGACTATTCTCCAGATAGTCCTGGAGGAGATCAGGACTGTCTAGTGGCATCTAAAGTCAGGCCTCCAGGGCCAGTGTCCTACTTATTCTAGATGTCACACCAGGTCAACAGACCTGCACCAAGTGATTGGTTCTTTGCCAGGTCTGTGGAGAATTTTAAGACATGTTGGTTAGGTAATTTAGCTGTTGAAATCAGCTGTGTTGGGACAAGCACTTCTAAAATCTGCAGGACACTGACCCTGAAGAACTGGAGTTTGATACCTCTGATGTAGAGCGAATGGTCAACCGTCCCTCTGTTCGCCCCAACCCTATGAAATGATGTGGGAGGAGACTAAGCCCAGTTCTGTTGGTAAAATGGGGTTCTACAAACTGCTAACAGCTGGGGTGACAATAAGTGTGTGTGGAGATTTTGTTTAAATATTTAATCACACATCTTCATCAGCGGTGCTAATAACTGTGGGTGATGTTTTATATCAGTATAATGTCTAAATATGGAATATCGTTTTGATATCAGCTCTACACGTTTTATCATGTTAATGACCATATCTGTCAGTTGGTGCATGTTGGTTCTCACCTTCTCTTTCTTGGACAAATGATTTTCTAGATGTCTCAAACAATCAGCATCACCTTCAGACTTGTTTCTATGTTTATCTTTGTACTTCCTGTAGATTCTCGATCTGTCTTCGGTCTTCTGCCTGGACAGAAGTCACTTCTTTTCTAACCTTCTTGACATGAAGCAGCTGTCTGGAAGTCTCCATCTCACTGCCCATACAGATACATTTATATCAACTTCTGCAGCTGCTGGGAAAACTCCTTGGGGGGGCAGGAGAGACATCATCTCAACAGGACAGTTCTGGAGCTTGCTGGATTCTTTTGGACACCATAAACTGAACCTGTTATCTTGAATCTAGATTATCCATTAAACTGTTCTTTCAGATGGAGTGTTTGTGGATGTGTGGCCATTTTGACACAAAGCAATGCTAATGATATACATTTCTTTGGAGATAATAATTCCTAACAAAAAAGGACAATGACTTAAAGTGCATCTGTCCTTCTGTTTTGTCAGTGAGTTAGCCAATTAGCTGGACAGACGAACTTCAGCCAGACTTTTTTGCCACTGCGCCTGTGTTCATGAAATCAGGTTTGAAGGTGGAGACAATACTGACTTTGATGGTGTTCCACCTATTTACATTTATTTAGCTATTTCATTATTTTACACACCTGCTTTAAATGAATAGGTCATGGGAAGGAAAGTTTTTGTAGGATCCTTCAAAATCATTGGGATTAGACTCATTACCTCCAACCTGCCAAGCCTGAAAAATCCTAGTGTTGAGTTATTTTTTGACATTATATTAATGTGATAATCCAAACGATTATAGCAATGATTTTATTGAAAAGTCTTTATATATGCACTTTGATTTCATCCTGCTGTCAGAAGACAATGTTTGTAAAGAAAAGGTGTAAACATGTCTTCAGGAATGGACTTTGATGACGTTGCAACTTGAAGTGAAGTGTTGTGAAGGGAAATGCCACCAGATCTGTTTACTCAACACCTTTCATGAACTCCAGGAACTCTGCCAAAGACAAAAAACACAGAATCTGTTAATACAGCTTATTTTAGACAGGCATAAATGAATCCCAGTTTATACAACGCTCTGAGAGAATAAATACAATCTGCAAATATCTGAGGTCATCTCTAACTGTTAAAACTTTCTGTTGTAACAGTTAGTAAACCAGTTAAACCTTAATATTCATTAATACACACATTGGAAACCGTCTTGGCACTAACATCAACTGTCTTCTTTATATTTACTCTTGGAGGTTCAGCCAAGCAGCACCAAGGGAACTAAATGCCGTTCCTGGATTGACCTCTTTACAAATGCCAGCCAGCAGCATGTCAGCTAGTATTGTGCTCAGGTATTTCTGCACTGTCTTCTGAATATTTAAGTTATGTGCTATGAAAAAAATCTGCAAATATTGTGAGATGCACAGAAAATCTGTGAACAGGCAAAGGTCCAATCAGAAATGTTTTGTTTTTTTATCCCAATAGGGACTATTGCTTTGAGTGACACAGATTACTAGATCACAACCTCAGTTCTCCCAGACAAAGGATGCAATAATAAATGCAGTTTAGTTATCAATAATTTTGTTTTTCATAACTTAGAGTTGTGAAATCAGACCAGTACCATCATAATCAATCTTCCCATCATTGTTTTTGTCTCCGTCTTTCATCAGCTCCTCAATGTCGTCTTCTGTGATGGGTTCTCCGGTGGATTCCAGCATGTTCTTCAGTTCTTCTAAGTCAATGTAGCCATCCCCGTTCCTTAACAAAAGGTAAAACACTGTTTTAAAGTTGAGTTAAGGATCAGTCAATCTTCTAATCCAAATGACAAAGTCAGTGTTTCTTTGCCTCTACCTCTAGGAGAGAACGACCATTTAAATAAAACCTACTTGTCAAACATGCGGAAAAGTTCAGCCAACTCTTCTTCTGACTTCCCTTTGCTCTCCTCCTTCATGCATCGGACCATCATAACCAAGAATTCATCAAAGTCTACTGTGCCGCTCCCTGTGAACATGAAGCCTGGTGTTAAAAAACTACTTACATCCCAAAGCATTTCTACATTTAAATCATCCAACAAAACAGAAAAGGTATTTCTACTTAAAGTGAGGTCAAAGGACAGGCAGCCAAACGCTAACCTACCATCCTCATCCACCTCATCGATCATCTCCTGTAACTCTTCAGGCGTTGGATTCTGTCCCAGCATTCTCATCACCTTCCCCAACTCTTTAGTGCTGATGCAGCCATCTTCAGCATCCTGAATGAAGATGTCAAAGGCAGCCTTGAATTCTAGAAGAAAAACAGCATTGCATGTTTCAGGACTTTCTGGTGAGATGTGGGAACAAGCCATGGCAAAAAGAAAGAAAGAAAAGAAAAGAAATACATTGACAACTACAAATACACTGCAAACAAATCAACCAAAAGTTACCTTCTGACCAAGTGCTCCAATGTTCACAAGCCTTCTGAACCGATTTGAAGGCGGAACCAGAGCTTTTGGGTCACATTTTGGGTGTTCGAGAGACCAGGTACTTCCATACCAGTCTTCTCTACATGACATGGGATGGCATCTCTTGTACTTATTATTCCAATATCATGTTTCTATGATCTTTGTGTCACCCACAAGTGAACTTAGCAAACCATGTTGTGACTGGACAAAACTTTGTGAAAGGACTGACCTTTCAAATGGTTTTACAAAGAAAAGCTTCAAAATAGAGAAAGGGTTAGATGTGTGAAACATTTGTTGTCATTAAAGACTGATAAATTTGTCTCTGTGGTCCAAATGGCCATCTATCCCTCCACTGACTTGTACCAATCCAAGACTGGGTCAGAGAGGCACCAGATTTAGGAGAAAATCCCTGATAAACCCAGAGATATAGACAGCTCCTCCTGTAATGTTCCCAGACTAGAGGGGTGCAGGTCCTTCTAGAGTGTGAGGCGCGCCTCCCCTGGGGGGCGCCAGAGCACTTTAGGGGAGGCGCGGTGCGAGGGAAAAAGTAAACCGGAAAAGCTATCTGCTTGCTGTCTACTGATGTGAGAGAAACGTCTTTTACGCACACGATCAACTCTGTGGATTTAGGAAAAGTTGGTACTGTGGGGTGCGCGTGTGGAGCGGGGATCAGTGGAAATGTTTCCCCCCTTAGAGGATGTTTTGGCCAGTGACGTCAGTAACGTTACTGACGTCGGACCACTTTTTTCAGTAACGAGTAATCTAACGCGTTGCTATTTCAAATCCAGTAGTCAGACTACAGTTACTTATCAAAATCATTTTTGCGTTACTATTTTCTTTTGTTATTTAATCGTATTTCCTCTACTCGTCTTGTCGAGTGACCGACGTCTCTATGCGACAGAAATGTAAACAATGGAGGGAGATGCGCATTTTGTTGGTGGAAAAACTGGAACTATTTTGAGTTTCTGTCGACAAGTCCGATTATTATAAACGGCTTTGGGCTTCATTTTTTTTTAAGTCGCTTGAAAATTTAACGAGTTGCTGGTTGCGCCTTTTTGGGCTCGTTTTTGAACGTGAAGTTACTCATTTGTGGTTGGGAATAAGCAGAGACTCATAATAAATCCCAGAATTTGTCCGTCATTAAGGTAGTTTTACTCAGTCTCTCCTTGTCCATCATTTCCCGGATGATCCGTCCCGCTGTGTCTTTGTTAATGTCAAGTTAATATATTACCTCTGAATGACGTCGAGCTTCGCGTTGCGCTCCAGAAAACTACAAACATCGAGACTAATTTAAACAGCGCAATAAACGTGAAAACAGCCACGAATAAACGTGTCCGTAGTTGGCAATAGTTATAATGGCAAGTTAACACCGTTATAATTATTAATATTACGGTAAGTGTCGCAGCCATCGGAGCTGTGGAGCTGCAGTAGGAGCTCTGTGCTGCGACATCAAACTCAGGGGCGTAACGCAGAATCTGGAGGCTGGGGGCAGGGGGGCTTTAAAATCCTTCTTAGAGTTTTCCAGACAACAGTGGACCACACAAATTACTCATGTTTTTTATTTTTCTACAATCTCCTTTTCAGTTCAACCTTATCAGTGGAGACACATTGTTGATGTTACCATTATAAAATAGCTTACAAAAAAGTATTGGCAAAGCTCAATGTGATTTTCACAGGAGGCGGAGCGTTGTTGTTAGCAGCTGCTGAAAGTAACTAAAAAGTTACTTTTAGTGTAACTTAGTTACTTTCCAAATCAAGTAGTCAGTAATCTAACTAAGTTACTTTTTCAAGGAGTAATCAGTAGTCCGATTAAAGTTACTTTTTCAAAGGGGGGAGGGGGGGCAGCAGGCATTGTGCTCCTTGGAGGGGGGCTCACCCTTTCATACTTTGAAAACCCCTGTTCTAGAGCATTTGGGATTTGAACAGTGGGACATACCTGGAAAACCTCAGAATGAGACGACCAGGAAACATTCACGTATATTTATCAAATGTGCTAATACTGGAGTTAATTTTTTTATTAGCACTTTAGCATCTTGCCATCATTAACAATGTATTTTTCATTTAGTTTCCCCTAAATTAATGTTCCAGATAAATTCTGAGGTGCCAATTTTCAACATGGTTGAATCTAGTGCTTTGCCTTTAGCTTCTGCTAAATACCAGGTTGGAATAGCTCTTTAGTGAAACTAATGTTTATGATTAGCGCTTTAGGATTAGCACAGCTAACATTTCCCCTAGCATTTTTCCATAGGCCCTAAAAAATAAATATTTGTACAAATGTCCTAACTCCAAGTCAAAGCAGAAAACAAACCTGAATGTTTGAAATGCTGTAGGGGGCGCTAATTTCCCCTTAATGACACAGAGCTCTGTGAAGAGCCAACGGTTCAGCAAAAAGTAAAAGTTTTCAGTTTTTCTGCTCAGTCTGGCTAAAGTCACAGACCGACGGCCCCAATTAAACACAGGCTTCCTGTCCTGAGTGGGCGGGGCCAAAATGTTTGCGCCAAACATGGCCGACCTTGGAGCCGACTCTAAACTTTCAGATTACTGTTAGAAGACTCAATACATGTGGTACTTTTTAATCTCTGTTTAGAAACGTGTAGATTAGAGATATTATTAGTATAAACACATAATGCAGACAAACATCATAATAAATAAAATCAGTACTTTAAGTCGGTTTTATTCTAGCAGTTGCAGTTTCCTCACCATTTTTCTGCTCCTCTGTCAGATTCTCTACCTGCAGATGAAAAACAGTTATTTTTCTCCTGTTTATCCACCTCTTCACACCATCGTGGTGAAGTAGGACCTCAATATTCTCAGTTTAGCTGCACTGTAACGCGATGCGCGCTGCTTCAGCCGCTGCTATTCTTGTGAGGTTTGTGGAGCTTAAGAGGCGACCAGTTCCTCACCAGCTGTTCATTGTTCTGATGTCAGGCACAGACACCAGACCTCACGCCTCTATCTGCTCTGCAGACGTCTGTTTCTGATTGGGTTCACAATCAAATTTAGATTTTGAGCTGTTAGAAAATGGCTGATGCAGTAAAATAAAAATGTAAGTTCATTGTTCGAGATGTTTGACCTTAGCGCAGCCGATTGGAAGCAGATTTAATTTGTAACTATAAGTTCAAATTGATTGGAATTTCCAACAAATCTCTGAATGAACATTGAAACGTAACTTTTTTCCCCCATGAAGGAGAGCAAATTAGCAGATTATACCACCAGTTATCAGAACTCACCGCTGCTTTATATACGTCATCCATGACTGCTGGTCGGTTCTGGACTCGGCCGCACCGCTACCTTCAGAACCAGGACGAGCTCTGGCAGGAATATGTTGCTCTGTCTGCTATGTTGGCTCATGTGGCATCTAAAAAAGGTTCTGGCCCAACTTTCATTATCCTATGATAGTGGAGGGCGGGAGGAGTGACAATGAAGAAGAGAGGCCATCTATAAATGGAAGATAACAGAAGAAACCTAAAAATAGATAAACACTGTGTGCATGCAGCCTTATGGTGGATGTGTCACATCAGAGGCTCGTTCTGAAATATCAAATTATGATTTTTACAGGAAAGAGACACAGTGAAACAAAAAACCGTACAAATCAGTTCTGAATTGATGGTGCAATCTACAGGGTGAAAGAGAAATTAAATCTAGTTTGTGGCAAAGTGCTGCTGTATGAACTCTTACGGTGCAGTTAGCAAGAAGGAATCACAACCAAACAAAGAAACATCAGGCTAAGCTGTAGTTCTATGACAAGAGAAAGAGATAGAAAATGAACCATCCTGGCTGTGAAGTACGGCAGTGGCAGCATCATGTTGTGGGCTGTTTTACTGCAGGAGGAACTGGTAATGAAATAATATCATGTGGGAATCCTGGAGCAACATCTAAAGGCATCAGCAGGACGGTTTAGCTCCAGATGGACGATGACCATCAAAGTCAATGTTTGGTTCTGAAATTGTGGGTCGATCAGGAAAGAAACCCCATAAATCTGACCCGGTTCTGTCAGGAGGAATGGACCAGAACTCCAGCAAACTACAGTGAAAATCCTCTGGAAGGAAACTCAAAAGGTTTGACCCGAGTCATCAGGTTACAGGAAATGCCAACAAATACTGAGGAAACAAAAATATTTGCTTTTGAAGCCATAAATAAATGAATGTGAACAATTTTTTCTCTCATTGTTGTGGAATTTGAATAGAAATAACTTGTGATTTAACTGACTGTAAACAAGTTTGGTCTGATTTAACTTCACACTGTTGTCATTTTGTGTGTGTTTGGGTTTACAGCCTACTGATACTATTAAAATGTTCACTGTAACTTTTCACATACAGTAATGGAAATCAGAACTGATTCTTAAATAAAAACACTTTTTATGGCTGTATTTACTGTCCTGCTGGCCTGTGAGCACATCAGATATAGAAATAACAATAGTTACACAGACGGGTTATTTTCAGCAGCTGTCCTTGACAAGAAATAGTTGTCCTTTTGAAACGGGAGGGCGACGGAGAGTTTATGGTAATAAATGTCAGAGACTCGCACCATGCAGAATCAGATGGCAAAGAGCAGCAGCTGCACAGGCCCTCTGAGCTTCAGAGAGGATACGTGAGCGTGAAGAACTGCTTTTTGCTACTTAAAGTATTCCAAATAATTAAAGCTAATCCCATTGATTATGCATGTATTACATCCAGGCCAGACTAATTTATTATCAGAATGTCCAAGAAGCTTTTTGCAGAGCTTCCAGCTAATCTAAAATGCCAGTCAAGAGCTCTGATGGAGAGCAGTAAGAGAAATCATATGTCTTCACTTTTTACATCTTAAAAGGGTTAAAACTAGACTTTAAAAACAACAACTACCAAACTTACTAGAAGACCTGCTAAAGATACATACAATGTGTCAAAAATAATTACTCTTACTTACTAAAACAAATTCTGATCAGAAAAATTAGTTTAAAATGAAAAATGCTTCCTGGTATTAATTTTATATTAATGACCATCAGTGCAGTAATTTTGGTGTTTGGATTTTTTTCAACAAAACACAAAACACTGATCAACACAAGGAAGCTCATATTCTGGAACGGACGGAAAGTCCCTCTTGAAAATGAGGTTTAGATTTCAATGAGTCTTTTACCTGGTAAAATAAAGGAAATCATTTTAAAAAGTAATAATTTCCTTTTTGTTCACAAAAAATGAAAAATCTAAACTTTGTGGCATGGATTTGCATTATTAGTTGGTTCATGTTTACATTGTGTCATTTTATAGCACAATCAAGTAGCTATACTTGACTATTTTGTTAAAATGCTACTCATCAAATATGACTTAAAGAAATTTTACTTTGTAATTTAACTCCTTGATATTGGGCCTCCGTCTCTTTAAAAACTCCTTCTCCTTCTGAAGCTCCGCCTCCAGGAAGTCATCCCAACATGGCTCCTCTATTAACCCTTTAGTGTTTCTATCGGCATAGCTCTGAGAAGAAGCTCCTATAATGAGCTCAGCAGTTCCACCAGGTGTTTGCTAATTGCTGCTAGTCTGAAGGAGCTAAAAGCGGGGAGGAGCTTCACCCCAAAGGCGTGGCTATTTCCACCCAGGCGTTCTGCACAAGTACATGGTTGCCATGGAGATTAAAGGATGCATGAAAGAATCAAAGCAACACTCCAGGTTTGTTTTTGATGAGGGAATAACATTATAGCATGACAGGAAAAAAAAGTTAATTTTTCATAATATTGCTGTTTTAGGCCACCGTGAGTTAATTTTCTGCAGCACAGGGTTTCCAACTTCATTCTCCAAGGGCTTCTGCATGTTTTAGTTCTCACCCTGGGTCAGCACACCTGGATCAGGTGACAACGAGTGTTGACAAACTGAGCACTGACCCCGTTTTATTTGTTTAATTTGAAGGTGAATGCTGCCACCTAGCGGCCAGTGGCTGTTATGGCTGCTCTGATTGCAATCCCCTGGGGTACTGGTGCAGGAGTTTTTACTGGTTAAAGTGGGAACAAATCTAGACTTAATGTTTTCAGGAAACTGGTGTTGATTCTGAAAGCTTTGTCTTTCATGAGAGTTTTTATTATTGTTGATTTTATCAGTTCCTGCAGATCTTTAGATGCTGACATAAAATGATCAAAAACATCAGCAGGTGTTGGTCTCTATCACACACACACACACACACACACACACACACACACACACACACACACACACACACACACACACACACACACACACACACTCAGGTTGTGAATGTTTCAGATGTTGCAGAACAGAATCAGTCATGCTGTCTGACTCACGTTTCCTCCGTTTTGTTCTCTGTTCCAGGGAAACTATCATGTCGTATTAAAAATGAAACAAGACCACAAGCAGACAGAGAACCAAGTGTGCAAGAAAACATGAGTACTTTAAATAATTCAGGGTAGCTAATATAAAAATGAGCTTGTTGCTGAATGAGACTCCATTGCTTTCAGTAGAAAACAGACATGAACAATGAAGGACCAGTGATTAAATCAGCAGGTTGCACAAAACATTTTACAATTTTCACCAATTATTCATGCAGTCTTTAGAGACACAAGGTAAAGGCTTCAGATTTATTTCTAATTCTGTATATTGTTACTTTCTTTGCTGAACAGAGCAGTTGTTGGATCCAGAAGAAGCTCTTTTTTAACCAGGAAGTAGAACCTCAACAGCAACTGAGAGCAACCAGCTTTGCTGCTGATTCTATGACCCTCAAGTCAGGACAGATTTACATCTGATTGGACCGCTGATAGCACGTCTGACCTACAATCTGCTGCATTCTCTCTGCCATCTCCATGGGCAAAGGTTTCCATGGGAACAAGCCCTGGGCTCCTTTAATCTCTTGTTTTGCAGCCCTCACTCATCTGGAGGCAGGCTGGATTCCTTTTTGTCAAGCTCATATTCTTCTGCTCTATTTCCTCCCAGAGTTCTCTCTCTCTCTCTCTCTCTTTGCCTCTCTCTCTCTTTTTCCTTCTCTCTCTTCAATGTCAGCACTACTCCTGCATCGTCCCTCTGACTCATGCTCTTCAGCTCATTCCAGTTTCCAGTTATGAAACGGCTCATGCAGATCAGCTGTAGAGTCTCTGCAGTTTTAGCCGCCAAGAAGCTGAGAATCAGAGCAGAGTCCTGGTGGACAATTAAGATTAAAACTAAAAACATAGACGCAACAGATTCTCTAAATAATATCATTTCATAAGTCTGATACACGAGTTCTTTGGTAAAATTATCTTTCATTTAATTGGCTACCTAACAGACCCACTGAACCATATGAATGCTAATGTATATAGCATAGTGTATTTATTCATCTGTGTATTTATATACTTTTACATTCTTTATGAATGTTGATTTTGTACTTAATTTATATTCCTAGTTTAGCTGGGAGAAGTTAAGCAAAGTCCAAACATTTTAAAAACATGATCATAAATGGATATTAAATTAAAATTATCATCACTGTTGCTGTGACTGTTTCTATTAATCCTCAGTATTTTGCTGTTAATGCGTGAGATTTGATATTTAAAAGTTTAGCTGGTATATATTCTACTTCATAAATCACTGAAAGCTTAAAGATCTGCTGTGGATCAACATTCCAGACCTCTCAGGTTCTGGTTCTGGTTCTGGATTCAGAGCAGAACAAACTTCCAGAAAACTGCAAAACAGCTGAAACACTGAGTTCCATTAAATCAAGGCTAAAACCAACCTGTTTAAAGTTTCCTTTTATTTATAATAAATGGAACATTGATCAATATATCTGATATTGATCATTTTAATGATGAAAATTAACGAAATGTAATAATTGTTTTTGGTTTTCACGACTGTTGATTATCTGATGTTTCTTATGCTTTCAAAGTAAAACACTTTGCTCTGAAATGTAATATAATAAACTATAATAATGTGCTTAGTTTAAGGGGGGGCATTTTAGTTCAACTTATACTTTATAATATGTAAATTTTATCTATCTATCTATCTATCTATCTATCTATCTATCTATCTATCTATCTATCTATCTATCTATCTATCTATCTATCTATCTATCTATCTATCTATCTATCCATCCATCCATCCATCCATCCATCCATCCATCCATCCATCTATCTATCCATCCATCCATCCATTGTTCATATATTTGCCCCCCGTCCCTCCAGTTGGTTGCTCCCAGTCTGATCGGCCGCAGCCGCGGCGGCAGCAGCGATCCCAGCCATGATCCCTTCTGTCGCTGATGATGACGAGGATGAAGCTCCGTGTTTCTGAATGAATCCACAGCCAGGGCTCCGCTGCTGCACGGCTGCTGGACGGATGCATCGCTTCCTGCCTTCCTTCCTTCCCTTCTTCTTCTTCTTCTTCTTCCTGTTGTTGATCGCACACTCAGATGCGCGGGATGCCCGTGATTATGGACGTGGTGTGTTTTCTGTGGATGCTGCCGTCGGTGTGGGCTGTGGAAGGTAAGTCTGTCTGCCTGCACAGATCTATGCTCATCTTTCTGCTGCTGACATGAAGAGGAGCCTGCAGGGGGGAAACATTCAATGCATTCATTATTCGTAGCAGTATTGTTATTATTGCTCTTACTGTTGTTAATATTATCGTTATTTATGCTCAACATGTGAGCCAGCAGCCTGATTCTGTAGGATTTGGAAGATTCGGGGCCTCCCTGCAGTATTCCTGTCAGCTTGTGAAAACTGGACCCCGCAGCTCAGAAAGTAACTCTGTAGCATCCTGGAGTTTGGTCCAAATCAGAACAAGCACGAATATTTATTCAGGACTGTGCATAAGGTAAAACAAAATGATAATGAAATGAATGAAAGAATTTCCTACACAGTGAAATGAATCAGTATCTGTGGAGAGTGAGATCATTTAATTCTTATGAAACAGCTGCTGGAAGCTGTTTATAATTAAATGATTAGAAATAAAACTTATGTTTCAAATAAAAGCTTAAATTATTGTTTATTTTAGGATAAACTATTCAGTTTGTTCTCTTGAATCCGACATGAATATTTCTGAGTTCACCATCGTCTGGTTGCTTTTGGTAGATTGTTTCAGGGATGAACTGTCATAAATACATTTTAGCACCAATTCTTTCTGTTTTTATAAGTGACAGGACTGAAGTTAGCGTTGAAAATATGCTTCTGTCTGCACCACAGGGCGTCAGAGAACTGCTTTTGTTTGGAGCTGGAAGTTAATTGGTTGTTGATTTGTGACAGATTCTTAAAAACACACATAATTATCTAATGTTTAAATCTGTGACGTTAGTTTTACATTTAATCGGTTTAAATTGAGAAGAAATTCAGCAGTAATGTGAAGTCCGGTTAGCACCACTCATCGTCTCTTATACCAACCAGATTTCATTTCATCCATCTGGTAGAGACTATTTACTTTTTAAAAAGCTAATTTCATGCATTTTTAATTTAAAAAGGTAGTTAATAAACTATCAGATGTTTTATTGATGAGCAATAAATCAGTTGATAGCAAGACAAATTAAAATGAGCTCCATAATTTCCATTTCTCTTTTTTCTCTTTATACCAAAAACTGGATGATGAAAGTCTTCAGTCTGATGCTTCTCATCTCTTTTTCTGGAGGATAATTTTGCTTAAAAGGCTCCACAATTCTTTTTATTTGTTATTTTGCTTCTTTATTTTGGATGTTATTGTTTATTGATCTTTGAGAATGTTTTCTTGCATTATTACTGTTATATTAGTTGAAAATGGTCTCAAAACAATACTATTGTTCATTACAATAACTAATGGGACAATGTAACTTATGGGCCTCACTGATAGGGGGCAGCACTGAGCCACAAAGACACAAGTGGCAATAAATAATAACTTTATTATTGTGACAGACTTATTCAAATCTCCATCAGATATTTGATAACAGGACCACATTATAGTCCATGACAAGTGGCCAAACACTCTCTCCCACTGAAGGGCAGTTTAGAGTAACCAATTATCTGAACATGAAGGTTTTTGGACCGCAGGAAGAAGCCGGAGTACCAGGAGAGAATCCATGAATACGCAGAGAGAAAGTGTCGAGGGCAGGCAGCGAGGCAGCAGAACACACTGATAAAAATATCTGAGCACATTATTCGCGGCTCGTCCTGAGAGCTTTCACACTCATGTTTAGTTCTTTCCCCGTCTGGGTGAAGCAGTGCAGTACTGCATCTTACCTCTGGGGGTGCTGTGTCACATAGAGCGAATGAAGCAGGCCGTTTTTCACATGATTATCGCTGTTATTTACACACGTTCTACATTTGTTAACGTTTTACAGTCTGATGGATTTAATTAATATTCTGATGTGAAGTGAAAATGCGCCGACTGAGGCAGAAAGTACCGTGCCTCACTGATAGGGGGCAGCGCTGAGCCCCAGAGACACAACAGGCAACAGGTGCTCTTCTTCCACACACTGAAAAACTGAAAACAATTGGAAAAAGAGAAAATAGAGTAAGACTTTATTAAAATGTGTGCATAAGACCCTGTCAAAAACTGTTGTCATGAATGAAATAATGGCACTCTGAATGCAAAACTGCATTAAAACTTGCATAAAAAGTCCATTAAATGTGTTCATGACATGTTATGATATGTTGTGTCATGTAAGCCTTAAGTGAAGAGTTACTGAGTCGCTGCTGCTGCACCAACATGGAGGCCTTCGCTTTCACAGCATCTTCAGTCTGTCTCTGGTTTGTGCTAATGTTTCTTCTTCTCCTTGTGAATCCTGGTTCAGGTCGCAATCTCAGTCACTTCTGAGTTTTTCTGCAGCCTGGTGCCAACCAGCATTTCTTTTCATTTATCCATCACCTGAATGTGAGTCAGTCTGAATCTTCTGGATCTTCTTCACCACAGCTGATGATGTGCCTGATCCGCGCTGCTGTTCCTGCACACTGACAGCGTTTTCATTACAAATATGCTCAAATCTTTGTCAATATTCCGCTAATGTCAGAAGAACAACTTCACAATTGAAAATCACATGTGAATACATTAATTCATGTGATAAGTTATAATTTAAACAACATGCCGCTGTCACTGTACGATCCGTAGCTTTGGCTCATTTGAGCTGACGAAATACTTCTGGATTATTCTTAAAATGTACATCAACAAAGTGTAACATATTTATTCATATTAATTAAAATACTATTTTAATTGATGCTTTAATTCTCTTAATGAATAGTTGTCATAATGTAGCTAAAAGATTTTATGAAGAAAATTGTGTTGGACTCTCAAGACTGTTAGCTAGTGGTTACCGTCAGTGCGCCCCCTGGTGGACACGATAAAAAAGACCCTTATTTTATAATAATCATAAATTTTAGGAGATTAGCTAAATGTGTTATCGGATTACCGATCAGAAACACTAATTTATTACTATATCTTCCCTCATGTTTGATTTTTGTACATTCATTCACGTGATTTATTTTTTCTAGAATCAGTCTTATAAAAATCGACTGATAAAAAGAAATATATAATCTTTATTTCTTGTTATCCTCTTTAAATCATATACTATTTTTACGATTATAATGACATGCAAAAGAAAAAGGGAACAAAAGTGATAATTAGCCGATGGTACGGATTTTCCATCAGCCTCCTGCTACTTCCTGTCGTTTTCTTCTTCGTGGTTTTGCTGTTGAACACCTGTTCTAGTCACGTGACTCGTGTGACGTAAAAACAGTGTTCAGGTTGGAAAAAATAAAAATAACTTTGACTCGGCCACAAAATTACCTCAACCGTCAAAACGAAATTGGTATGTTTCCATGAAGCATATTTATTTTAGAAATGTTAAATTGTGTAATTATTTGCTCGGTGGAAGCGCAGCTGCTGAGTTTGAGTCGCTGGTTGTCGTGTCTGCTGTGCCTGCGTGTACCTTACCGTGCGTTTCTCTGCTGCAGCCCTCAGGGATCCTGTTCTTGTGCCCCAGATTGATGAGATTTATTGTAACATTTCTGTTCGTTGTGTGCCAGTAGAAGTGTAATCAACATAATGTGTTTCTGGGGACACTTTCAGTCAACTCTGACTTCAAACATGCAGAATCACGACACAACAGAGAGGGTGTTCTCATCCTGGAGGCTTTATTATTTCTGTGTGCTGATAAATAATCCATGTGGAGAGAAAAAGGAGTGAAACACAAACTCATTTCAGCATCATTATATTGGTCTTATCGTGTTTTTGCAACATGAGAGGAAAAAAAACATAAAGAAAAGCCAGTAACCCAAGATTCATAGAAAAACATAAATGTCTCGATATTACGTTAAAATCTTCTCTGAGTGTTTTGGTTTGGATAAAGATGTCCTGATAGGAATGACCTCAAAGCTCAAACACTCTGAGACATTGAGTCTCATTGTCCACTGATGCATCAGTTTTACTGTAGCTTATATTCACTCAAGCATATTTTCTTTCCCAACGGGATCAGTCATTTTAGTCCACGTTATTTCTGCTTACTCAATCTCTAGCGGACAGTCACACACCCGAACCCACTGGTTTCCCAACAGCTCAGCAAAATGTCCAGAAAATTAGTGATTCATGCAACATTAGCCTGAAATTATTTTTTATTTTATTCCAGAGTGTTTACTATGACTGAGTAAGCTGATTCAGGCTTGATTGCATTAAAAATTGTCACATAATTATTCACATTTCTTTTTCTACATATAAACGTCCTGAGCAGGAACCTTTTTAATAGCATTTCTGACACGCCTGTTAATGTGACACACAAGCTGCATCCGCTAACAGCAGCAAGGGACAAAGTCGCTTCTCTCGGCCTACTAGGGGTTAAATTCTGCTTCTAAACGATCTGATTGGACGCTGGAAGAAACTATTGTTGAATCAAGTTGCGCTAAAAGGAGTTAGCCTATCAGCAAATCTGTTCAAGTCTAAAATAGCCTCTTAGTGCTAAACATGTAGCAGCTAACGCTACTGTTAGCATCCACATTTCTAAAGGAAGAATGATCAGAGATGATCTTTGCTCCAACCTGATGGTTGAGAAACCGGAAGAACAGATTAAAAACTTTAAATATCTGTATTATTCTTCAGCTCAGATGTCTGTTTGTTCGTTTAGCTGCAAACAGCAGATGTTGCCTTTGTGTCAGTTTTACCAGAAACACAACGGAAATGTTCTGGCTCTGAATTGTTTATGCAAAAAAAGAAAAGAAAAATATGTTTAGTTTTGTTAAAATTTTTAGCTTATTAAAATCAATTGAATTATATAATTAGAATTAACAGACATTTCCTAATATAAATGCTTATTGTGAAGTACTGGGATCTGCTATTATCTGCAGGATATAAAATAAGATTTATGACCTTTATTGGTTTGAAGTTACTTTAGGGAAATTTATGATTTGATTTATTAATTTTTTGTGGAAAGCTGTCAACATATTTGTCAGTTATTATTAATGTCATGATCCTGGATTGTTTGGGTTTTTCTGTGTTTGTATTTTGATCATTTCCTTATTTTTTGTTTAGTTTCTTTGTTTATTCGTTTTGTTAATATTTCTAAATCATATTTGTGCCTCTGATTGCCTGCATCTTGGGTTCAACTACTCAGCAAAATGACATATTGAGGATTTCACCTCAAAGCAATAAAAATATGTGCGTGATCTCTTCTGCACTGCTCCTCATGGAGGCCATGCGGAGACGAAACTATCAATCTTGAATTTGATTGCTAAGGAGATAAAAGCTGGAAGCTAGCTAACAGCCCCCGCTGTGACGTGAAGCAGGGAGTTTTATGATGCGTCTCTGTTGGTTTGATCTATCATGACATATTATGTGATGCAGCCTAGTAGGATTATGTGTGCTGGGCTTAGTTGGCCCAGTCTCTCCTCCTCTTTGGCCTACTTTTACTGAATCACGCAGGGGGACGGAAGCACAAGAGCGCCCTCTACACCCATGCAGCAGAACTACAGGAACAGATGGAGGCAGTTGGAGGAATCAAAGCTAATTAACTACAGTCTGCAGGAAAAAAGAAAAGATGAAATTCTAATATTAAACCAAACATATTTTACAAACCAAACTGGGTTTTGGTTTGAACAGAAGATAATTTGTCAGGTTTATATGAAACAATTTATATAAAAGTTTAGCAGGAATTCCTGCTATTTCGGGTGATTTCCAGATGTTTTTTTCTGTCTGTACTGCTGGGAATGAGAACCAGCTCTAATAAATATGCAGCAGAAAGGAGAACGTCAGACACTAATGCATCTCGTCTCTCCATCTTCCACTAGAAGCTCCAGCTGTGCCGAGCCCACATGCATTTTAAATGTGGAACTGCGGCAGCGTCGTTCATTATTAACACACATTCACTGGTGTATTTAATTCTCCTTCCCTCTGATTATGACGGATTTGTTTCTGCATGTTATGTGCGGCTTGGAGAAAGTTTCAAAACATGCAGACAGCGAGAATATTTATCCAAAACTTCAGATCCCGAGTATTTATACATTTTTCATCAGGAGTGCATCCCAATTTCATTCATCCACGAGCAGTTAGAGCGAATCTCGTCCAATTAGTGTCAAGTCAGCTGAATTTAGTTTTATTAGTGCCTGGGGTGTCCAAACTTTTTGCAGTGGACAAAACGCTCTTTAACTAACTAAACCCTCTGAATTGTAGTGAGTGGAGAACTAGAAAGTAACATGAAAAGTAAAAGAAAAACTTCAAGTACAGTATTTGTACTTTGATGCAGAATTTAGTCAAAGTACTTTCCAACACAGAAATAAAAGCTAAATTATAAAAGCTTAGTTTTTCTGAACGAATCCAGCTCCAGTGGAGTGACTGGAGAAACTTTCCATCCACAAATTCAAAGTAATTTAGTAAAAGTGATTTTTTAAAGCTAAAATTAAACAAACCATACAAACATTTTGTAAAATGGATCAATAAAAAAATTAAAATTGTACAGAAATCCTCAAATGACAGTTTTAGCTTCACATGGTTCAAATTCTGTAAAAAAAATCTCCTTTTAAAAACCATTTCCTGTCCAATTATTAATTAATAGAAAAATAATAATCAGCCTCTTGCTGCAGTTGCATTCCTTGCTAAAAATGATCAAATGCTATTGCAGTTTTTCTTACTTAAGCAATAAATTGAATTATTTGTTTATTTTTAAAGTCTTATCGCATTAAAAAAGTTTACGCAGTTTAAAGGAAATTTTGCAGAATGTCCCATTTTTTCATTCGATTAATTGATTGATCAATAGAACAATTAAGTTTTGGTCAATATTTGCCATCTTGTTGTTTGTATCGAACCTCCAGAATAAATCCTGGGTTCACAAACTCACATCTTCAATACGGACAGTTTAGAAACTCGACGTAACAGCTAGTGAAGTCATAAAAGCGTGTGATGATTTGTGTCTGCACACCAGGCTGTGCTGCAGCCAGCGGTGCTGCAGCCAGAAAGCTGCAGATCCTCCTGGGGCTGAGCGCTGCACCCACAGTGTCTCTGAAGGGACTTTTTCTTTCAAAAATATAAGATATGTGAATTAAAGCAACATTAAAAAGTGTTGCTACATGTGATTTCAATGCAATATCATCAAACGAAACATTGATAATGACACCACAATGGAAGCTACTAACATTAAAAACACACTAAGCATGAAGCAGTTTGTGGGAATTTGAGTTTTGAACTGTGAGGTGAATAGATTAATTTGAAATGTCCTGCAGGTCAGCGCTGGTGGCCTCTTTGTTCCTGCCTAACTGTGGCTCTAACACCTGGCTCTCCACTCGCTCCCTGCTCCTCATTAATCGCTGCTGACGCTAACAGGAAGCGATCACCCGGAAAAATGGGCCGTTTGGTTGCAGCAGTGCTGCTCACACTTTAGCATCGACCAGCCAGACCCTGGCAGTCGTTTCCCAAAGTCCTGACTAATTATTTCAGCTTGAGCTTGTTTCGTTTTGCCAAAAATGGAAACAAAACAAAGTTTATTGACAATTGAAGACAACAGAATAAACAACACATTTTAACCTTTAACAGGAAATAGTCATGAGAAATGCTGTGTGCAGCAGAAACCCAGCAGTTAGCGAGCATCAAACTTTAGCATCGTGTTTTCAACCTCAAAGCTGCAGCAGAGACAAAAAATCACAGTCCAGGTTTTTATCGCCTGAATTAAACGTCGTCCTCTCTGGTTTGGTCAGAGGACTTTGGCCGGTGTCCAGCTGCTGATAGCATTTAGCAAAACAAGCTACTAGCTGAAGTCCAATAACCAATAAATCAATTCATTGCATGATGAATTCAAATGAGCTCAATAATTTCCATTTTTCCCTTTGCTCTCTATTTTTCTACCAAAACCTGGATGGTAAAAGTCTTTGGTCTCAACTGTCCCTTTTTTTGAAGGACAGTTTTGTTTAGAAACTCCATAATTAATTTTCTTTGTTCTTTCTGTTGTTTTGTTTGTTTATTTTGGATATTTAAAATGTCTTCTAGTTCCTGTGTTAATATTCATTAGAATTTAAAGTTTATTGATCTTTAAGAATGTGTTCTTTCATTATTATGCCATTATTATTTTCATTACTTGAAAATGGTGTCAAACAACAATATTATCATTTATTGCGATAACTAATTTATTGTCCAGCAGGATTTATTATTGTCAGAGGTTTGAAACTATGGCACTGATACTCAATTTCTCTCTCTGTCCCAAACATTTGGCCTTACTTGTTTATTTTACCGTTTTTTTGTGTTGTTCTGTTTCTGCTACAGCGCCACCAACTGGCCTGGCAGACCTCCTGCAGTGTTTTCAGTGGCTCCTGTTTTTTACTAATCTTTTACAAAAATTTACAAAGTTCGTCTGCGTACAGGCAGGACCACATTTAGAACAGAAATATATACATATGTGTGTGTGTATATGTATATATAGATTTATTTTTTTAAAATCGTGTTCTACACAAACTTTGAAACGTATTTTCTGAATGAATTGAATAGTTTTGTTACACTGCAGATGTTCATAGTGGATTTTATTACGACTGTAGGCAACTTCACATGAAATCATTACTACATTTTTAATTCCAACTTGGAAAAACTACACAATAATAACAGACATCAGATGTTGGGAAATGCTTATTAATTATGCGATCAATATTAAAGGTTGTTTTGTTTATATTTTTAGTTTTTTTCCATCCAATGAAACAGTTGAAAGAACAGAAAAAGTTGAACTCTGTCTCAATCGTTTCCTCCTTTTGTCTTTTCTGCAGAAGTTCTGATGGATTCAACGACAGCAACAGCAGAACTGGGCTGGACCATCAACCCGTCACAAGGGGTGAGAGAAACAGTGAAACAAAGCGAAGCTAGATGAAAGTTAACATCTGTCGTTCTGTGTTTGTGTTTCTGTGTCAGTGGGAAGAAGTGAGTGGCTATGATGAACACATGAATACCATTCGAACGTACCAGGTCTGCAATGTTTTTGACAACAGCCAGAACAACTGGATCCGGACCCGGTTCATCCAGCGCCGCGGCGCTCAGCGCATCCACGTCCAGATGAAGTTCTCAGTGCGGGACTGCAGCTCCATTCCCAACGTTCCCGGCTCCTGCAAGGAGACCTTCAACCTTTACTACTACGAGTCGGACTCCGACGTGGCCAGCAAATCTTTCCCGCCCTGGATGGAGAACCCCTGGGTGAAGGTGGACACGATAGCAGCCGATGAAAGTTTCTCCCAGGTGGAGCTGGGAGGACGCATAATGAAGATCAACAGCGAAGTTCGAAGTTTCGGACCGGTTTCTCGTAAGGGATTCTACTTGGCTTTCCAGGATTACGGCGCCTGCATGTCCATCATCGCCGTCAAGGTGTACTACAGGAAATGTCCGCGGGTGATCCAGAACGGGGCGGTGTTCCCTGAGACTCTGTCCGGAGCGGAGAGCACCTCTCTGGTGGCTGCCAGGGGAGTGTGCGTCCCCAACGGGGAGGAGGTGGACGTTCCCATCAAGCTGTACTGCAACGGGGACGGGGAGTGGATGGTTCCCATCGGCCGCTGCATGTGTAAGGCCGGCCACGAGGCGCTGGAGAACGGCACACTTTGCCAAGGTGAGGAAGACGTTGCTATCTGCATTCAGGTGTGAATGCAGATAGTGCATGAATGCAGACATTTCCTTAAAGGGGCAGTATCGTGTTTTCCTGGCACATAGGGCCATTTTATGGCATCATCAATTAACTATGTTACCTTCAGTTGTTATAAAAAACCTATAAATATCAAATTATGACTTAAGTTTGACTTCTTAACTGAACTCCTTGAAATTGGGCCTGTGTCTCTTTAAAAACTCCTGCTGTTTCCTCAGTTAACCCTTTAACATCGTTTTTACCAGCGTTGCTGAGAAGTAGCTCCTATGATGAGCTCAGCAGTTCCACCAGGTGTTTGCTAATTGCTGCTGGCTAGTCTGAAGGAGCTGCGACTTGGAGGAGGGGCTGTGTCCACCCAGGCGTTTTGCACAGCTTAATGGTTGCCATGGAGATTAAGGGACTAATCAAACTTCCATGAAAGAATCAAAACAACACTCTAGTTTTGTTTTTGATGAAGAAAAAACATTTTAACATATAAGTTGATTTTACATGATACCGCCCCTTTAAGATTATGCTGCAAATCTTTTGTAACTTTTATTTATTCTGTCTGCTGAATTGGGACACTGTGCATTATAAAACATTTTGAACAGTAATGTGACTCCACCAATTACAGCTGTAACTGTTTGTCGCCATGGCAATGGTACCGCCTGAACGACCCAAAATTAATAAGATTTAAATCAGGAACGTATTATGTAAGGATTATTTTCTATAGAAATTTGTTGAATTAGTAAATTCAACGGTTTCAATATGTCAGACTGATGGCGGTTCTTGTTTTTATAAAAATTGATTCCTTGGCAAAAATTAACAATGTGATATTTATGTGGCAACAGGGACTTTCCCATTGTGCATAAATGTACTAACATTTACATTTTCTACAGTTTGTCAGTGTAGGATTAGACTGCTGCTGTAAAAGCTGAATTTGTTTTCAGGTCTGCCGGTAAGTGTAAAGTTTACAGGATTTACAGTGTGATTTGAAACAGAGATTTTCCTGCTCCTTTCGCCCTGATTGCATCCCATGTTCTAACATGTTGAGATATGAAAAGTGACAGCATCTGTCGGGGTCTCTGTAGCTGTCATGTTAATGATCTGACCTTTCTCAGACGCAGACATGAGCAGGCCTTCTGCTTTCCGGAGAAAATGTGAGCAAGAAAGAAACGTAGAAATATTGTTTTCAGAACATGTCAAGTGCTGATGTGTGTCAGGACTGTTTAGGTAACAACAAGCAGAAACGATGCAAAGTGGCGCCATGTGACCATGTTCAGCTTGTCTGCTGCTCGTTTTCCTGCCTGAGCCTGGAGTTGTCTGTTCTTTCTCCAGCTTGTGTGTCGGGTTTCTTCAAAGCTGCACAGGGAGATGAGAAATGCCTGCAGTGTCCCATAAACAGCCGAACCATCAGCGACGGAGCAACCAACTGCATCTGTCGTAACGGCTACTACCGCGCTGACGCCGATCCTCCCCGGATGCCGTGCACCAGTACGTAAAAACACACCGGAAATCACCGCAGCCGGTCTGCAGCGGCGCAGCACGATCACAAACACATCCGACTGATGATGATGATGATGATGATGATGATGATGATGATAATGATGATGAGTGAATAATCAGGGATAGATTGTTACATTTACCCTGTTACGTTTACTTCAGTAAGATTTTTGAAAACAAGTATTTTTACTACTTTTACTTCATAATCACATTATGAAGTATCTTTACTTTACCTTGAGTAAAATGTGTGGATTCACTGAATAAAAAAACAACCAAAAACAGACGCACACCTGCAGTTTTTATCAAAGTTTATTAAGTTTGTATTGATAAAAAAATGTGTTTGTTATTTCTATGAATTATTGTCACTTTGGTCCTTAAAATAACAACATTTCCACTTAACTTTATGATGCTATTTTAAAATATTAAATGATTTATAATTTGATCAGTTACTCAGTACTTGACTTTTTACCAAATACTTTTTCACGCTTGAATAATTTCTTGGACTCTTTACTTGAAGCAGTGCTACTCTTTCTTCAGTATAATTTTGGGTACTCTACTCTGTACGGACAACACATTAATAATCTGACAACATGAATAAGTAGAATGATGTTTGATTCAGCATTTATTTTTAATTAGTGTGAGCAATGTTTGGAGGCCCCCCTTCTCCAAAACAGCTGAATCGAATGAAGCTTAAAGCTGCAGTTTGTAATATTTATTTGAAAATCCCATGTTTTTCTACACATTTGCTAAAACTCTCACCCTGTCATGACACTGTAATATGAGGCAGATAATCTGTGAAAAGATTAATCTTCTCCACCTCTTTCCTGAGTTTCTATTGTCATCTAAAGAAACGAACCAAAAACAACCAATCAGAGTCAGGAGGAGGGGCTTAGCGCTGTCAATCAATGCTAAATAACTCACTATTTTATCAGTGGCCAATTATAAACTATAATATTGTTTTGAGAATGTTTTCAAGTAATACATTGATGATGCTGTAATAATGCAGGCTCTCAAAGTCCAATAAACAAAATTTTGTACATTTTAACACTGGAGCTGGAAGATATTTTAAATATCTAAAAATAAAACACTACAACCAAAAACAATGAATAAAAAATTAAATCCACTTACAGTTCAATTCAGCTTATTTATGTAGCGACAATTTACTATAAATGTCTCAAGGCACTTTACAGAAAAAAAACAATTAAATTAAATGGATTATGATGTAAACAAAAATGCCTTTCTAAAAATATTAATAATCAGAATGGAAATGATCAAGCTCATTTTAATCATCAGAACTGTTTAGTTATAAGTAGACTGAGCTTACAGTTTGGAGAAGTCTTGTAGATCGTTGTGTGGATGTTCGGCTGGTTTGTCGTGTGACGCTCTTCTTCCCGCCCAGCTGTTCCTTCAGCGCCACAGCGGGTCATCTCCATGGTGAACGAAACGTCTGTGAGGCTGGAGTGGAGCCCGCCGCTGGAGAGCGGAGGCCGGGAGGACGTGGTCTACAACATCATCTGTAAGAGCTGCGACAGCCGGCGGGGCAGCTGCACCCGCTGCGGAGACAACGTCCAGTTTGTCCCGCGGCAGCTCGGCCTGACGGACACCGGCGTCCGCATCAGCGACCTGCTGGCTCACACCCAGTACACCTTTGAGATCCAAGCTGTGAACGGAGTGTCTGACCAGAGTCCGTATTCGCCACAGTACACGTCCGCCAACATCACCACCAACCAGGCCGGTTAGTGAACATCTTTCAAACCTGTTTCAAGATCCAACGGGACAGAAGAACAAAAGACATTTCCTGTCGACACACTTCCGCTAATCCTTAAATAGCAGAGCTAATTTTTTTCCTGTAGCTAACTTCAAAAAGAAGTTGGCTAAAGTTTCCAAAGTTAGCTTTGGAAATAAGTTAGCGAAAGGTAGAAAGAAGAAAGAAGATTTTTCATTTAGCGCTTTAGCTAACTTTGAAAATAAGCTAGCTAAACATGGACGTTGGTCTCCTTGGTGGAGAACACACTGAGGGTTTTGAGACCAAGCGTTCGTCTCTGGTGCTCTTTCTGTGTCTCATTTTTTCTCTAACTTATCATTTTTCTGGTTTCTTCTCAGCACCATCTGCAGTGTCCATCATCCACCAAGTTAGCAGAACTCCCAACAGCATCACCCTGTCCTGGTCTCAGCCCGATCAGCCTAACGGTGTTATCCTGGACTATGAACTCCAGTATTATGAGAAGGTACATCCCTGCTGATTGGGTCCGTCTTTCCCTGGAACATTTGTAGATGGGTTTTAGGTTCTGGACAGAGAACAGTCACAGGTTGAATTGTTTTGTTTTCTGTTTCAGAACTTGGCCGAAGGGAACTCCTCTCTGATAAGGAGTCAGACCAACACAGCAGTCATACGGGCCTTAAAGCCTGGAACCATCTACGTCTTCCAGGTCCGAGCTCGAACTGTCGCTGGATTTGGAAGCTTCAGCGGCAAAATGTACTTCCAAACCATTACTATGGGTAAGACCTCTTGTATCTGCCTGAAGGATGTAAATAACCTTTAAATTTCTGTCAAGAAGCGGATATCTGTGTGTGTGTGTGTGTGTGTGTGTGTGTGTGTGTGTGTGTGTGTGTGTGTGTTGTATGAACCCACTAGTGAAGAGGAAGGTTGAATTATGCCAAATCCCACCCAGTCTTTTATTTCTCTCTGGCCTCCAGTGGAGTCTGTAGAAGGTGGTTCTAAAGTCAGTTGAAGTTGTTTAGAGAAATTCTGGAATAAAAACGTCTCATTAGAGACTGAATCCATTAAGACAATCCACTAACCACTGGCTCAGAGAGTAATGTCGCTCCTGGACAGATCAAAAATCTGTTTCTACTTTCTTTTGGGGAGTCGAAGCTCTTTCATTGCTCAGCGTCTCTATTGGATATGAAATGTTATGCAGATTCTGTCTGCTGTCCGCTCATCCTTAAATTCACATGTCCAAAATGATCAGGCTGTAAAAAGTCTGAAATTCAATAGAAAATCTGTAAATTGACCTTAAATACGATAATCACAGGTCCTAAATGTTGTGGCAGGATTATTTAATCTCATATATTCTATGTAGTTTATTTTCTTCCTGGGATTTTTCTTTCAAGAAAACGTTTGAGTCGCAGACATCAGTTTATGTTCTGTTGAGGCTAGCTAGCAAGTTAGCTTTTTGCATCTCTCATTGATAAGTGTAAATTATGGCCAGTAAGCTAGACAACGTTCAACTTTTCTATACAATGCTCTGTGCATTCTGTGTAAAAAAGCTGGCTACTACTACATAAAATATACAATTTTCTTTTGTACATTTCTCTCATGACACAGGTCTTAAATTTAAGTCATAATGGCTTTAAAAAGGTCTTAAGAAGTCTTAAGTTTGAGTTGGTGAAACCTGCAGAAACCCTGTAATAGATGCAGATTGTGGATTTAATTGGTTTTCCTCTTCTTGGACTTTTAACTGGATAGTTTCTGATGCGGTGAGGTGTGGAAAGCTCTGTGAGGTCCAATCAAAACACTGAAATCCTCTAGTACATTTATGGCCTGAGGTGTTAGCCCATCAGGGTCTGGCAGTTATTTCGTGCCACAATCTAGAAGTTAACTTGTGAGAATCCTTGCAACATAAACAAAAAGTCTGCCTGTGGTTAGTGAAACCAGGCAGTGAAAGGAGGAAGCAGACCTGCTCAGAGTCTGGCTGACCAACACGTTTTAAGGCGCTGTATCTCAGTCAGCTCCAGTGTTTATCTTTTGTCTGCTTTTGTTGTTTAGAAGAGTATAACTCCAGTATCCAGGAGAAGCTTCCTCTCATCATCGGTTCGTCTGCAGCAGGAGTCGTCTTTATCATCGCCATGACTGTTGTCATAATCGTCTGTCGCAGGTGAGCCGTTATTTGACGGTACAGGTAAATAAACTCGGCCAACAGTTGTTAATAGAGTAAGAACTGGTGAGTTATACTTCCAGGACTCACATGCACGTCTGAATGCATCTAATGTCCTTTTGGTGCTATATACATGTAACATAAACACATTGTTTTTATCTGTAGACATTTTTTACCTTAAAGATCTTTGTTTTTCCTCATCAGGAGGAGTACAGACAGACCAGAATCAGAATACTCCGACAAACTCCAACATTACACCAGCGGCCACAGTAAGCAGCTGATTCAGTCTTTTTCTCGTCCAACAGCTATAAAGATTAAAAGCCGTCTTTAGTGAGATTGGACTTAGTTTTGGCTGCTCCTAACTTTGAGATGTGTTTTGCACCTCTGCTGCTGTTCCGTTTCTCTCTCTGACAGTTTCCCCAGGAGTGAAAATCTACATTGATCCCTTCACATACGAAGATCCCAATGAAGCTGTGAGAGAGTTTGCCAAAGAGATCGACATTTCCTGCGTCAAGATAGAGCAGGTCATTGGTGCAGGTAAGGAGACGGTGAATCAGAAACACAAAGTTTGAGGATAAACTGGAATATTCGGAGCTTTGCTGTTTGGCTCAACTCTTCCTTCTCAATGAGAGACCTCTTTGTCCTTTTCCAAACTGCCAACTCGTCTTTCCGATAGGTGAGTTTGGGGAGGTATGCAGTGGAAACCTGCGGCAGCCTGGGAAAAGAGAGATGCTGGTGGCCATCAAGACGCTGAAGGCGGGCTACACTGAGCGCCAGAGGCGGGACTTCCTGAGTGAGGCATCCATCATGGGCCAGTTTGACCATCCGAACATCATCCATCTGGAGGGGGTGGTGACCAAGAGCAGCCCAGTGATGATCATCACAGAGTTCATGGAGAACGGATCCCTGGACTCCTTTCTTAGGGTAATGCTACCACATGATACACAAAGATACGCCATACCAGCATACTGTGAGCAGAGTTGACTCTTGCTCTGTTCATAAGGATGATAACCAGTAAGACTAAGTGACACTGATCAGCTTGCTTTATGAACACTCTGTGGAAAATAGATGCTGACACGACTTCAGAAACATTTATACTCTGTGGTTGGTCCTGCTGCTAAACTAGATTCTGACTTGAAAAGTCGAATAAATTTACTGACGGTAAGGTGTCCGACCCCATTAGGGACGAAGGGTGAATAGAAAATGGATAGATGGATGGATGTCTTAAGCTGTTTTCACAGCTGAAAGTCCGGTAGACTCTGTTCGATTGGGGACCAAAATAGAAACTTCTGTTGGAACCAAAAGGTCAGCATCAGTTCCATCTCCAGCTGCTCTGGTTCTCTTTCTGCTCTGAGTCAAACCAACCAAACCCTGTGACAACCTGTTCCTCTGTAAACCACTTCCTGCTTCTGTTTCGGTCTCCAGTCCGCTTGGTGTTCACATATGAATTCAAACCGAACCAAAGTTCGTTTCAACCAAACCCAGACTGAGGTGGATCAGAGTTCACTTTTTGGTTCAATTACACATTCACACTTCCCCAAATGAACTGGACTCTCTAGACAAACGGGTTGTAGTTGGATTAAAGTGGACCAAACATAACATAACTAGTTTTTCTCTTTCCAAAAGCAAAACGATGGGCAGTTCACTGTGATCCAGCTGGTGGGGATGCTGCGCGGCATCGCAGCAGGAATGAAATACCTTTGTGAGATGAACTACGTTCATCGAGACCTGGCTGCCAGGAACATCCTGGTGAACAGCAACCTGGTGTGCAAAGTGTCCGACTTTGGCCTTTCGCGTTTCCTGGAGGACGACACGTCCGACCCGACATACACCAGCTCTTTGGTGAGTCCTTACTGAAGAACAAACGTACTTGTGATGAATTCATTTTCAATTGGTGGCAAATTTCCTACGTCCTTCCTCCCTGCAGGGAGGGAAGATTCCCATCCGGTGGACGGCGCCGGAGGCCATTCAGTACAGGAAGTTCACCTCCTCCAGTGACTGCTGGAGCTACGGCATAGTCATGTGGGAGGTGATGTCCTACGGTGAACGGCCGTACTGGGACATGAGCAACCAAGATGTAAGTGAATCCCCACTGGAGATCAACACAGAAAGTGTTTGGTTTTCTACTGTTGGTCAGAAGTGCTTTACATCATGACAACATAAAAACATCATTTGGCATTACATTTTGTCAAATGCCATCATTAAAATCATCAAGACACATAAATTATGTTGGTCAATGTTTCAGTTATTATTAATCAGAAGTCACTCTGAACAGACGGGACTTTAGTCTTGATTTAAAGCCAGTCAGTGTTTCGGCTGCTTTGCCGTTTTCTGGACGTTTGTTCCAGATCTGTGGTGCATAGAAGCTGAATGCTGCTTCTCCATGTTTGGGTCTGGCTCTGGATGCAGAGCAGAACCAGAACCAGGAGACCTGGGAGGTTCTGGATACAACAGCAGCAGATCTTTGATGTGTTTTGGTGCTGATCTCTTGACAAGAGTAGTGTGAGTTTTCATCAGTGATTGGGTCTGTGCAGGTGATCAATGCCATAGAGCAGGACTACAGGCTGCCGGCTCCGATGGACTGTCCGAGCGCGCTGCACCAGCTGATGCTTGACTGCTGGCAGAAAGATCGCAACAATCGGCCCAAATTCAGTCAGATCGTCGGCACACTTGACAAGATGATCCGCAACCCCAACACCCTCAAGACCACGACGCCGCTGTCGTCATGGTGAGCAGGCAGACTCTTCACACCCGGACCGGCCCATACCCGCTCACTAACCACATCTCTGTTCTGTTCTGGGTTTTTTCACCAGTGTTCACTTAGCCCTGCTGGACCGCAGCGCCCCGGACTTCTCCTCCTTCAGCACGGTGGATGAGTGGCTGGAGGCCATCAAGATGGGCCAGTACCAGGAGAACTTTGCCAACGAAGGCTTCAGCAGCTTCGACGTGGTTTCCCAGATGACCATGGAGTACGCTGGTTACCTCTCATACATCACATTTCAGATCGGTTTATTGACACAGCACGTTTAAAAGAACCTTAACAATGAGTAAAACCTTTAGGTATAAAACAAAAATATATCTAGATCAATTTTACGTGTGGAAGGATGTTCCAGTTAAAACCTGAGTAAAAAGAGTTAAAATATTAAAGGAAAATAACTGCAGCTAATTCTAAATTTTACACAAATATACCTGCATTTCTTAGAAACAGGATTTTCTGGAACTACTGGCCTTTATTTTACAGAGTAAAGAGAAGTGGAAGGACATGCAGCCCAGATTCAGGAATAGAAGAAAATGGAAATATTGAAATAAGATTATCAATATTAGTGCAGTTTTTCTAAAAATATACATTATTTCCTAATGTTATAACTACCCAGCCAGTGTTTTTTCACAAATAGAGGAGATGCTGTTGGCTGCTTTAATGATCTGTAAGAAGAACACAGGAAATAGGTTTAGACTCTTATTGTGAAGGGGCCAGTATGCTTCTGTACATTTTATAATTTTAGTGTTGTAAAATTGCCAGGCTTTATGATTATTTTAGTTATTGATCATTTTATAAATTATTCTGATGATTAATTGTATTGAAAATGTGACACATTCTGCAGATTTTTTATTTAATGCAGAATTTAAACCAGGTGAAACTAAAATTGCCACTTGATGTTTTGGGTAGGACAAATAGTGTTTAGAGAGTCTTGTTCTTTCAGCAGTTAGCCTTCTGATTCTGTTAACAATCTATTTCTAAATTTCAATAATGGATTAATCCGATTACTCGCTTCAGCCTGTTATTATTATTTCTGCCTCAGTCACTCAGAATCAGCCTGGTTTTGTTTGTAGGGACATCGTCAGGATAGGCGTGACGCTGGCCGGCCACCAGAAGAAGATCCTGAACAGCATCCAGGCTATGAGGGCGCAGATGAACCAGATTACCTCAGTGGAGGTGTGATTCCACGGACCCGTCCGCTCGGGCTCTGCTCACCGCAGGAGGCCAGCGTCCTCCCGAACTTCAGAGGAGAGCCAACAGCATCCATCCAAACTGTGACCTCACCGTTCCTCCCTACAGACTCCACCCGTTCGGGTCCGTCGCTCGGCAGCGCAGAGACGTCGGCTTGTTGTTGTGGCAGCTGCTGCGTTCAGGTAACGGTGCATTCAGGGGCTTCGAGTTGCAGTCGACCTGCAGCCGTTTGAGATGATACGCTCTGTTTCCACTCAACACCTCCACCACCAAGTTCCTCTACTGAGCAACAAGAAAGTCCGTCCAACGTGACCTGGCAGTTCCAGTTTAAGGTTGACTTGATCTCATCAGACCTCACATGTGGTGCTTTTGGTGTCAGGCGGACTTCGAGGCCTTAAACATCACAGACAATCAGCTGAAGGGAACATCTGGACTGACTGACATCTGTCTCTTCACTCCTCCGGCTCTCTTTTCTACTCGTTTCACCAATCAGATTTCCTGACTCTTGGTTTGGCATTGTGGATGAGGGCAGTTTTCAGTGTTTGAGACGTTATTTATTTTAATATTTAAAGGGGCAGTACTATGTAAAATCTCTCTTTTTTTAACTTTTACATCATGTGATAATGTTATTCCTTCATCAAAAACAAACCTGGAGTGTTGATTTGATTCTGTCATACATGTTTGAGAAATCCTTTAATCTCCATGGCAACCACTCAGCTGTGCAAAACACGTGGGTAGAACTAGCCCTGCCTATAAGGCATAGCTCCTCCCCTTTCAGATCCTACAGACTAGCCAGTAGCAATTAGCAAACACCTGGTGGAACAACTGAGCTCATTATAGGAGCTACTTCCCAGAGCAACGCTGTTAAAAACGTTAAGGGGTTAACAGAGGAGCCATGTTGGGATTACTTCCTGGATTCTGAGCTTCAGAAAGGAGTTCTTAAAGAGACACAGGCCCAATTTCAAGGCATTAAGCTGAGAAGTCAAATTTCTTTTTTTTAAGTTATATTTGATATATAGCATTTTAAGATCAATTGAGGTTAACTTGGTTAGTAGTTTATGCTATAAAATGGCACTTTGTGCCTGGAAAACACATGGTACTTCCCCTTTAATAGGTGAATCTTAAATCCTGCAGGAACATATAAATAATTTAAACTCTTAGGACTCTTGTTTGCCTGTATGAGCCACAGGAAAACAAAACAGTTTTATCTAAAAACACTTCAAACTTCAGTACTTCTTTGCTGTTTATTTCCTTTTTTATCTTCTTCCAACCAAAACTCTTCCTGGTTCAACTGACTGAGTTTAAATCAAATGAATTTAGACGCCTGCAGGTTTTAATGTTTTATTTACTCTGCTGATTCCTAATTACACACAACTCACAACAGAGAAGTTCACTTCAGGCCTCCTGGGACTTATTCCATTAATTTGAGTAAAAACAGTCGTATTTATATCCATTCACATGAAGCTCTAAAAAACAGATTTAAAGGTTTGATAATTTAAAGGTTTCTGTGAGGCAGCGCGTCTGCAGCCTGAACTGTTTTAATTATCAAGTAAACGTCTTATTTTCTATTTTCATGGCTGTCGTTCCCAATTAATTTTTTTTCTTCTAGCACTTTTTTTTACCATTGATTTTTATTTATTTATGTTTTTTAATTACACAAATAAGTAAAGTCATAATAATATGAGAACAAGTCATAATTTTATGAGAAATCCTGCATGAAACTGCTTCAAAATTAGGAATGTTGAAGAAGTTATACTTGGTATTCCTGTTACAAATACCGAAATACTTAATATTTTAAAACACTAGAGTGAAACTATCATGACTTTCAAACGATTGTTTAAACGTCTGAGTCCATTTTAAAGAAAGAACCACGCGGATTAACTGAACCGTTTGTGTCAGTTTTGATACTCCAGAAGCTTTTTTTCTCATTAAAACATCTTTCTTCTGGTGCTATTATTTTTCTGTGCTAATATTCTAGTAAGATCCTGTGCTAGCCCTAGTGCTACGTTGCACTTGTTTTACTGGCCTCTGCTGCCCTCTAGTGTCTGGAGGATCGTTTAATCAGTCAAGCATGAAAAAGACAAAGTTAAAGTCCTCCTACCTGATGCCTGCCAACAAAATCTGAAAATAAAAATAGATTTCAGTTACATTTCAGAAATTTTCCAAGTAAAACATTTAAATCATTACATTTATGCATTTTTTGCAGCACTAGATGAATATTTGAATTGTAAAGGTTGCAGACCCCAGGTCTAAGGAAACCATTGATTGGCTGCAGTCCTTGATCCTGAGCAAACACAGGGCAGCAGTGGTGAGTAGGTGCAGATTTTTAGTTTTCTTGCCACCCCTGATCTGATGGCACCCTGGACACAGAGCCGTATCACCCATGTCTAGAAGTGCCACCGCCTCATTCATAGAAACTGGGAGCCGGTTCCACAGGAGAAGCTCCACCTTTAACCACCTGAGAAAGTCCAGGAGTCACCAGGAAACCTGCAGATGTTTGACATGACCTGGAGTTTGGTCATTCAGGGCTTTTTGTGTAAGAAGAAGAAGAATATCTGTTTCTTACCTCTCATCAAACGCATGTTCTGGTTTTTGTGGATCACTCTTATCATTTGGTAAAAATGGTGTAGAAAAGATAAAAGTGGTCGTGGAAACCGTTTTAATGTGAAGGTTATTCAGTCTGATGGGTTAAAATGAATCTGCACATGCAGAACGTGGTTCTGCAGGAGCCGGCCTCCATCCACGTTTCAAATTTACATGTTTTTTCTAGAAAATTTTTGAGAATAATCAGAATTTTGTTTCTCATAAATGTTTTGCTTTTGTAGCTCAGTATTTAAATAATAATGCATATCTGAGGTCTAGAAGTCAAATTTTTTTCTAGAAAGTTTCTGATGTTAATATGAAAGTTTCAGATTTTTTTTGTGGAAATTAATTTCTTTTTTTAAATCTGCTATAGCACTAGTACAGCATCATAGAAAAACCTGCCGTCCTTGGTCATTTGAGCCAAAACTGCTAACAAAAATATTCTTACATATCTCCCTGATGTTGTGAAAACACGAACACAAAGCTCTCTTTCCAAACAGGAAACATGCAGCTAATGCCTGATTGATGAGAACGATAAGCTTTTGTTGAAAAGGAACAAACTTTACATTAAAATGACTGAGTTTTGCATTTATACCTCACAGAACTGAAATGATTTTCCTGGTTCATGTAACATGTTATCAAATCTCTTTTTGTCTCAGATGTTTAGAATGTTAAACCTCTTCCTCCTGTTGAATTTGCACAAATGTATGTAAGAACAATCCTGTCAAAAAAACAAAAGCATGCATTTTCTGTTCAGGAGCAGAAATTCTTATTTTTACACTCAGAAACTTTGCTGCTCTCGCTCAAAACTTTGAAGTTTCTTAAAACAAATCCTGATTTCCTGCAAACACACTGAGAAGCATTGAATCTCTCAGAATGCAAAATTCACTTCATCTGGAGTGAACTTTGAAAACTAGCATAACAATACAAATAGGTCACAACCACATGTTTTTATTCTATTAGCTGAAAGTTTGACAGGCTAAGCATAGAAAAACAATCAAGGATGATTTCCTAAAGAGAAGCTTTCTTCTGTCCATCCATTTGAAGGAAAGAAACATTTGATCCAAACTTTCAATCAGACTGTTGAGTGAGAGCAGCTCAAACCTTCCTCACTGCAGTGTCAAGATACGACGCTCTCTTTTGTGTTTTGACTGAAACATTCCTCTGTACAATCACATTTATCTGCTCATATGTGAGGTTGTGTGTGATCTGTGTTCTTGTTGTAAATGCCTTTGTAAATTATGAGAATGTGATTCTTTCTTTTGTGGTTCTGTGTTTTTGCCCACTGGAACGACCCGATCCACTTATTTTCTAGCAGATTTGAAAGTCTGACCTGAAGTCATCGGTTTCTAAATCTCATTGTTTTCCTTGTATAATAACTTCTGTCTCTGTTTGACGATGATCTGTGTGTTAAGGACGCAGCGAGTTCTCTGTGGTTCTGCCTGAGCAAACTGTTAGGGAACGTTCTTCCAGAGCTCTTATTTTGAAAATCTCCAAGCAGAGTTCAGATGTTTTTAACTTTTAATTTTAAAAATGGGCAGATTTTTCTGAAAAGGTATTTTCTCATGCAGCATTGTGTGTGTCAGAAACAAAGTCCCTGTATGTGTTATACAGCTGCACACAAACTCACTGTAATGTACTGAACACACGCCGACTCTGCACACACTCCTGGCGTAATGGATCACACAGACTGATGTATTTTAATAGGGTGTGTTTTTGCTGTGAAATCTAGTTCTTTCAATCTGTGTTTTTGCAACGTATGGTTCCACTTTTTACTTTTTGTTTGTCTGTTAGTTGTGGTTCTTCCAAGTCTATCATAGAAATGCAGGTTTTTAATCTTTTTGTCATTATTAAATTTCTGCACTCCTTTAGTTTATTACATGCGTTGAAGGAAATAATCATTAGCCTGGACACAGATTTGATATTTACATTTATTTATATCATTGTTTTTCTTCTCTTTTTTTTGTTATTGTTGAACTGATGTTATTCTAACCTGAAGTTAGTCGTCATTGTGTTCCTGGATCCTTCACAGACATAAAAACAGAAACAACCTCACTTAAATTTGGCTTCTGTTTGTGAAGAGAAAGTAATCTCTTGTGTGTGTGTGTGTGTGCGTGTTTATTTATAGCAGAAAAAAGCCTGATTCTTTGATTCCAGATCTGCAGTAAACGAGCTCCACATGTTCAGATGATAGATATGAAAGCAAAGTAAAATTTCCATGTTTATCATCATTTCTTTATTTTTGTTTTCTCAGAGACTGTGAGACATTCAAGTGGATAAAAAGAGCAACCTATAAAGCTACTTTTCTAAAATGTGTTCCAGTTTTTATTCGGCCATTTTTAGATTTGATCAAATATCACACTTTGGGTCATTTAAAATCATCAGGGGAGATTTCGCAAATTTTTCATTTGTCTCTTCAGCATTTTTGCCAACTTTGAAAACATTTAGCACACTTAGCTTCCCCTAAATTAATTTATTCACATTAACACTAAAGTGCTAATTTACTCAGTTGTTTTGTACATTTTTCAGTTGAGTAAAGAGTAAGTGCTTAGTATCACGATCACAGTTAGGATTAGTTTTGGTGGACAGAATTATTTTTTATTGTTGCTTTAAAGACGCAGCCAAGCAGCGGATTGATGTCCAGCTCAGAAACCAGGTTTTAAAAAATAAAATTAGGGATTTTATTATATTCCATTGAATTATGCTACTTATACTGAGCTCAATTATTTAGATGTACACCAACATTTTACATATATCCTTTAAATATGTCCTTTTCTTTAAGGTTAATAAATATATCCTGTCTATGGGCTTTTTGTTTTGTTTTTTCTTTGTGGCAAAAAGACAAAAAAAAAATGCAAAAAAAAAAATGCTGCAACTTAAGAGCTAGATGTTATTTTTACTGTAGTTGATTTTTACAGAAGTATTTAGACCAGATTTTACTTAAGCCTTTACTTTTATTAAGTTAATTTTCTTTAGCTGTCAAGCTCTTTTTTTAAATATCCACCTCTGCCTCACTCTCTGAAAAAGTGTCGCCACATCATTTTCATTAAGCCCTGAGAAACATCCACTTAAAAAAAAATAGACAAAAAACAGAAATAATCGAATGGTTTTTAGGATCAGACACAACAGAGCATTTTTCTTGCTTTCTTCGTAAAATCAACAAGGTTGTATTAAACTTTAAGGCCTTAGCTGCTCCCTTTACAGCACAGTTTTACTTTTTGCAGAATATTTTTCCCGGGACTCTTTTGGTCCAAAGCATGTGGATGATGGACCACATGGTGTCACCAGAAGCCAAACGATCCTATCACTGTGACCTCACTTCTACCTTTCTTCTTCTTCTTCTTTTTCTTATATTGTATAAATGTACATTTGATGGCACTCCTGTGAATGAGGAATTGATTTTAAGTGTTTGTAATACTGGTTTCATTTTGTAAAAAAAACAAAGAAAAGATCAAATAAAGGAAAATAAACACATTCAAAATTATATTTTTCTTTATATCAAATTGTGTAAATGGGGGGGGAAATTATGTATGTAAATCAAGCATTTCAATGGAGGTGGGTTTATTGATAACTGGAAACTATTGGAATACAGTGGGCTTATTTTCACCATGAAGAAACCTGTTTGAGATTATTTCAGTTGAATGACGGGAACCATTAGCCATCAGAGGATGTAGACTGGGACCATAAAGGGATGGACAGCAGCGATAAATGTAAGTAAATGTCCTCCACGTAATCACAACACTGAACTGGGATGGGTGGATGATACATAAACGGTTGAATAACACAAATATGGGTACAAAATGTGAAATAAAAACACAAAATTACCCAGAAATGTACAAATATATGACCAATCCACCAACCTCCTTATTGGTTCTTGTGATAAAGATAAATCTAAATAAAATTTTGTTTGAGTTTAGCTTCTCACTGCCCTTTCTAGGTGGCATCATTAAATAAGTAAGAGCACAAGTTAAAACTTAAATTTCCCTGTTTTTTTCACAGAAGACGTGGAAAGAAATACTATTGGTTTTCTTGGAGGATGTTTAGTTTGTTGTTTTACTTTAAAGAAAACTAAATGAATAAACAAATACCTACAAATTTATAAATCAATGAATAAACGCCTAAACATTTACATGAAACTGAACTTTTCTTTATGTTTAATTACGCAAATTAGCTTGCAGTTAAATCTTCACACTTGTCACCTCAAAAATATACCTTCGGGGATTAAAAACGTTCTATTATTATTATTATTATTATTATTATTATTATTATTATTATTATTATTTATTTATTTATTTATTATTATTATTATAAATAGTTTTGTGTTTTTTATATATTTACTCGTTACGACATGAGAACCATTTATCTAGTGCTTGTTTCCCTGATGTCATTGAAAGCAGCACAAGTGGACCGTCTTGTTTTCGTCACGTGACCGGAAGCCAGCGTTGATAGTTGAACGGTGTTAGGAGATGTTACTTTCGTTGGTGTGACAGACCTGTCTGAAGTTTAAAACAGCGCTGTCGGTAGTTTTTCCTTCTGAGTACCTGAGAAGAAGCCATTTCGCTGATAATTCCTCAGACTTTGACTCATTAAAAGCGGACTCTTTTGGCCTTAAAGCCTCCAACATGCATGCTAACTTTAGCCAATTCGCTAGCTAACTGGATCCACAACCTTCTGTCCATTCCAGGAGCACAGCCAGGCTGGGTTGTTTTCTGGCCGTTTTATTTTCTATTTAAGCTCATGCCACCGCCTGTTTGTCCCTGTAGTGCTACGTTGTGCTGTTGGTGGAAGTTGGTGCTATGCAGCTGAATAACAGCTAACTGTCTCTTCAGTCCCGTCCTGAGGGCTTTCTGATAAGACAGCACAAACAACCCTCGCTTGTGTGTCCCAAACATGGACGCTATGGAGCTGGTTCGATAGAACAAGTGTCGTCGTTCGCGGTAAGTCAAGATTTTAATAACCTTGAAACTAAATACAGGGGAGTAGTTGTCATGGTGACGGTCGTTTTCCAGAGGAAAGTCTCAAGAGTTTTGAGACTTTCCTCTGTTAAAAACGAGCCTCGATTAAACAGTTTATTTACCTCATATCATTATTTTTATTATGGCTGCTGATGATCAAAAGTTGCTGACATGTTTCACTGTTATACTGGATATCCGTCGTTTTGCAAAAGTATTCACACCTTGAGCTTTTTCACTTTCAATCAGGCTACATCTACAAACTTTTATGTGTTTTACTGCAGTTTTCGAATGCAGTGTAGTCTAGAATTATGAACTCGACGGAATATTTTATTTTATTTTTGCAAATAAAAATGTGAAAAGTCTGGCATGCTTTATTTAACCATTGTTAATATTTCCTCTGCCTCCAGCAGCTCTCAACATATAAGAAGTGAATTTGTTTGCTGGTTATTCTTTTAGAAATAGCTTAAGATCGATCAGATGGGATGGAGCGCATCTATAAACATCAGTTTTTAAGTCCAAGATTTATACATCTATAAGCTCAAATAATTTTATTGTGTTATTAACAAATGTGGAAAAGTTGGAGTTCTTTAGCAGAACTCTGAATAGGCCATCACGTTTGAATGTAGTTAGAAAGTTTAATGTTTTGGAGCTAATAAAAGCCAATAACTATTGTTTTGTTGTAGCTAAAGAAATATAAAATTTAAATATGAATCATGGGTGACGGTAGTTAAACATTCCCGTTGCTGTGAGATTTCTGCCGTTGTGTTTGTTAGACAGCAGATGCCTCCTGTGTGAGGCCAGCGACCATCACCCCCCACCAGAATTACTCCAGCTCCTCATCATCATCTTCTTCTTCATCATCCCTGAGCCGTCAGGATGTTGGAGGGGCTCGTAGCCTGGGTGCTAAACACTTACCTAGGAAAATATGTCAGCAATCTGAACACAGATCAGCTCTCCATTGAACTTCTTAAAGGTAATAAATGTTTTATTATTGAGACCTGCAACTCTTGCCTCATCAGGATGGAAGGAAATCCTGTGACACACCAAGAATTGGAATTTAAGGCATAAGAAGGGATTTTTATTTCTCTTTCATTTATATCCTAAGGTGCAGTGGAACTGGAAAACCTGCCACTGAGGAAAGATGCCCTCCGAGAGTTTGACCTGCCATTTGAAGTCAAAACAGGTGAGAAAAAAAGATCAAATAACAAACCCTGGATCACCAGGGAACTGTGAAAGTAGAAATAAAAAGTTTTTAGGGAATGAAATGAGGATTTATTGAGGAGAAGCAGGTCAAAGTTAAGATTAGAGACAGCAAGGTCCTGGAGAAACTCCTGGAGAGACCAGGACTCCAAGATATATATCTTGTCTTGTCCTATAAGAAGGAACAGAGCGACTGGAGGAAGATAAGATCCTTCAAGGTTTCCACCAAGATGCTGCAGATCTTCTATCAGTCTGGGGTTCATCGCTTCATCGATCGTCTGTTGGGGCAGCAGCTTCAGAGCTGGGGGTCTGAAAAGGTTCTACAGCCTGATAAAGAAGGCTGGTTCTCTTCTGGTTCTGTTCTGGTTCTCTTCTGGTTCTGTTCTGGTTCTGTTCTGAGGATGACTGTAGAACCTCTGAAGATGATTATGCAAAGAAGAATTCTTTATAAAATCAAGGAAGTTGCATGCGATGCTGACCATCCTCTTCATGAGAATGTCTTGAGAAGACATAGTATCTTCAGTCAGAGGCTTCTTCAGATTCATTGTAACACAGACGGCTACAGGACATCTTTCCTGCCAATAAGCCAGCACCATCTACAAAAACTCTTTGAAGAAAATGAATTAATGAGTTACAATATTTAACTTCCTGTGGGATCAATAAAGTAATTTTTTATTTGAAAGCCTTTTAAAGTTTATATTTTCACCTTCCTGAAACAATGATCCAAGTCATTTTTTTGCCTGAAATGATTCCAAAAGTTATTTTAAAAATCACTTATGTAACAAGACAATGTGTAATCAGCAAGCTTGACATGAACGGATGATTTTCATGATGGCATTTGGTAAGATGTAATGTTTGTTCCTGGTTTTTATCAGTTGGTGACTGCATGTTTTGTTTAAATTTTTGTGTTTTTATTTTGTAAAGTACTTTGAAACACCTTGTTGCTGAAATGTGCTATGTAAACTTAGTTGGTTGATTGATTAACTGGGATGATCACATTCCTGTTGATCATCATCAATCAGTAATGATCTATTTACTTGCTTTTGGTCAGGACTCTGGCAGCAGCATTTTCTGTTTTTAACTGACACTTTAACCCACCAAAATAAAAGCTTTCACCCAATTTCCTGTCTTATTTTGGCAAAAAAATCGTAATTTTGGTTTTTGACATGGTAGTAGGCTAATGCGACTTTATTTGTGAGTCCATAGCTGAGTCTAGGATTTTAACATGCTGTTGTGTTTTTACTGATCTATCAGGCCCAAATAGGAGTTCTGATTTATCCAGTCAATATTCTATACATGCATTCACACAGCTACTTAGAGGGAGAGAAATATAAAGATATGTTTTATCAAAAATATGTAAAAGTGTCTCGAGAACAGAACCTTGGGGAACCCCATATATGATATTAAATTTTTTTTAATGACACAATAATTGAAGTTTAGCTGCCGTGTTTTTCTGATGCTAAAGTTAAGAAAATTGTTTTACTTTGACACATTTAAACTCATCATTTTGTGTCTTGATGTTTTAAAAATGTCCTTTTCCAGGATTTATTGGGAAGATCACTCTGCAGATCCCGTTCTACCGGCCTTACAGTGACCCGTGGGTCATCTCCATGTCCCAGCTCAACCTCATCATCGGCCCCACTCAGCCGCAGGAGTTTGACGTGGAGAAGGAAAACGAGGAAGCGAGGGAACGCAAAAAGCACCTCCTGAAAACTCTCGAAGATAAATTCAAAGTAAGATAAATTTTTGGTTCTTCGTATTTTAATAGGTTTCTGTCTCTTCTTGAGGAAAACTGAGTTTTATTTGTATGTTACTGTTGATTATTGTTGACATTTTATGTCACCATGCCTGTGTGGCTCCTGCAGAGTGAATGTGAACAGAGAGGAGAGTCGTACTGGTACTCTGTCACCGCCTCGGTCGTCACCAGGATTGTTGAAAACATTGAAGTGAGTAATTCTGCTTCATATGATACATGTGGAATATTATATACCACTTATCATATCATGTATTATAAACTAGTGTTACTGATGAATAATACTAGTTTTCTTTCTGCCTTTTGTGTTCAGCTGAAGATCCAAAATGTTCACCTGAGGTTTGAGGATGACTTTTCCATCCCGGAGAAAGCCTTTTCTTTTGGAGTTTGCATCAACAGCGTGTCGGCTCATAATCCTTCCAAAGAGTTGGTAAGCGTTCATCCTTAGGACAGGCAAGCACTTCAAATAAATCAACCATTATATCCATGAAAACAAATGAACCTGTGATCGGCTTTTTCTGCCCTCTCACCAGTTTTTAACTGCAGAGTAAAGTTACTGTAAAGATTAAGTTTTTATTTTTAATAGGTTTGAATCTTCTTAGGTCTAAAAACAAACACAGAAAGTTTGGAGACGGGTAAAGAACAGTGGTGGCGGCTAACTGTAAAGCTCTAATCATAATGGCGCCAACGCGCTAAACCGACATGGCATTTAGTGGAAGCTAGCGCTAAAGCAGGACTCTAGTGATAAACAGTGATGGCATAGTTACTTTGAAAAAGTAACTTTAATCGGACTATTGATTACTCCTGGAAAAAGTAACTTAGTTATATTACTGACTACTTGATTTGGAAAGTAACTAAGTTACACTAAAAGTAACTTTTTAGTTACTTTCAGCAGCTGCTAACAACAACGCTCTGCCTCCTGTGAAAATCACATTGAGCTTTGCTAATACTTAATTGTCAGCTAATTTATAACGGCAACATCAACAATGTGTCTCCACTGATAAGGTTGAACTAAAGAGGAGATTGCAGAAAAAAACAATACAAAAAATAAAAAACGTGAGTCAAAAACAAGCCCAAAAAGGCGCAACCCGCTGCTCATTAAATTGGCAAGCGACTTTGAAAAAATGAAGCCCAAAGCCGTTTATAATAATCGGACTTGGCGACAGAAACTGAAAATAGTTCCAGTTTTTCCACCAACAAAATGCGCATCTCCCTCCATTGTTTACATTTCTGTCGCATAGAGACGTCGGTCACTCGACAAGACGAGTAGAGGAAATATGATTAAATTACAAAAGAAGATAGTAACGCAAAGTGATTTTGATAAGAAACTGTAGTCTGACTACTGGATTTGAAATAGCAACGCGTTATATTACTCGTTACTGAAAAAAGTGGTCCGACGTCAGTAACGTTACTGACATCACTGGTGATAAAGAACTTTAATGTTATTAAGTTGTTTATTATTTACAGTCAGTGTCATATTCACACCTACGTAGTTTTAACTACAGTTTGCAGAGATTTGAGGATGATTATATCAACAGTTTAAACGAAGCCTTGAGCCGGTCCAAGTCCTTGGTGTTAAATAATGTTTTGTTTTGGTCTCAGATCCATAAGCCTTTCAAACAAAAGCAGCTGGAGATTGAAGACTTCAGCGTTTACTGGGACACAAAGTGTGAAATGCTGGGAAAGCTGCCTGCAAGCCAGATCCAGGTTGGTTACACATTTAGTTTTATTGATTTATACGCCTCTCTGGCTTGTTGAAATGGTTCAAAGGTCACGGTGTGACCCACCCTCTCCGCCTTTAATGCACCACATTTTTACTGCATCCTGAGTTTCTGCTAGTGATGGTAAATGAGGCGTCGCGTATCATTTTGACCCAAACTAAACTGTATTGATACTGTATTGATACTGTATTGATACTGTATTGATACTGTATTGATACTGTGTCACTGAATACTGACACCTGCTGGACATTAAAAATCCCAACAGGCAACGTAGTTGGACTGATTTGATGACTTAGTCTGTACAATAAGATTGAAGTCATTGTATTTTATTGTATATTATATATTGTATTAAATCATATCTTCAGTTAAATTCAAAATGTATTTGATATTCTTTGATAGAGTCAATAAATAATGTGAACATGAACCAAGTGATGAAAATGAAAGTGAACGTGTTTGGAATGAAGATGCTTCTGGAATGTTTTTTCTTCTTTTTCCCCACAAATTTTCATTAAAAAATAAGTTTTTCCAACATTTTGAAATTTAGCCTGTTCTGTTTTTTTTAACACAACTTCTCCTGCTGTAGAAAAAAAATAAAGTAAACAATACATTTCTATGAAATAGTTTATAAAAAGTAATTTGCAGAATGGCTGCATGCCTGAGTTTATCCTGGTGTATCTGGGACTTTATTCTGATGCCCTATAATGGCTCAGCAATGAGGAGGTGGATTCATTTCAAGAAAACAGGTTTTAGTGACAATTTTAGAATAAAATTATGAAATGTATAATTTAAAAGGAGAAACGTATGCAACACTTAACCTGCAGAACATAATACGAAAGTCAATTTCAGCTGAATTTGGATTCAGATCGAGTAGAAACTGGAAAGAACCGGATGAAACAACAACGCAGTGATAACCAATATCTTATTTTCTGATGTAAAATTAAAATGGTCCCAAACTACAAAACCTTTTGTTTGTCTTGAGGCTCTGTAGTTGATGCTGAACCGTAAAAGATCAAGAATTATTTTGGCAAAGGCATCCTGCTGACAGATTCATCAGTGTCATTTAGAACCAGTTCCTGTATCGATCACATGACATGGTGAAAGCAACCGACACGGGATTTGGTCCCTGGGCTTGATGCATGCGCCGACGCGTTGGTGTTGCCGGACCCATCACTAGTTTCTGCTGCAGGTTAAAGGCCTGCGATAATTCTGGGACTCATTTGTAAATGACTCCTAACTAAGCTAAACAACACAGACACAGAGATGTTTGAGCATCTTCATGTGGATGAAAGACTTTCTTCTGTAAGGCGTGAAACAGACATTTTGCTCTTTTTGTTGAAATGCAGCAGTAAGAAGACCTCAGTATTGGTCCTTGTGGTTCTCTGACTGTTTTCCGTCCCGGCAGGATGCGATGACTCGGTGCATGCAGAGTCGCCAGCACCAGTACATCTTTGAGCCAGTGCGCGCCTCCGTGCTGCTCAGGAGAAACACCTCCAGGGAGCCGCTGAGGACCCGAAACATCCCTCGGATCGAGGGCCAGGTCCAGCTGGAGCCCATGTCTTTACGTCTCTCCCAGGTTCAGCAGAAAAAACCGCCGTTTCTTTCTGGATGATATCTGAATGTTTCTGCTCTCTGGAAGCATTTTTATTGTGTTTTCCTGATATTTTCTTCAGGTTCAGTACCAGCAGATAATGGCTTTCCTTAAAGAAGTGGAGCGCAGAGAGAGAGGGATGCTGTACAGAACATGGAGACCCAAAGTCCCGATTTCTGGGAAGTAAGTGCTGTTTTCAATCAACCAATCAATCACCAATCAAGTTTATTTGATTAGCACATTTCAGCAAACACTGATTTAAAACAGCGTTTTAAATCAGAAAAACACAAAAATCAACGATTGCAACATTACATTTTTCCAAATACCGTCATTACGCATCAACATGTTGGTCAATGTTTCAGTTAAAATGATTCAAGCAGCTCTAACCAGCTGGGCTTCAGTCTAGATTTAAAGGAACTCAGTGTTTCTGCTGTTTTACAGTTTTTGTTCCACATTTGTGGTGCATAAAAGCTGAAAGCTGCTTTTTCATGTTTGGTTCTGTTTCTGGAGGCAGAGCAGAACCAGAACCAAGCTGAGAGTTCTGGAAGGTTGATCCAACTACAGCAGATCTTTAATCCGTTCAGTGATTTATAAGCTACCAGCAGCAGTAGCTTAAAGTCTGTTCTCTTAGTGAAGGACTGTGGAACCGGGCAGTGTAGAACTGTGTGATGTAGAACTGTGTGATGTAGAACTGTGTGATGTAGAACCAGGTGGTGTCTCTATCTTCCTGGTTTTAGTCAGAACTTCAGCAGCAGCGTTCTGGATCAGCTGCGGCTGATTTTTCTTCTTTTTTATGAAGATACTGTTGCATTAATCAGTGCGACTTTAGGGTTTTTATTTTTCCTGGTTCTAATTTCCTTCGTCATTTTACTGATTTCTGACTGATTTTCCTCGTCGTTTCCTCCCCAGCGGCCGTGTGTGGTGGCTGTTTGCCATTCAGGCCAACCTGAGTGACATCAGGGAGCAGCGGAGGCGAGGCAGCTGGGCGTTTGCCCTGCAGCGCGCCCGGGATGCCAAGACCTACACCGACCTCTACTCCAGAAGGCTGAAAGCCACCGGCCTGAGCCCAGAGGACGAGGTATAACCGCACATCCATGGCACAATGCAGAAACATTACAGTCATAGTCTGCAATACAAAGAAACATCATGTTTTGATCATTTTACCAACAGAAGTTTAAGAAAATATATTTTAATTTTATAGCGGATCAGTTTTTTACACCTGAACAATATTTGATAATTACTGATTCCTTAAATGTGACCAGTTGGTAAATTTCATCATTTTAAATGTTCTGTTGGACCGTTCTAAACTGTTCTTAGTTTTAACTAGTGTCTTCTGGTTTTTGTGTTTCAGGCTGAACTGGAACGAGTTGAAGAGCAGCAGACGCTCGAGGAGCTGCAGATTCTCAGAGAAGTTGTCCATGACAAGTTTCGATCGCAGGAAGAGAAGGCGGATGTACGTGTAGATGATCACAGAGGGTTTGCAAATATAGACGTGCATATCAGTAAATTGAAATATTATCAAAAAGTTCATTCAGTAATTCCAGTAAAATTACTTCCATTTATAGATCCTTAATCACACAGTGATGTATTTCCGCCATTTATTGAGGTCATTAAAGTTAAAGAAGCTGAACTTTCGGTTTTCTATCCAGCTATGCTGATAGAAAGTTGAGTGGAAGAAAAAAGTGTGGTAGAAAAAGATGTTACAACTCCTGTTTAGCCCTTCGAAGCTAACATTTTCTAATCTGTGTGTAACTTCCCAGTTTTAACAGATTTTATTTTTTCCACTCGGTCTCTTCTGCAGAACGTTCGGGAGCCGAGCAGCAGCCCCCCAGCTGCTTTGTCTGCCACATCCGTTCCTAAAAGTGGAAGCTACAGAATGATTCAGTACCTGCAGTCTTGGTTCCCTGGTTGGGGCGGCTGGTCTGGAAACACGCAGGATCTGGACACACCTGAAGAACTCCTGCCAAGCCCATCATCCTGGAATATCCTACGTGAGCAACAGGCTGCGGACTGAAAGAGGCTCATCTGTTACCCATGCAGTGTGGAAGAGTGATCTGCTTTATGCTGCACTGTAACCCTTAATTCTTCTGATTCTTCTCCAGCAGAGACAGGGGATTTGTTCGACCCACTGGAGGACTCCCAGTCTCTGAACACCTTCACTAGACGAGATTACATGTTTGCTCGAATGGAGTTCTTTTTGGAGAAGGGCGGAGTCACTCTTTTTCACGAGGAAAGGAGAGCGAACTCGATGCACGAGAGCGGAGTCCTCCAGCTGGAGTTCTCAGGTACAAACAGAGAAACTTCAGTTTATTTTTCCGCCTGAATAAATACATTAAAATAACTATCACTATTTGGTTACTTTTAATCATAATTTACTCATTACACTGAACAACTTAAAAGTTAGCAACAGATTTAAATTTTTTTAAAACCTAGAGGAAGTGAACGCCACCAATAACTTTACCTGGAAACTGAATGTGACTGGAGGAACTAAGCAAATTTACTTTGAGATAAGAACCAATTTTTATAAAAACATCGTTCTAATTTGTTCTTTGCTTCAGAAATGTAATAAATTTCTCTTTGGAACCATAGTTTGTATTTTGTGGCGTTAGCAAAACTCAGCAAGTATAAAACTGAAACCATGAGTGAAAAATCTGTTCCAGAAAATCACTTTCTGAACATAGATCGTACAGGAAGGGCTGTAGTAACAAACTAGTGGCTGTCTTTAGTGTTAGCTTCTGCTAAATACCAATGCTAATAGCACTTAGCATTGGCAGAATTTACTGTAAGGTTAGCAGTCCCCAACACTGACAATGAATCTCAGTTATTATAAAATTAATTTAAAAATACACAATTGCAAGATCTGGTTGTAATGCTTTTCTTTCTTGCTCCAGTTTATCAATTTTTACCAGAAAGGAAATAAAACTTTTTGAGTGTGGGTTGTCTTTCAAGCATGTTTTTTTAAAGTTTCTATTTATGCAGAGCAAAATATGTGATTCAGCAAATATTCTATCACTAAATTAATCACAAGGGTTATTTTATTAATTATCTGTACACTTCAAATAATTACCATTTAATTACACTGTAATTCATCTTTATTGCAGTCTAATAAAACACTGTAATATACAATGTAATTACACTATATTGCAGTGTAATTACACTGTAATGCAGCTATATTGCAGGGTAAGAAAACACTGTAATGTACAGTATACAGTGTAATTACAATATATAATAGTGTAATTACACTGTATTTTTAGTGTAATTACACTATATTACAGTGTAATAACACTGTATTTGTGGTGCTTTCCTCAGGAGTGAAGGTGATCGTGGAATCTCTTCCTCGCTCGGAGTCGTCCTTACTGGCCATTAAGCTGGGCAGTCTGTTCCTCAGAGACCTGACCACTCAGGGCACCATGTTCCCCTTCCTGGTGTCGCCCAAAATGGTAATCCACATGCATCTCTTCATCAACCTTAATGTTGCTGGCTTTATTATCTCTGTGGGTCTAACGATGTCCACCTGTTGCAGGAGAAAGTTGTTGTTGCCCTTAGTCAGTCCATGAGTCAGCACAGTGCTGCTGCTGGTAAGGATTTATTGTCAGTAATATTCTGCACGGTTCTGTCAGTAGGTTCAAGGACTTGTTTCAAAACAATCTGTACACGTTTTGTTATCAGAGTGCGATGCAGAGTGGACTTCTCCAGTGTTTGAGATGATATACGAGCGCAACCCTGTGAGGTCCAAATTTGAGAGGAGGCTGGAAGTGAGCACCAGTCCATTAAACATCATCTACAATCCACAAGCCATGAAAAAAGTGACTGAATTCTTCTATAAAGGAAGAGTTCACACTTCAGGTAAGTACAGAGTGTGAAAACTTTCTCAGAGTCATCTGGAAAAGAAAACACACCTTCTTTAAGTTTCATGGTTTTACACATGAAGACAAGATAAATCAGTGCCATACACGTTTCCAAAAGCACAGAAAAAAGTCACTTCTTTAAAAAACGTCCCTAGATGGCCTGAAAAGTTGCTAAATATAGCAACAAAGTCTTAAGTTGACAACAGCACATCTTTTCTTGTGGCTACAGCCTCCCTCCCCACTACGGTCATCCCCACATTGGCCACGCCCCTCAGTGTCTCCTGGCTCCGCCCACTTTTGTGAGATTTTTTTTCCAGCTTTGTTCATTACGCTTTCACAGGGGATTAGTAACATTTCAATAAACAAAGATGAAACCAAAATGGAAATATTTGAGTACAGCCCATGATTCAGCCGTTTGGAGAGAAGCATTCAGCAGCAACGACTGCATGAAACGGGTTTTAAATTAGATGCAAGTCATTGAGGACCTGGTTAAGATCAGACAGGACTGATATTTATTAAATGTTGCATTTTTTCCTCCAGGCTTTGGCTACCAGTCTGAGCTGGAGCTAAGGGTGGCCGAAGCTGCAAGGAGGCAGTATGACAAGCTGAAGAAGCAAACTAAGGCAGAGATTCGACAAACTCTTGATCAGCTGCTCATTGGGGAGTTCATTGTAAGAAAGATTTGATGGAATGTCACATGAAACAAATATAAACTTCAAATTTACTGACATGTTTTTGCTTTTGCAGGAAAACAGCAAGCGCTGGACAATGAAGCTGGATATTTGCGCGCCTCAGGTGGTTTTCCCTGATGACTTCCAGTCAGAAGACCCGATGCTCGTTGTGGTGGACTTAGGCAGGATCCTTCTGACCAACTCTCAAGGTGAAGCAGCCAAGTTATCTTCTCTTTACACCTGATGGGATTTAAATCACCCTGTAACGGCTGATATTTGTTCCCCTCTCTGAAGATGACAGCGTCGTCAGCTCTACAGCTGCTCAACCTGAGCAGGAAGTCCTGAGTGACGAGGAGTACCAAACTCCTCTGGCCACCCCGCCCCAGTCTCCGCTTGCAACTGAAGTGCCTTTAAAAATGCTGTTCAAAAACCCAGAACTTCCCAGCCTCAGTTCTCCGGAGGCTGCGAAGGCCTACAGCAAGAAGCTCTACGAGAAGTTCTGCCTTTCATTCAAGGACCTGCAGATTATGGTCGGGCGCTACAAGGACAGCTGGAAGCACCTTCAGGACAGCGAAGTGGGACCAACCCACGTTGTGGAGAAGTTTAACGTTTTGCTGCAGCTTGAGCAGCGGCTGCGCTACACCTCGGACCCTCAGCTGCCCGGCGCGGTGCTGTCGGGAACGCTGCCGGATCTAAAGGTGCACATCAACCTTGAGAAGATGACCGCCATCAGGACCTGTCTGGCGCGGCTGAGCAGGCCAGCCAAAGACGACAGCGGCCCTGGGAAAGATCCGAGCGTAGCCTCCCCTGACCCTCCCATGCTGCGTCGAGACAAGATCTTCCACAAAGTGGACAGTTCGTGGAAACTGCACGATTCTGCCAAGAACCTGACGCAGAGCGTGATGACCTTGGAGCAGCACACACGGGAAGTCCTGGTGGAATCCCGCCTGCTGTTGGCTGAGTTCAACATCACCTACATGCAGCTCGGTGTGGAGAGCAACGGCCGCTATATTTCTGTTTTTAAAGTGTTTGGCACTAACGCTCATTTTGTCAAGCGACCTTATGACGTAGAAGTCGCTCTGACGGTTCACGGATTTCTCCTGGTCGACACGCTGCAGACGTACGGGTCCGACTTCGACCTGCTCGTTGCGTCTCATAAGCATCTAAGCTTCGACGTTCCCACCGGTAGCCTCAGAGAAAGCCAGCCGTCTTCTCCAGCTTTGTGTGATGAGCAGACCTCTGAGCATCCTGGAGTCCATTCTGGGTCATTCTCTGATCTGTCCCCATTTAGTTCCTTCCTGAAAGACCAGGAAGCCCTCATTAAACTTGAGTACCAGTTTGTGAGCTCAGACTGTCCCTCCATGAACCTCAACAACTCCCTCCAGGCCACCAGCATTCAGGTCAACAACCTGGACATCATTCTCAACCCTGAGACCATGGGGGAGCTGCTCAAGTTCCTCCAAAAGTCTTTCCCCAAAGAGGAGAATGCATCCTACGCCCAGGAGTGGCCAACGGAGCTGTCCAGTGAGGAAGAAAACCAGGCCTACCAGGCAACCTACGACCAGAACAAGGAGCTAACCGTGGAGATCCACCGCCTCAACCTACTGCTCCTGCGGACCGTCTCCTCCGGCACCGCCCTGGCAGTCGAGAAGAAAGCCCTGAAGATCGCCACCGCCAGCATCTCTGGTACCAAGGTCAACGTTTCCCTGGGAAGCCGTCTGGACGTCAGCGGTTCCCTGGGATCCTTGCAGCTGGTGGATTTAACCCAAGAGGCAGGCCGAAACCAGTTTGTGGTCAGCATTGGGAGTGCTGAGGACAGCTCCTCCAGTCCCAAAGGTTTAACGTTTCCGCCCGACAACCGAGAGTCTCCAACAGACGCTCTGAACTTTCAGTTGGAGGAGAAATTTAAGGGAGAGTGTTCTTTGAAGTTAAGAATGGCGTCTCTGCACTACAACCACTCGGCCAGGTTCCTGCGTCACCTCAGACTGTCAGCCAACGAACTGGAGGACAGTTTCCGCTCCGTGTTGAAAAACGCCGCCACGACCGTGTCGACGGTTCTCGCCTCCAAGACGGCGGAGTACAGCGGCAGGGTTTCACTCTTCGAGACGCCGTCACGGAGAACGCGAAGGTCCAGCCAGAGCTGGGGGTGTTCGTTTGATCAAGAGGAGGACGTCTCTACAGAGGAGCCTGAATCCGCCCTGGACACTTTCTTCGTGAAGCTGACCCTCAACATCAGCATCGAGTCGCCGGTCGTATCCATTCCTCGGAAACCCGGAAACCCCGAGCTGTTGGTCGGCCATCTGGGGAGCATTACCATCCAGAACTGTGACAATGGCAAAGGGTCTCAGGCAGAGAGGCTGGAGGTGTTGGTGAAGGACATCCGACTGTACTTGGTCAACACCAGTCACTTGGTGTTGAAGAGGCCCAGAGAGGAGAACGCCGACACGTCTTCACCATCCCACACTGGAAACGTCAACAAGGACGAATCCCAGTTCACACGCCACGACTTCTTCGAGTCCCTCAGCCGGGGAGAAGGTGAGAAGATTATAACTAGGGATCAAAGTTACCGATTAATGAGATAATTTAAAGTTGATTAACCTTACAGAGCAGCTAATGATTAAATTTAAAAACAAAAACGCATAAATTGGATTTTGCATCCCAAACTCTGTTTGTGCCGTTTCTCCTTCCTGTTTTAATGTGGCTGCCATCTTTAATTTTGTATTGACTGGCTCCACTTATGGATGACCAAGTGGTGCCCTCTGCTGGATGGAGGCCAAATTACAACACTAAAAGACGGTCTAAGTGGACGTTAATCGATTGGAACAAATTCTAATAAACCATTAAAATACAAATTATTGTAGGTGGATTAATTGTTTACATCATAACTAGAGGTGAGATTCTAATAAAATGTTTAATTAAGTTAATTGCAGGTTTTGTAATTAGTTAAATGCATTTTAATCGAAAGACATGAAGAGACAAAATAAGCAATTCTCAATTCATACACAATATATTTATTGTTTTTATTATGTTATCTCACCATCAGATTGGTGCTCAGTGCTTTCCAGTGTTTCATTCATGGACCCACTACATCTTTTCCTACTACATTTCTTCCTTCCACTCAACTTTCTATGATTATGCTTAGCCTCTGTAAAGAGTGACTGTTGCTGATCTCCCCACTTATCCAGGTTAAAAACTATCCAGTCTTTTCTTTGATTAAATCTGGCTTAATGTAATATTTAAATAAACATACATAATATTAAAATTACATATAAGCTGTCAGTGATTTTAATGAAAATAAACATAATGTTTGTATTATATCACTCTATGTGTATAGACTCATAATACAAGACTGTATGACTTTACCTGCTTGGATAAATAATCCTTTGGATTATATTCTCATGACCTTTGTCTGTTTCACTCATCATTTATTTAACATGTAACTGTTTTTCTGTCCGTCAGCCTTCCACATACTGAAAGACACCACTATTCACTTCACTTTTGAGAAAACTCCAGTGGATGAGGATTCTGAGTTCATCCTGCTGACGACAGACGAGCCCTTCAGAAGCACAGGCCAGCTGAGAATCCAAGGAAAATTTGTCAACCCTGTTCAGGTAAGTTCTGTACATGAGGATGATTGACAGCGCTAAGCCCCTCCTCCTGGCTCTGACTGGTTGTTTTTGGAGTCTTTCTTCAGACGGCAGTAGTAGCAGAGGAGCTGGATGTTTCACAGATTATCTGTCTCATTACAAACTGTTTTAACAGATATGTAAAAAACTTATTTATAAAAGTCACATTCTGTAGATTTGCTGAGTTATTGACGTAAACAATCTCCTGTATCTTATGGAAAACTTACCTGTAAGTTAGTTTTGTTTTGTTTCTGGTGTGCTAAGATATTTGCAGTAGAAACTAGAGCGAAGTAACTTGGTGTTCTTGCAGTGTGAGGATACGGGTTCTGGTTTCTGAATGTGTTGCTGGTAGTCGTCAGTTTGTGGTTGGCGGCTGGTTTTTGTCCTTCCTCAGTTACAGGCTGACCCTGTTGTGGTTATTGCAGGTTTGTCTGTGTAAACCCGTGTATGAGCAAGTTCTCCAGACTCTGGACAATCTGTCCCTGATTGAGGAGCAGCCTCCGACCCCCAGCCAGCCGCCGACGCCGCCCCCGCCCACCCCGTCCTCCTCCAGGCCCCACGTCTTCCCCGACCCCCAGGGGGGCCTGTTCGCCAGAGACCCGCCCTCCATCAGCTTCTCTCGCTCCTCCCTGTCCTCTTCGCTGTCCCTGCCGTCTCACCGGCCCCTCCTGCAGCCGCCGACCTTCACCCAGCTGAAGGTCACGCTGCAGGTGGCGGAGCTGCAGGTCCAGCTGAGTGCAGACCTCACGGAGGGCTCCCAGGGTCTGGTCAGCGTGCGCTTCCAGGACCTGGAGGGCCACTTCACCAAGGACCACCCGCAGCTGCTGGAGGTGCAGCTGGCTCTGCGCGCGCTGCTGATGGAGGACCTGCTGGACCCCAACCCCGACTCCAAGTACAAGCACCTGATGAAGTCCCACGGCGCCCCCAAGCCGTCCACCTTCAGCTCCAAGGAGTACCTGTCCCGCAGCTGCCCGTCGCGCTCCAACGCTCTGTCCCCGGACATGCCGCGCTCGCTGCCCGCCCACATCAAGGAGACGCAGAACGTCTTCCAGCCTTACCAGAGGCACCCTTCCACGCCGGCCGCCGGCCGCAAGTCCAAAAAGGACCCGGACTTCCCCAGCACCCCCCCTCCCTCTCCGACGCCGCGCGCCGGCTCCCAGCAGCCCGACTCCAACTTCGACGACTCGTTGGTTCACATCAACGTGCTGCTGGTGGAGGCCGGCCACCCAGAGTTCAGGACGCGCTACGGCGGCGTCGGCCGCAGTGTGGACGTGGACTTCAACTGCCTGGACATCCTGATCACGCTCCAGACCTGGGTCGTCATCCTGGACTTCTTCAGCATCGGCTCCACGGCCATCAACCACTCGATGAAGCCGGCGGCCGGCGCCACCCAGCCGGTGGCCGGGCATCCGCTGTACGAGCCGGACGGCGGCGAGGAAGAGGAGGAGGAGGAGGAGGAGGAAGAGAGAGCGCCGGCGGTCAACACCAAGCTGGACCTCAAGGTTGGTCAGCTCCTCCTGAAGTTTTTCACATTTTGGCACCTGGTAACACAAACACTATCGTGAGGTCAGACGATGTTGAAGCACTGACTTATCGGCCCCAACGTTCTTAATCTTGGGTGCCGATACTTTCATGTGAAGCCGATCTTCTCTACCTCAAACACAGCCGCTGTCTTCTTCTGCTCTGATAAAATGTTCAAACAGTTCATCGAACTTTGTAAATGCTGCTTTATTGATCAGGTTTGCAGCAGCTCTGAAGTGAAGTGGTGCCATTGTTGACCCGTCTGTCCTTTTTCCAGGTTCATTCTTTGACTCTCATCCTGAACAAGAAGCTCCATGAACTGGCCAGAGCGAGCGTGTCAAAATTATCCACCCATCTTGACACTCGCGGTACGTTTAGGAACCATTCAGACCAGCTTCCTGCAGCCAAACATTCTCTCACAGCTTTAATTTCTGACTGCAGACGGCGACCTGAGGATACACGGCAGTTTGGGAAGTCTGTCCCTGAGTGACCTGACCCCCCACGGCGACTTCTACAGAGAGCGCTTCACAACACAGGGAGGGGAGGCGCTGGTTTTCAACATCCTCAGGTACAGATAGTCTCATTACGACTGCCTCTGCTGGAACCGTTTCCCACCTAATTTCTCCTGGGTTCTGAAGGTACGGCCAGCCGGATCCTGACCTGCAGCGCGAGTGTGACATCAAGGTGTCGCTGCAGATGGCG